>NW_027397105.1:6121388-6220380 GCF_003265705.2 Callorhinus ursinus | reverse complement strand
AAAAAGAAAGAAAGAAAGAGAAAGACAGATAGATAGATAGATAGATAGATAGATAGATAGATAGAGGTTTGAGCTCAGAGGATGGAACTGGGAAGTCCTCCCAGAGGTGGTGCCATTTAACTCAGGTCTTAAAGAATGACTAGATGCCCTCAAAAGACAAGTGGAAAAAAGAGTTTCCAACAGAAGGAACGAGCTTAGACAACGAGAAGGCATGGAAGGGCAGATAGCAGGTCTGGCGAACCATGAAAGGTCGTCCATGGCACAACAGATCTGTAACGCAACATCTGTCCAAAAAACAACATCTGTCCTGGCTCCTCTACCTCGTTCTTTACCCCACACATGTGATCAGGAACCCATGGAGCTAATTCCACCTCCTACATTTTCTCTTACATCCTCTCTTCTCCATTCCCACGACTTTACCTCCACCAACTTTTGCCTGGAATATTGCAAGTCCCTTCCTCCCTTCCTTCCTCCCTCCTTCTCTCCATTCCTTCCTTTCTTTCTTTTCTTCTTTTTGTAGGCTCCGTGCTCAGCTGGAGCCCAATGCGGGGCTTGAACTCATGATCTTGAGATCAGGACCTGAGCTGAGATCAAGAGTCAGATGCTTAACTGACTGAGCCACTCAGGCGCCCCAATGTTGCAAGTTTCTTAAGTGGCCTTCAAATCTCCCCACTTCCAGCCTATATCGTCACTGAAACATTCTTTTCTTTCTTTTTTTTAAGATTTTATTCATTTATTTGTGGGGGGCGGGGACACAGAGGAAGAGGCAGAAGCAGGCTCTCCGCTGAGCAGAGAGCCCGATGCAGGGCTCGATCCCAGGACCCCGAAATCATGACCTGAGTCGAAGGCAAACACTTAACCGACTGAGCCACCCAGGCGCCCCTGGAATGTTTTTTCTAAAGTATAGTCAAACCGTTTCGTCACTTAAAATCCCATACGGTTCTCCAACACACAGGAGAAAAAGCTCATCCTTGGCATGATGTGCAATTTCAGGTACGATTAAGACCCTGTCCACCTTTTCAGACTCATGCCCTACTTCTGACCCTTCCAGACTCCTCACTGGCTCTGTGATGGCACACAGGTTACTAGTCCTAGTTACTAGGACAGGTTACCAATCGCAGCGAGCCCACTTCCTCTTTAACATGGAGAGAGGAGTTCCCACCCATGTGTTCAGATTAAATAAAACTATACACCCAGTGACATAAAAGCTTGGCCTTCATCTTGCACATCCCCAGGACTTATTAAAGAATTTTAAACTGAAGAATGATGCAATTCAATCAGCATTTTAGAAAGATGAAGAGCAGTAGTGGGGACAGATGAAGGGGGTGAGGAACGTGAGGAAGACCAGCAAGCAGGAGAAAGTTCACGGTGAGAAATGAGTGTGTCATGTCAACCAGACTAGAAACAAAGGAACTAGGGAAAATTAAGGGATCTAATCTAAAGCATTTGGTTCCTAACTGGAAGTAAAATATTCAGGAACAGAAGCTGATTCTAACACGTTCTGAATGCTTCTTCTGCCCTCACTTGAAACAACTCTCCATGCTTTGAAATTGGATTCACTTTATAGAAACAGGCAAAAGTGTACTGGGATCCAATCTCGAAAGTAAAGAAATTAAGCTGGGAAATGCCATTTGGGATTAAAAATGAGCAGGGACAATTGTGTAATGATGCTTCTAACCAATATGCCTAAAATCATTTTTCTGAAGAAATGAAAAATGTTATCAATGGCTCCAGGGACTGGAATAAATGTAGAGTCTATAAAATAGGTAGGAATCACATGCATGTAACAAATCTTGGCCTAAAAAAAACAAAAACAAAAACAAAACCTAGCCACTTTATAACACATCTTCTAGTTTGTTACATTGCCAAATAGGAAACACACAGTTTCACGAGTAGACTATGGACAAGCATCAAAAGACCTAGATGGTTTCACTACCAAGTTCTTGTACACCGGGACCCTGCATGGGGGACTGTCTACCTCAAAGACTTGTGTTCACATTACATCTGTGTAGAAGAGCTAGGCAAACCTAGAAGTCCCATTTTGCAGTTCTTCAGCAAAATGTCCATGTAGACAGGAATTTCAAATGCAGATAGAAATTTAATTCCTTCTACATTCTCATGACTCAATTGTGACTTCACACTGTGCTACACAGACTGACAATTTTAGATAGCAGGGTCGCATCTTACAGTTAAGTATGATACACTTTGGCACGTCCTCTGAAAAACAAAATAAAAATGCTAACGCCGAAATTGCGTTACCTTATAATGATTTCAAGGTTTGAGATGAGAATTCCTGGATATCCGTTTGTCAGAAAGAATTCCTGGATGCTCGTTTATCTGAAAGAAATACATCAATTTAGAAGATCTACGGAGGCTGATGGCTCACACACTAACGGTATTCTTTATACGCGTAGTCTCGCGCCAACTTTCCATGACACCTGTTTCTTGGCGTGTACTCTAGGAGTCACTAGCTATTGGATTTTCCCTCAAACCACTTCATGAGGTATTTAAAGGAGTTAACAAGTTCAAGACCAATAGGTTTTAGCGTCTCGATCCCTTACATCCCAAGTAACGAGCACAGAGGCTATGGATGGGGCTGGTGCACCAAGCCCCACTGTGGCCCCCAGAACCTCTGATGTCAACTCATCCCCAAGACCACAAAGGTGGCCTGGTAAGGTTTATGAACAGAGGATGTCCAGGTGTAGCTGGACACTCCTACTGCTCAACTCTACTGTACTCCACTGTCTGATGCAGTATTTCCTACAGCACCTGTCATGGACTTGGATTTGAATCTCAGTTCCCCTCCCTACTGTTAACAGAGACAGAAGTTTACTTCTCCCAACCCTGTTTTTTTCTCTAGAAAAACGGGACACTGCAACCTGACTTTGGGAGGCTACAGTCAGGATCAACTGGGATGAAAAGTACAGGTAGAGTCCCACGAAGCATGAAGCACGGAGTCTACCTATTTCTCACGATACTGTGTCTTGCACAGCTGGGGTCTGGAAGCGCCGCGGGCTATCCCTTCCCCTAGCAGCTAAGGTGGAGCTGGGGAGGTCAGGGTATCCACAGCCAACCCTCGGAGAACGCTGGATACTTACCGCGGCTGGTTCTGGAGCAATTACCTCCTGCATCTCAGATCAGGTTAGAAACAGGCATAGGAAAAGGGTAAGGTGCCGGAACTGCATGTGATCAGTGAGCCAGGATCTGGTCAACAACCGGGAGCTGGTAGCGTAACAGATAAATTCAGCCCCGGAGCGTCGAAGCTCTTGTCTCCCATGGCTTCCGGGCCTCTGTGGCTTTCTGCTCAGCTCCGTCCGTCCTCCCACCCATCAACCTCCCAGGTCTGACCTCCACAGGTCTTTGACCCAGAATTCTCCTCCTCATCCCTCTCTCCTGGGTGGTGGGGATGGCAATTGGAGCTGGTGTCTCGTGCCCACCCAGCAGCCACAGCACCTGAGGCAGAAGGCAGGGCTGGCGAGCAGCCACCAGGCGAGGCAGCCTGGGTTCCTATGGGCTGGGGAATCTCCAGCATGTCACAGGTGGAAGAACGGTACCCTTTTCCTTTAGCATCAAGAAAGCTAGGGCAGGTGAGGGCAACCAACAAAGGAACAAACCTGAAGGAGAGACCGCATCCCACCTGCTCGGACAGACGGCAAAGCAGGGGCTTCACGGATACACCTGTGGTTTCAAGATGAGTAAGCTAAGAGCTAGAGCAACCACAAGATGGGAGGAGAGAATGAACGGAGCCATAAACACTTCCAGAAGAAGAGAATTTCTCCCAACGTGAAATGCACAGATAATTTAATGGAATTTACTTGATTTTCCCCTCTCAGGGTCTGACTTCAGGAAAACAAATTACAAAGTCATCATCACATTCTAGATTTATTACAACTGACCTGCAGGCAAAAGGATAGAACTATTACATAAACACTTCGATTCCATGTATATATCTTAAATAGAGGAGGGATTCAAACAAGAATACAGGATAAAATATTCCCAAGCTCCAAGAAGCAGGTATGTTACTGAGCTTCATTTGTACAGACAAATAAGGCAATATCCCTGCACATTAGCTTTTTGATAATTTTTATACATTTTTCTATGGTACAAGAGAAAAATAACCAGAGCTCACAATGTACAGTTCTTACACTATTTTCACAGTTTGTGAACACTATACACCCTTTTGTTTTAATAAAGATACACTGTAATAAATTCCTTGCCCTTAAGTTTATAGTTTATAATAATCTATGATTAATACACTAAAATTGCCTTTCGATGTGGTCATCCACACAAGAGAACGGTCAGATGAAGCTCCTGAACAGTCAGAATTGCTTTTACCCCCACGTGTCCGATGGCAAAGTGACCCTATGCGGAGCCAGACGGGAAGTGGACAGCAGAGCAAGAGATTTCCTCCTGAGTCCCCGGGAGCAACGGAGGATGATGGCTTGGTGTGGTCGAAGGAAGACGCGCAGCAACGCTTCCTTTCCGAACACTGGGAAGTCTAAGGTTTAGGAAGCCGGGGTGGGGGGAAATTGGGGAAACAAGGCGAGTGGACCGAAGCAATAATTCATTTCTGAATTCTGAAATTTACAGGGATGTAACGTGAATCAGCACCGCTTTCCCTCGACGGTTTTGGGAGGGGCCCCCGGCGCCGGTGGCCGTCACCTGCTTCGGACAGCACCACCGGCCTCGGCCCGGGCCTGCTCTCTGTGCGTGCACTGCCACACGGAGCCGCACGCTCGGGGCCAGCACGGCCACAGCGACGCCCAAGGGGAACCTGGCTAATGAGGAAGGGAAGAAGCACAGCAACAGGGGTCAGATTTCAGTGGCCTCACAACTAACTATTCTGGGGTGGTTTGGGGGTTTGGTGTGTTTGGGGTTTTGTGGGGTTTTTTTTGTTTTTAATAGAATTCCAATTCCAAAAAATAACAGTGATCTGCCAGAGACTCTCACAGGTGATGAGCTTCTCTAAGGGACCCTCATCTGGTCAAATGTGTCTCTAGAAGATGCTTCTTCATCACCTACCACATCGGCAGGGCCCCACGTTTCTGAGCCTTTAAACGTTGGAGCATAGGAGGGATTTGGGGCTAACCGTCCCTGGTAATTAAAAAGCATTTTGATATAGGAGGGGGTAAAAGGCAAAATATTGGATGAAGCAAAAGTCACAGAGCGGCAACAGACCAGGCGGGAGGGGACAGGGATTCAGAAACCAAAGATCTGGGCCAGTGAGAGCAAAAGACTGGGGTTTGGTCTTGTGCTGCCTACAAGCAACCTCTATGTAATCAGTCAAGGCACATCGCTTCTAGCTGCTTCTCCCTGTGAGTGAGCTATGGTGGCTAAAGTATCAGGCTTGGGGCCGGGACCGAGGGGGATACATAGCTGCTACGAGTTGTTCCAGATCAGATGCTAGAAATGGAAAACATCTGTACACTTTGCCCTCAGTACGTTTTTCTTGTTTCAGTCCGGGTGGTTTGTGGCAGATGGAACATCAAGTTGGCAGCACACCGAATTTTGAGAATGAAGATTCTTAGGATCAGCACCTTCTTTGACAAGTGGCAGACTCCTGAGTCTTCCCGATGAAGAGCAGAAGAACCAGTAAAGGAGAAAAGAACACATTCTGTCCTGTCTCAATATTTCACTGTCCACCTCTTTGAACGCAACATGGTTTTTGGTAAAGATAAATTCATTCTAATTTAACGTGATATTTCAAACAGGAAATTTGGCTGAGCACATCGATCCCCGAACATCGACTGTGACGGTAAAGCAACAGAATATCAAATCAGTAAATCTATTGCACTTGGTGAAGAAAGTAAATTCCTCCTTTGTCCCCCAGCTCCAGAGGGCCGTGTGTCTTGTCGGCTGCACCAGCTCTTCTCACTCAAGCCCGAGTCTCTCTGTTCAGACATAGTACATCCATCACCGTGTTCTTCCGGCATCTGGAAGTCTGACAAAACACCACTCCAGTAGCTGCGTCTTCAGGTTTCGAGTCTAAAAATGAATTTAAGATGTGATCTAATCACAGTCAACAAATTGATCGTACTGACTTCCACATTTCATGACTAAATTCATCACAATAGAGCAGGATGAGGTCTTTCTGACCAGCACTAACACTGTGTGATCAATCGGGTGTCACGGGGATGCATGTTCTAGGTGACGGGAGTATACAGACATGATGGAAACGAACACCAATCTTATTGCACATGGTGTCTGGGCGAGCAATAAAAACACTGTGATACGGGATGAAAATTCTTTACGTCTTGCTTCCTCTCAGCCCTTTTTTCTCGAGTCTGACGTAGCAGCGAGATCAGTCGACATACATGGGAGAGCTGGGAGTCGCTGGCATCTGATCCAGGATTTTACAAACATAGCAGGCGACCTCTACGGTACGTTCTTCATACATCAAAATAAAGGGATGTTTCTGCAAGAAAATGGAACAGAGAAAAAGAAAAGAAAAACATCAAAGTTCGTGTCAGAGGCCACAGATCGTGACAGGGCACAGAACGGAAGGCTCCAACCACACGTGGCTGCACAGTATCGTGGCACCAGCTCAGAGAGGCAAGCATGGCCCATACTTCATGGAGACGTGGTGCTGGGTGCGGGCATGCCTGATCTGGAAGAGCCGTCCAGGCAGTGAAGTCAGGAAACTACTCTCTACACCGGGGAGCATCTGTTAAGGCAGAGACCAGAGCTGGGGCCTCTGCCGCCATCTGAGAGCCAAGAAGAGCTGCAGGAATACCAGTCGCCATTCCTCTTGGGACACAGACGTCAACTTCACGTCCCATTTCCCCACGTGCAGCAGAAGGATCTTAGAGAAAAGACTCTGCCAGTGCCTCCACTGGCAGACCCCACTCCAGGAGGCTCAATGGGATCTCATCCTATGAGCTTCTGCCCTGTCCCCTGCAAAGCCCCCCTCTCCCTTCACATGCCATCTCCGTCAGTACTTTTCTTTCACGGCTTCTCTAAGTATGCTGACCGCGTATCTTTAGTCATTGCTGCCGCTGACCACAGGTTGGAGCACATCGTAACCTGGCCACTAGACGATGGGGTCTTTCCTTAAAAGATCCCCACATAATCAGATCAGTATTTTCTTCACTGCTGAGACCGATGCCACATCCAGGACTGCTTATGACGCCCAAGTCCCGGGGATGGGTGAACTGTCAAAGACACGGGAATTTGCTGTGTGATGTAACTTTGCGTGAGCACATTTCATGAAAGCAGAAGCCCAAGAAAGTCTTACGGGTATGTTACGCATACACAGACCATGTGGTCGAAGCTGGCTCCTTAAAGTGAGTGTTATAACTCTTTGGGGTAATTTTTATGACATGTCAAGGCCAAAATTTTCCGTGAGAATCCAGCTAGTAAATTGGTAGGAAAGTTATACTTCCAATTCTCTCTTTCCATATATCTGTTTCGAACATTTTTTTAAAATTACTCAATTAGGTCAAGCTGTTTGTCTAGGACGGAGAAGACTAATATTTGCTTAGTGAACTGGCATGCTAAGAGAATTTGCAGTGAGGAAATATCTAAAATTCCCAAAAGTAAAAAAAAAAAAATAGAATATAAAATAAAATAAAATTCCCAAAGTCTCATACTCACCAGAAGTTCTTTATACTTTGGCCTTTTGGATTCATCCTTGGTAAGGCTAAAATAACATAAAAATACCATTAATAAAATGGAGACACAGTTACCCAAGTATTTTTCTTTTCACAAATGAAATATTACAAAGAATCAAGCAGTTTTTTTCCTTCAGATACAAGAGTAACAACAAGAACAACCCACCGAACATAAAAAACACAAAAAATTAGACAATCTATAATCTAAGGATTTTTCCTTAGGATATTCAGTGTAGAAGCATTAGTGAAAAATCAGAAACAAGGTAACTACTGAAAATCGGATAACTTACAGCACAGCTGCATGGCAGAGTTCTACACAGTTAAATATATGAATGTGTAAGTATAAAATTGTGTGTGTGCGTGCATGTGTTTTCTAAACATACACACGAGTATTTGTACGGAACTACCTAAGAGAAACCAGAGTCTGGGAAGTAAACTATATATAAATTTTATCAATGTATCCTTATATTTTTAAAAGTTTTGCATTCTGTCTCTCAATCCTGTGTTCTCTGGTCCAAAAGCTGACAACCGTGCAACCTCACTAAGGACTATACTGATTTATTGAACCCTCTGCCCTGATATTTTCCCCTTGAATCCTACCTTGTCTAATTAATGTTACCGGGAAGTATCTTCATGTTGTTTCTATTTCCTTAATTTGTCCTGGGCCATTTCTTAATCACCACTCTCCTCCAACGTCAATTAGATTCATTTTTTTTTACAATCAAACAACGTCAATTAGATTCATTTTTTTACAATCAAAAGTTAATTAGGGGCACCTGTGTGGCTCAGTCTGTTAAGCAACCAACTCTTTCATTTTGGTTCAGGTCGTGATCTCAGTGTCGTGAGATCGAGCCCTGTGTCGGGCTCTCCGCCCAGTGGGGAGTCTGCTTGAGATTCTCCCTCTCCTTCTGCCCCTCACCCCAATTGTTCTTTCTTTCTCTTTCTTCCTTCTCTCTCTCTCTCTCAAATAAAGAAATCTTTTTTTAAAAAGTTACTCCTGGCAACATAGTTCACCAATTTCTACAGCCGGTGCCGTGTTCTACACCCCGCACCTTCTGTACCGCACAGCGTGTAGCTATACAGAATTCCGGAATGCAGAGCGTGCCCCAGCAGACAGCTACCAGCCTCTTAGGGGCGATCTCGGCTGAAGACAGCCACCTCAGCCCCTCTGGGGCAGGCTGAGCTAGTGACCGCCCCAAAAAGGGGTAGAGAAATCCAGATCCTCATCCACGTCAGGCCAACCTCAGAGGGCCACCCAGCGGCATGGCTTGCTCCGGGGTCTGCCGAGGCCCCCGCTGAGAATGCGCTACAGCCCAACTTCACCTCGCTAGGGCTGACTGCAAGGTCGCTACCACCTCATCGGCCTCCTGCACGCTGTTCTCTGCCTTCCAGGCAGCCAACCCGCAACCCCCTTCTGTTGGGTTCACCTCCCCCCTTGACCAAGTCTATCTTTTCTAACAATCTATGAATGGTAAACTCTTCGTCTTTCCATTGCCCCCCCAAAAAATCTGTATTTCCTCCTTGTTTTGAATGATAACTGAATGCCCAAGTATAAAACTGTAGGACAAGGTTAACAATTCTATTTCCTCTATACCCTGGAGCTATGACTCGTTTTCTGGCAAATACTGTTGCTAATAACAAGCTGGTGGCAGTCTAATTAATTACTCCCTCACAGACATTCTATCCTCCTGCTAACTTATCCCTTATTATTGTTCTGTACTTTTACTTCAGTGCATTTAGGTATAAATTTACCTTGGTTTATCCTACATGGTAGAGAGACTTTAATTTCAATCTGAGAACGTATCCTGGATCACTTCTCAAATGCTTTTCACTAGTGTCTCCAATATCGCTTCCCCACTTCCAGAATTACCTTGTCATTTCCACTACATTCATCCGAGAAGTTCCCATTCTACTCTCCTTGGTGCTTAACTACTCTTTGCCACAGTGTAATCTGTGTCGTGTTGGGAAATCCCGCAGGCCGATTCTGCCAACTTCCCCAGTTCCGTCCTCAATTGTTTCTAGTCTAGGGTACAACAAATCTGCTATCCTCTGTAACAATAGCTATGTTTTTTCCTTTCTAAAACGTCTAATTAGTTTTCATATCCAACTATTTGTTTCATTGGGGTTTTACTTCTTCCTCAGTTTTAACAGAACCTCCACCTTCATTTCCTTGGACACCCTAAATACACTTATTTTATTCTGAACTGTATTTTAGACTATTCCACAAACTCAGCTTGATGTAACATAAACTCGTGTTCTGTTTGTTAGTTGCTTTTCTTAGCATTAGACCCCATGCATTTTGGAATTTCTGGTTTGCAGGGTGTGCGCGCTTACGCGTACATCTGTTCAACGATTCTCTGAGTGCCTGCTAAGTGCAATGAACTAAAGCAGCAGGCAGAGAGACGAGCAGCAGCTTCCTTAGCTCGGGTCCACCAGCACTGAACAAGGTCCCGTAATGGGTCTGTGAAGCTCCTATCCTCTGCTGATATTAGGATGATCACAGACCCAGTCCTCCGACTGTCTCTGAGCCTGCCACTCCGGAGCCCTGCGGCACACTGTGGCCCAGGCAGTGACTGATTTGCGTATTTCGTTCACTCCCTGGATCCTGACTCTAAGCAGACTCTGATCCTGTGGATTCCTGTCCAGAAAAGGGCACTTGTCGACCGCTGATCCTGCAGGAAGTAATGTCCCAGCTCCCACTGCCTGCTTCTAGACCTGGGGAGAGCAAGGCCAAAGCTGCAGACCTCCAGAACATTTTATACATCCTTCCATCCAGCTGCCGTCCACACTGGTATCCACTTCATAAAGCTGCCCCGACGTTTTGGTTTTCGATTTTTCCATGTCATTTACTGGAGCAAAAAGCTGCGCCAATGTAGAAACTCATGATGCCGTGTGAGTAGAAATGTTCAACCAAATTATTATTAACACTGACTATCCTCTGTTTCAGAATTCCTGCTGCCATCAGTTATCACATTAACCCCAACTAGTTAAGACCCCTGCGTCCAATAAGGTCGCGACTTGTCGGGTTCATTCCAATGAAATGAAATGTTAAATGTATTTCCTTGGCCACATCTCAGGTGCTCTGGCCAACACACTGGGCAGAGCAGGTTGTGAAACATTTCCATCACCTCCAAAAGTTCTGCGGCAGCTTCAGACCCACTTTTCAGTTTACTGATCTCCCTTCAATTACACCTAATCTATCTGCTGCTTAATCCAGCTGCTGAGTTTTTAGTGTATGCTTTTTATTTCAGGATGTTCAATTTGGTGCTCTGTTAAGTTTCTGTTTCTTGCTTGTATGTCCAAGCTTCTTTTCCTTTAAGATTATAAAAAAACTTGTTTTTCATTATTCTCGTATCTGAAGTCCTCAGATGTATTCCTGCCATCAGTCATTTCTACTAATTCTCATTTCTTGTATGAGTGTTGGAATTTCTTCTGAACAACTCATATTGCATTTGACTTTATCTTTGGGAATTCTTGGGTCCCAGCTTGAAGGATCTGGTCTTGCTTCTGCCGACTGACTTGAGTCTTTCCAATCAGCTGCCTCTTACAATCCTTACCTCCCCTAATTTATTTTTTTAAGCCACTTTTTTCATTGAAGCATCATTGACACACAATGGTACAATGGTTTCAGGTATACAACACAGTGATTCAACAAGTCTATACGTTACGCTATGCCCCGCCCCCGTCACCACACAACGTTCCGACAACATCACTATGTTCCCCACGCTGAACCTTTCCTGTCCATGACTTATTCCTTCTCCAGCTGGAAGCCTGGGCCTCTCACTCCGCTCCAGATTTCACCTCTCCCCCCTTCCTCCCCTCTGGCAACCATCAATTCTCGGTGTTTATGGGTCTGTTTCTGCTTTTTGTTTATTCATTTGTTTTGCTTTTTAGATTCCACGTATAAGTGAAATCATGACATTTGTCTTTCTCTGTCTTATCTCATTTAGCATAATATCCTCTAGGTCCACCCATGTTGTAACAAATGGCAAGATTTTCTTCTTTTTGTGGCCAAGTAATATTCCACTGCACATATGTGTGCATGTGCACACCCCCCCACACACCCCCCACATCCTTATCCATTCATCTATGGATGGACACAGATTGCTTCCGTATCTCGGCTACTGTAAATGATGTTGTGATAAACACAGGGGTATACATATATTTTTTTGATTTAGTGTTTTCATTTTCTTTGGCTAAATACCCAGTAGAACTACTGAATTGTATGGTATTTCTATTTTAATTTTTTGAGGAACTTCTGTACTGTTTTCCAAGGGCTGTACCAATTTACATTCCCACCAACAGTGCACGGAGGATTCCTTTTTCTCCATCTCTTTGCCAACACGTGTTATTTGCCTTTTTAATTCTAGCCATTCCGACAGGTAGGCGGTGATATCTCATTGCTGTTTTGATTTGCATTTCCCTGATGATGAGTGATGCTGAGCACCTTTTCACGTGCCTCTTGGCCATCTGGATGTCTTCTTTGGAAAAATGTCTATGCGGGTCCTCTGCCCATTTTTTAATTGAATTATCTGTGGGTTTCTGGTGTTGAGTTGTGTGAGTTCTTTATATATTTTGGATATTCACCCCTTATCGGATATCTTATCTCCTGTGGTTTCTGATTTCACTGAGTTTTAGAACTCTGTGGACTCCTTAGTCTTGTACCAACTCTGATACATATAAAAAGAGAGCACAAAATGTTTATCCAGCATTTTAGGAGTTTCAGTGCAATTATGTCCAAGATTGAATCCACTCTAATAATCTGCAGTCCACACTCATCATTCCACAGCTGTTTCTCCACTCTTCAGGTATGGCTCTTCGCTGGTGTGTACATTTATGTGTGCCTGTTTTATTTTTATTTTATTTTAATTTTTTTTAATTCATTTATTTTTTGACAGAGAGAGAGAGAGACAGCGAGAGAGGGAACACAAGCAGGGGGAGTGGGAGAGGTAGAAGCAGGCTTCCCGCCGAGCAGGAAGCCCGATGTGGGGCTTGATCCCAGGGCCCTGGGACCATGACCTGAGCCGAAGGCAGACGCTTAACGACTGAGCCTCCCAGGCGCCCCACATGTGTGCCTGTTTTAAATAGAAGCTTGTCAAGTTTTCTTTATCCTTGAAATGCATAAAACAACAGCAAAATCTTACAACATCCCTAGATACAGTGGGGGTTTTTTTCTCCTCTTAGTTAATTTGGTCTGGTACTTTAATTTAAGGACTCCAGTTTTTCTTCAAGTAAAGATAATTTTCATTTTAATTCTCTATCAGGTAAGTGGAATCTCCTGGATTTTTTTTTTCTCCAGGTCTCTCATCATTTTTCTCCTGTTCATCTTTTTATTCCTTTCATCTGCAAGATAAACTCAAGGGTGTTGCCTATGTCAGAGATTTGGTCAACCCTGCAACACCCACTATGCTATGTAGCTGCCTTCCCTTTTGATTAAGGAACCATGTCCGCTACTTGAAAACTTTTCCTCAATTCAAATTAGTCCATTCTCACCAATTTTTTTCCCTGACTTTTTCAGTGGCAAATTTCACAAGGGGATGTCTGTTCGAATTTTTCAGACTGATAACAATTCTCATCTTCCTTTTATTTCTCCAGGCCCCACAGGCATCAATGCTGACCGACCATCAGGAGCTGACCCCGGTCACAGGCCTCGGTGACTGGGAGAAGGAGTGGACAGCCATCCCTAGAGCATCACCACCTTGCCAAAGGATGCTTCCTGGGTCTGTGAGCACAGCTTCCGCCATGCTCTCCGGCCTCTAACCAACACAAGGGTCCTTACCAGGGGTCATTGCAGCAAAGCTTGAGCCAAGTGTAAGGCAGGAGTGAATACTGCCAGAGAGTCCCAGCCGTGTCTGGGATCCACTACAGAAAACACTCCCTCAAGACTTTTTTAGGATCAAGATCTGCTTCCTAATGGCCTGGGCCTCCTGTCGCAGGTGCTCTGTGCCACGCTGAGGAATTCCAGTGCAACTCTCATTTCCTGCCCGTGGCGTTTTCCCTCTGCACACGGAAAACTCGAGACCAGTCGGCCATCCCTGAATTCAGCCTCATCTTCCCAATTTCACAAGAACTCCTCAAGGATAGTACTTCCGCCCTTTTTCAGAACAAGTAAAGACTTTTAAAAATTCCACTAATGCTTCAAATAGGAAGTTTAAAGCAGGGAGGAACATAACTGTGCGCTGGTATTGTCACTTTGGTCCCTAAGCACTCATCTCCTTTTTATTCCTTAAGCAAACTTTGAATTGAAGCATATGTTCAGCAAAGAACACACATTCTAAGTACAGAAAAAAAATAAGAGGAACAATATTCTGACTCTATTACCTTGTCTGCTTTTTAAATTTCATGTAAATGAAACCATGCATACTGTTTTCTGTCTTCCTTCTACCACGCAAGGCCATCTTGAGATTTACCCCTGTTGCGAGCATAGCAACAGCCCATGTTCGATGCTATATAGCGCCGTGTGAACAATGCTAGAGCTCACTGTCCACTCTACTGTTGACAGAGGCGCTTCTTTCCAGCTGGAGGTGATCATGAATATGTGGTTCTGCGTGTCCTTACGCATGCCTCTGTCTGCGCTTTCACGGGGCACATACTTGGGACTTGAACTGCTGGAGGGTAACACGTGCACCAGCTCTAGGAGATCCTGCCACAGCTTCTCTAGAAGCTGTGCCAACTCATAGGCCTGCAAGCACCGTATGGGACTTCCAGTTGCTTCAGATGCCCTGGTACCGTTGGTCTTTTAAACTGTAGTCATTTCTGCTGATCGTAATCATGTCTCATTGTAGTTTTGATTTGCATTCCCCTGATGTCTAATAATGCCAAATGAACACCCTTTTATATGTTTACTGAGCACCTGAATGTCATCTTTTTAAGCACCTTTTCAAGTATTTGGCCATTTTTGGTTGTCACTTTCATATTTATAAGTGTTTTGTCCTCATGAGCACTCTACATATTCTGAATGAAAATCCTTTTTCAAGTGTCTGTACGGCAAGGACACTGCATCGTTGGCATTTCATTCAGTGGTGTCTTCTAATCAAGAGACATTCTTAATTTTAATGAAATCCCTTCTTTTATGCTTAGTTGCTTTCTGTGTGCTGTTGAAGAAATCTTAATCTAGCCAAAGGCCATGAGAGCATGTTCCCGTATCCTCCATACATGTCTAACTGACACAACTGCAGAAACTCAGTTTGGCCGAAAAAGCTCAAGGGGAGGACTGGGAAATGTGGCTATAGCGCAAAACACCAGGCCCAGGTCATAACGGGTTTTGAGAGCCAGGTTAATGGAGACCTTCTTTTCTTAAGGGCCACGGGCAGCCTCTGGACCAGAGCTCCCCAGTCTTTTATCATTAAATTTCCTGGGAAATTTAAACACTGCACATCTGTTTATATTCCATGTTATCCAAGAGTTTCTGCCTCTCCGGAACAAATTTTTGCCCCCTTTGGGGTGATGATATCACTCTGTTAAAAATGCATGCTCTAGACAGTTTTAAACAAAAAGTAACACAATCAGATGTGTATCATAAAAAATACAACTCTGACAAAAAGAAGAAGAGTGGTTTGGAACAAAGTGATACTGGATTATGAGAAAAGCCAACAGAAACCTGAATGATCCAGGTCAGAGAGGACAGAAAATGCCCAAGGACAGTGGAAGGGAGGAGAGACAAGTATGGAGAGCTGATAGGAGCAGGTCCTAAAAACAGATGGACTTCCGACTACAGCCCCGATGATCTGGAATGAGCTGGAAGCATGGACCTACTCAGGGAAAACAATGAGACCCTGATGTCTATAACCATTATCTGTAGGGGTATACTCGCACCAAGGGACACAGAAGGGAAAAATACACAAGTACTACACATGTATCCAACAAAACCAGTGAGGAGAACAAGGGATTAAGACGAAAGCAACTCTAGTGGAGGGTTCACAGGTGATCATTTTAGAAACTCTGCTCCATGACTCACACAGATTACTTAAACGAATTGTTTCATTAAAATGGAATATATAAAATGATCGCATGCAATTCTATAAACTGCATATTTATGTGCAAACTGGTAGAAGTGGATTGTTTTTAAAAAGGAAAAACAGCCGATCTAAGTCATCTTAGAAAACCTTGAGGTATTCCTCCCCCCTCTGGAAAACCAATGCAAAAGTAGAATTTAATTACAGAAGATGAAATATTTTCTAACTGTATTTTCTAATTATTTTAATATTTCCTGATTATTTGAAAAGAGGGCAATGCTAGACCATGAAATATTAAGTCTTAAAGGGACGAGAGAGAGAGAGGAGTGAGAAACAGCACTCCTGGCAAGAAAGGCATTTTCAAGAAGGCTTTTTGCTCAAAAACATAGCTTATCTTTAAATCATGTTGGATAAATTATCAAAGATATGCAAATGGTAACAAAACAGGTCTCATTTAAAACACAGACTGGAACAGTACAAAGCACGACTGTATTCCTGCCGTATCTGCACGTATTTATTTTTACGTTCTACACGTGTGGGTGTGTATGTGCACACACACCCGCTAAAGGGGAACAAACACCACCGGGGGTCAGGTTCACACCTCCCTCGGAATAAGGTTTCAGAGAGCCAATACACTGTCCACCAGCTGAGCTCGGGGCCTGGCTCTACCACGCGCACCCCATGTGTTACAGGCTACATCAGAGCGGAGATCCGCCCTGCAACTTGCAGTCTGACCTGGGAGGGTCCTGACTTAGGAAAAGCTTCCAGGTGATTCCAGTACAACTTCACTGTTAGACCCACATCAGACTAAGACGACCAGTCTCGCCTGGGTTGTATTTCTGCTACAAGGCACTAGGAATCTGGAGGCAGCAACCTCCCCACCACCATCTGTTTTTCATCAGTATCCAGTCGTAGAGTGAGAGAGTGATGCTCTCCAGGCCAGCTGGAACCGTCCTTGCAGCCGGTGTGACCCAGAGTCCCAGCTAGGAGGCAGAGCGATGGGAAGAAGCTCCCCTTCCCCAGTGCGAAGCACCAACATGGCTAAGTAAGGCTCGCTGTCCTCACCACATGGTTTCCGGGAATTCAGAAATCAAGTACTCACCACAAGTTGACAAAATTGATGAAGCTTGGGGAGAACTCCCTTTCTTCAGAGTTACTCAGCTGTGGAGGGTCCCCTTTCACGACTTGTGTGAGTTGATCAAATACACTATTCCACTTTGGATAAGGAAACCGGCCTGTGGCTAACTCGTACTAAAGAGAACACAGAGGGAAAAACAAAATATACTGGGCATTATTTACTGCTCCTCACTGGAACACCCACACTGAAATCTGAATTCCAAGCAAAATTCTTGTAAAGCCTTGAATCGAACCCAGATGAGGGTGAGGTGAAATTTTCGCAGTTATTAAGGCTAAGTGGAAGGGGTATTTAGAAATCAAGATAATATAAGATCAACTGAGTTCCAGGACTGGGACTAAAAGGAAACACCAGATTTAAACCCAGACAGTGTCGCCACTGCCTAAGCGCACGGGGGGTAGCCCTCAATTCTGAATCCTTTGTATGAAGGATCCTGGAAGGCTGGTTCTAGCACTTTCCTGGTGCGAAGTGTGCACAATCTGTAGTTATCTGAATGGAAGGCCATGTCCAGAACAGTGGTCAAAATCATTTTGAAGGTAAGCAAACTTTCAAGCAACAAAAGCCCAACCGGAGCTCAAAGGAAGCAACATGGAAATTCTGTACTCCAGCCATCCTGTGGTTACAACAATTTCACCCACAAGCAGATTATTACTATAACTGAAGAAATCAAGTCTGGGTCAAACCCCGAACCCCAACAATGATGCTTGGGACAGGATCTCTAAACCACACCAAACCAGATCTGTAGGATCTTACGGACGTACGTCCCAATGCGCCAAAGGTCAAACATACTTGTGGACTGTATTCTCATCTTTCTCTCGCTCTGTTCTGAGGATAATGAAAACAAAAAAACTGTGCTTTTTCCAAAAAATAGGTCTAAATCTGCAGCATGGCCTAAATGAGCCCCATGTTGGGTGTACTGACAGGTGGCTTGTTAGGGGAGGGTGAGACCGCCAAGCTCACTGGGAGAAGGCATCTGAGAGGCGGCGCTGTCTGAGGACACTGTCTCAGAGGTTGTTCAGCTCAGGGCTATCGGGTGGTGTTGATTTAGTCGAGTATTAAATTACTGGTTTATACAGTGAAAGGAAAGCTACCAAGCAACAACAAGGGCATCCTCCAGTGGGAGGCTGGGGCCGGAAGTCCTTCTTCACCCTAAGATGGCACCTTCAGCTTGCCACCGTCCCCAGACACACACACACATATGCCTGTGGGGGGGCGGGCAGGCATGCCACACACACGCAGAAATTCAGTCCTCTGGCTGAGGTTTCTTTCTGATATAAACACAAATGCTCGGGATGAAGTAAACCTTATTGGTTATTCACAACACTAGGAATAACTTCATCAGATTCATTCTTGAGAATAGATGTTAATAAGAGAAGGAAACGGTAAAATGCACCATAGAAAGTGAAGGACTTTGGAACTTAGAAATTAATTTCACACATTTCTTAATTTCTGTAAGATCATCCATATGGAAAATAGACTATGAAACTATTTTAAGTACTGAATGCCTTGCTTTTAAACAAAGTTTAGCCAGGTATACTAAAAGAAGTTGCTGAAAATGTTCCTGTTAAACTTTTCACAGAATAAAATTCTCTTTTTATGATGAAGTAAATACTCTCTTTAAACGAAACTGGTTTGGGCATAGACAGGTGTTTCTGAATCGTGAATATCCTTTATATGCACACGGTTAGGTACCTCAGCGCGATGCTACAGGTCGTGCTGTAGGCCTCTGGACCAGTCACCAGACCTAAAAGATGCCCAAGTTTCATGTTCTCTCCTAACTAAAGAAGGGATTACGTCTCTCCTTTGGTCAGTTGGCTTCACAATGAGAAAAGACTCCAGGAGGTATTGCCCATATCAGGTCACAAGAGAAACCGGACGGAGTCTTCTGCAGAGGTGAGTTACTAGCCTTCAACTCTCGGGACAGAGAATTCATTAGGCCCGGGAATGTGACTCACAAGGGTATGTGATTCTCATCTACAGGAAGACCTCAAGACCACATAATGCCAATGAACAGATGGAGATTATTTAGTAAGCTACAAAAAAAATTCTCTGCTCAGAACCTGTGTTACCGCTGGGCCGTGGGACCTTATTAAAAATGGGAGGAAATGAAAGGAAAAGTTTGGGCTGCCTCCCAAACAGAACACAGCCCCATCTAGTGATGGGAAATTCCCACAATGTAGAAGCAGCTGTCCAAAGTCAGAAAAATGCCACTGAGCTATAAGAGAGCAAGCACAAGAAAATAAATCTAAAATTTCAAAACAAAATTTAGTAATAGGAAGTAACAAGCAAATAAAGATACTTTTAAGACAAAAGGAAAACTTCAGTCCAGTTGCAGGTGAGAAAGAAGAGTTTACTTCATTGAACTTAGCTGCAAACTAAGGAGCTTTCTCACTCTTCTCAGTGTTGGTTTAAGGTAGAACTTTTATTAGAATTATCACCTAGGTAGTCGGTGCTCCTCCAGAACTGAATTACTTTCAGCTCACTCATTCATTCTATTCAGAGTACAGAAGATTCCAAGCAGAAACTATTTTCGTACATGTAAACATGTCTGCCTAATACCCACCCTGTACAGAGTATTACCGGACATACTGCTCTTCCCTGAGGTGGGAGGAGCCAGGCACCGCCGCCCTGACTGCAGGTGAGCCGCCCTCCCCTGTCCCTGTT
The DNA here is from genome assembly GCF_003265705.2 of Callorhinus ursinus. NCBI lineage: Eukaryota > Metazoa > Chordata > Mammalia > Carnivora > Otariidae > Callorhinus > Callorhinus ursinus. The sequence goes on along the minus strand of NW_027397105.1, from coordinate 6,201,016 downwards.
CCTGATGCAGGTGATGACTCCTAGTATCTCTGGCCAAGAGATCCAGAGCGACATTGAAGGACCCGAGGCGCTGCATAAAACTTTGAGGGAAACCATTAACTCTGGCTTGATTTTTACAGTAAAACACAGACTTTTATTCAACAACCAGAAGACATAATCCCTATGATTATAACCATAGAGAAAAAAATAGGTAAATAAAGCCAAAGACTAGAAGAGGGAAAAAAAAAAAAAAAAAGAGCAGTTCTTATGAGGGATGGAAGGCTGATAAGATTTTCTTTCAATGCTAAATTTCCTGCTACACCACCGTGACAAACATACCAATGTGATCCCCAAACTCCAGACATCAGAGCGGACATCATATCCTTGTCGTGATGCACTCGGGTCGATTCTTTCAGGCTGGAACAGAAAGAGAAGCCATGGTCATTCATTATGCACACTCTCAAGGAACAGGACGGAAGCAACAGCTGGGCAGGGACCCGAAATGCCAGCTTACTCCTAGAAGAATCCACGTCTAGGGTCAGACTGGGAGTAACAGGAAGCCATCATTATACTGAAAACCACCACCAACAACAAAACCCAACCCAATACCACCTCCATAAAGGGAACACAAAGCAACTCTTCTAATTTCTCCCCCTAAGGACTCACCAGCATTTACAAACCGGAAGCTGAGAACAAAGAAAAAAGGAAGAAAACTGGAAAAGTGAAAAAAATAAAGAATTACAGGGTCAGATTAGTAAGCAAGTAGTGGTAAACAGAAAAAAACAAAAAACAAAACCAAAAAAAACTAAGTCTTCTCTGTTTCACTGAATAAGGCCACACCACAATATATCTGAGATACAAGAGCAAACATGAGCTAAATTCATTATAATTACTCTACCCATTCTTCATCATAAAGCTAAATGCATCACTATGCATATCTTTAAAGATATCTATTAGTCATTTTTAACCAAATTAAGGCACTGTCAAAATATATTATCCTATCATGCAAACAGCAAAAATCATCTTTAGTAATTTGGGAGCATTCTTTATATTTCTTTGAGATAAGGGACCATTATTTACACAGTGCATAAGGGATGGAGAGGAAAAGAGAACCAGTAGCTCAGAGCTGACAACGGTCCTGGGCAAAGGCTGAGAGTCACTGCTATTGGAAGAAATGTCCAGAAGTACAAGAGTTGACTGTGTTATAATTTCTGCCTGTCAGCAACAACTGGCTTGGAGACATATTTTACATATTTTTGTTTTGAACATGAGTACTGTGGCTGCATCAATATTCACTGGAAGCTACTTAGTTTTTAGTTGTAAAAATATGTATTTAAGATAAGATATGAATTACATAAAAAAGTCCCAGATAGTCAACCAAGAGAGGAAAATACTCGGTTCAACAGCGGCAGGATACACATTTTTCTCAAGCTCTCATGGAACATCCACTGATACAGACCATGTTCTGGGCCATAAAACATGCCTTATTTTTAAAAAGAGAAAACATGCAAAGCATGTTCTCAGATCACAAAGTCACTAAATTAGAAATCAGTAACAGAGAGTTACCTGGGAAATCCCCAAATATTTGGAGATTAAAGGACACCTTCTAAGCAACACACAGATCACAGAGGAAGCCTCAAGGAAAAAACAACAACAACAACAAAAAACTTTGCACTAAATGAAAATGAAACAGAATTTATCAAATGTTGGGAAATGCAGCAAAAGTAGTATTCAGGGGAAAATTGATAGCACCAAATACAAACACTATAAGACAAGACAGATCGCAATCAGTATCTTACTTTACAACTTTAAGGAATTGGAAACAGAAGAACAGGTAAAATAGACAAAAACAAACAAACAAAAACCACAGAGAAAAGACAACAAAACCCAAAGGGATTCTTTGGAACGATAAACAAAACTGACAAACTTTCAGCTACACTGATTGAGCAAAAAGGAGAGACAATCAAATGACTAAAATCAGAACAAAAGAGGGGACATTACTACTGCTCTTCCAGAAATAGAGGAAATGGACACATTATTTGAAAATGAAACCTATCAAAAATATTACAGAAATGTGACTAGACTTAAAACTACTTTTTCAATGAATTTGTTATTAAAAACCTCCCATGAAATGCAAGCTGGTGCAACCACTCTGGAAAACAGTATGGAGGTTCCTCAAACAGTTGAAAATAGAGCTACCATACGATCCAGCAATTGCACTACTGGGTATTTACCCCAAAGATACAAATGTAGGGATCCGAAGGGGTACGTGCACCCCAATGTTTACAGCAGCAATGTCCACAATAGCCAAACTGTGGAAAGAGCCAAGATGTCCATCGACAGATGAATGGAAAGAAGATGTGGTATATATACACGATGGAATATTATGCAGCCATCAAAAGGAATGAGATCTTGCCATTTGCAACGACGTGGATGGAACTGGAGGGTGTTATGCTGAGTGAAATAAGTCAATCAGAGAAAGATATGTATCCTATGACCTCACTGATATGAGGAATTCTTAATCTCAGGAAACAAACTGAGGGTTGCTGGAGTGGTGGGGGGTGGGAGGGATGGGGTGGCTGGGTGATAGACATTGGGGAGGGTATGTGCTATGGTGAGCGCTGTGAATTGTGCAAGACTGATGAATCACAGATCTGTACCTCTGAAACAAATAATGCAATATATGTTAAGAAAAAAGAAGAAGAAGAAGATATCAGGAGGGAAAGAATGAAGGGGGGAATCGGAGGGGGAGATGAACCATGAGAGACGATGGACTCTGAGAAACAAACTGAGGGTTCTAGAGGGGAGGGGGTGGGGGGATGGGTTAGCCTGGTGATGGGTATTAAAGAGGGCACGTTCTGCGTGGAGCACTGGGTGTTATGCACAAACAGTGAATCATGGAACACTACATCAAAAACTAATGATGTAATGTATGGTGATTAACGTAACAATAAAAAATTTAAAAAAAAAAAACCTCCCATGAAGAAAAGTCAAAACCCAGATGGGTTCTGGTGAACTCTTTGAACCATGCAAAGGAGAAACAACCCCAGTCTTACACAAATGTCTTTCAAAAATGTTGCATGAGGCCAATATAATCACTTACGGAAACCTCATTAATAAAGACATTACAAATCTGGGGGGGGATCGGGAGGGGGGGACGAACCATGAGAGACTATGGTCTCTGGAAAACAAACTGAGGGTTCTAGAGGGGAGGGGGAGGAGGGATGGGTTAGCCTGGTGGTGGGTATTAAAGAGGGCACGTTCTGCGTGGAGCACTGGGTGTTATACGCAAACAATGAATCATGGAACACTACATCCAAAAAAAAAAAAAAGACATTACAACACAATTCATAACCCTCTTAAACACAGACACAAAAACTGTTAACAAAAATAATGAGAAAATCTAAGTGACAACATGTGAAGAGGTAATAATCACTAACAAGTGATGTTTATCTCAGGAATACAATACTGACTTAAAACTTGAAAAACAATGTGATGCACCACATTTACATAAAAATGAAGAAATACCATATCATCATCTCAATAAATGTAGGCATCTGACAAAATTCAAAATTCAGTTCTTAGCACACCAAGAGAAAAGAAGGAAACTTCATTTCACAAACGGCATCCAAAAATCACCGAGAGCTAACATCATACTTACCTGTGAAACCTAGAACACTCCCTTCCCAATTAAATGTGGAACAAGGTACAACAACTTTTTTTTTTTTTTTTAAGATTTTATCTATTTATTTGAGAGCGTGAGAGAAAGCATGAGCAGGGGGAGCGGCACGCAGAGGGAGAGGGAGAGGGAGAAGCAGGCTCGCCGCTGAGCAAGGAGCCCAATGTGGGGCTCGATCCCAGGACCCCGGGATCATGACCTGAGCCGAAGGCAGACGCTTAACCGACTGAGTCACCCAGGCGCCCCCAAGGTATAACTTCTACTCAGCTTTATATTGGAGGTCCTGAGCCAGTACAAAACGGTAAGGAGGAAAACAAACAAACAAAAAAACAAAACAAAACATTATTTTACTCACAGACACCTGAACTTCTGCAACCGTTTATACAGAAAATCCCTACTAAAGTTAATGGTGAAACTAGCAAGGACACAGGGCACAATAACAAAATATGCAAATCGTCTGTCTTTTCTACAACAACGGAAAAATACTGGAAGGGGTGCTTGGGTGGCTCAGTCAGTTAAGCATCCGACTCTTGATTTCAGCTCAGGTCATGATCTCGGGGTCCTGGGATCAAGCCCCGAGTCGGGCTCTGCGCTCAGCGGGGAGTCTGCTTCTCCCTCTCCCTCTGCTCCTTTCCCCGCTCGCTCTCTCTCAAATAAATAAATAAAATCTTTTTTTAAAAAAAGAAAAATACTGAAAAATATATTTTTAAATTCCACTTACAACAGGAGCATCAAGAAACATGAATTCCTTAGGAATAAATTTAAGAGTTCAAGAGTTCCTACCCTGAAAACTACAAAACACTGCTGATAGCAAACGACCTCAATAAACAAAGAAACAGCAGGTACTGAGAAACTTGGTAATGCCAAGCTATCCACAGGTGAATGGATGAATAAATTGTGGTCTATCAGTACAAGGCAGAATGTCTCAGCAATAAAAAGAATGAACTCACACACAGAATAGCATGGCTAGCTCTTCAAAACATGCTGAGAGAAAGAAGGCAAGACACAAACCAGTACATAGCCTAAGATGACATTTAGATGAAACTCCGGGAAAAGCAAATCCAACTGACGCTGACAGAAAACAGGACCAAAGATCTTGTTTTGGTGACAGACATGGTCATCTCTTGATTGATGAGGTAATTACATGAGTAACTACATGTGTCAAAATCCAAAGCGTATATTTAAAATGGGTGCCTACCATTTGTGGTTCTGGCGGTCATGGCCTTCTGAAACTGCTGTATGTTTATGTCAAAGAGCTGGGATTTCTAGCACATGTGTGCTATAAGAAAACTTACCCAACTCCTGTAAATAAGTCAAACGAGGATTTCACTTCCTTCTGATCATATTGGAGCACTAACAAACCTACCCAAGGATTATTTACGTGTCATTTCATTTTGCTTGATATTTATTATTCGTTGGGGCCAGAAACTTAAGTTACATGATTACTGGTATATTTTTGCCCATAGGGGATGCAAATGATTTCTGTCCAGTAACCCCAGAAGTTAATTCTTTCTGGACATGGAGATGAGGAGCAGTACTGTATTTGAATGAGCCATCCCATCCCAGCGTTCTTTCCTCAGGGACCATAAATACTGAATTACACAAATCTTCTTGAGCTAGTCTCACCTTCCTCCCTGTCCAGTGTTCTTATGAATGAGTTAAATGTACTTTTGACAGGTTCTTTCTTTACTTGTATGCATAATATTTTTAACATTTTGAAAATTATTCTTTGAGAGGAGTAGATACTTAAGATTCACGAAATTAGGGCGCCTGGGTGGCTCAGATGGTTAAGAGTCTGCCTTCGGCTCAGGTCATGATCCCGGGGTCCTGGGATCGAGTCCCGCATTGGGCTCCCTGCTCCTTGGGAGCCTGCTTCTCCCTCTGCCTCTCTCTCTCTCTCTCTGTGTCTCTCATGAATAAATAAATAAAACCTTTAAAAAAAAAAAAGATTCACGAAATTATTTAAAGACCCTACATCTTAAACCTAAATCCAAAGTGTAGGTTTGAAAAACAAAAAGCTTTTTAAAAGTATAAAGTTTAGGGGCGCCTGGGTGGCTCAGTCGTTAGGCATCTGCCTTCAGCTCAGGTCACGATCCCGGGGTCCTGGGATCGAGCCCCGCATCGGGCTCCCTGCTCGGCGGGAAGCCTGCTTCTCCCTCTCCCTCTACTGCTCCCCCTGCTTGTGTTCCCTCTCTCGCTATCTCTGTCAAATAAATAAATACAATCTTAAAAAAAAAAAGTATAAAGTTAAAAGAAAACATCAACTCAGAGAATAGGCTATGTAACATTAACAAAAATAGGAGCAACAACAAAAAAAGATAAAACAATTTTATATCCAAAAGTATATATAAAAATAAATACACAACTCAAGTTACTCTGTATTGAAATATGTAAAATAAAAACCAAGAAATAAGGAGAAACTGACAATTGTAATGTTAACAGATTTTGAACAAATCTTTAATTTTCTTGGAATAAATGTAGTTAATAATACAGAACAGGCCTTTTCCGATATTTCATTTTTAACTGGTCATTGATCATGCTAAAAAGAATCTCAGTATGTCCCAAAAGGCAGAAATGCACAGGCTACAAAGCTTTGAGGGGAAGTAAAAAGCCAAGAGATTGAAAAGAATCAATGAAATACTTTGTAGTGGTTCGCTATGATGTGTAACGAATTATCCTAAAACTCAGTAGCTTAAAACAACAAACGTTTATTATCTCACAGTTTCCGGGATTCGGGATTCAGGGACTATTTTTGATGGGTGGTTCTGACTCAGGGTATCTCATGACCACAGTCAGGATGTTGGGTAGCGCTGACGACTTTACTGGGTTCTGGAGATGTGTCACCAAGCTCATTCACACAGTTCCTGGCAGGAAGCCTTAGTTCCTCACCAAATGAGTCTTTCATAAAGTTGCTTAAGTGTCTTCACAACATGGTAGTTGGCTCTCCCCAAAGTGAGCAATCCAAGGAAGAAAGAAGACAGAAGGTACAATGCTTTTTTATGACCTATTCTCGGGAGGGACACAATGTCCTTTCTGCCATATGTTCTTCATTAGAAATGACTCACTAAGTTCAGTCCATGCGTCAGGCAGTACTTGGTCTCCACCTTTTAAAGGTAGGTGTAATAAAGAACTTGTGGACAAATGTTTAAACTACCACACCTTTGGATATTAAAAAACATTCCAGTAAATAGCTCTTACAGGTAACACTTAAAACTAAGAAAACAAAAATATGTATGTGTATACATGTACACATGCATACACACCCACACGCTTGCTGATGCTGAGGAAATAGTAAAATTTCACAGGTTTTGAAGAATTCTCTATATTTCCTCAAAGACTCTTGGCTAAGATGGATTTCAATCTCAAAGAACAGAAAACTATGCTACCACAGTTGTTCTGAAGTCTGGGGAAACTTAGTTGAGCTCGAGGAGGTCAAAGATGTTTTGCTCATGAGATCATGAGATAATCATTAACTTTTTACTGTATGAATAAAATAAAGATGGAAATTTTCCCAATTTGATTTTTAAAGCTAGCACAGCCCATATAAAACCTTCACTATATGAAACTATAAACCAATCTCACTTAAACAGTTTCATGCAGAAATTATAAATACTAACATACCAAATGTAAAAATATATTAAACATATAAACTATGAGCCAGGTAGAGATTACTTCTCGAATGCTGGAATGGTTCAACCACAGGAAATAGATGTTACTATGATCATCCTGTTAGTAGCTATGCAGGAAGAAACATTTCCTCATGGATTGACTGATACCAAAAAGGCACTTAATAAAATTTTAACAGCTGTTCCTGATTCATTCTCATCTTCTCTCTCTCATACACACACACATACACACAGAAACGCACACAGACTTAAATCAGAAAAAAAGCATTTGCTTTCAAGTCCCAAAAAACACGAGAATCCTACTATCAATACTGTCATTCAACATCTAGATGTTCTAGGCAAAGCAACAGAAGTAAATATGAGAAAAGTAAATACATACACATGTATGAGAAAGATCAATAAATATGAAGAGGGCCAAGGCAAAAATTATTTGCAGAATGGTACCTTGAGTACCGTCTGAAACCTATTCAAAAATGAGGTAGATGAGTAATTTGGCTGGTTATAAAATTAACGTATCAATCTAAATAGCTTTCCTCTGTATATCAACAATTGTAGGAAAAGAGACCGCATTACATTCAAAATAGCAACAAAAACCTGTCTTAGCACCCAAGAACACAGCAAGGCACAAACACTCGGGTCTCAGAGGGCTCAAAATCTGTTTGGGAGGTACAGATACTAAAACAAGTAATCAGGTGGTGATGAGAGTTACGAAGCAGAGCAGGGTCCAGGATGTAAGAAAGGGAGGGCACCATGTCAGATGCGGTAGTCCAGGCAGGATTAGCGAAGCATCTGCTCTGAGACCTAACTGAAGTGAAAAACTGGCAAATTAAAAATATTCACAGGGGAGTGAGTTCAGAGGAGAAAGGAAAAGACCCTGAGGGAGGACTATCCCTCCACACACATGTGGAACGGAGAGGTCAGTGAGCTGGGCAAACGAGGTTGAAGGTAACATGAGGGCAATTTAGGAAGACAGCTGAGGGCCAGATCGTGCAGAGCCTGTAGGCCCACTATGAGGGTTTGGGGATGAGGGGGTGTCATCTGACAACTGCTTGGAAAGAACAACTGTCTGCTCTGTTGAGCACAGACTATGTAGTAGAGCAAGGTTAAGCACGGAGGCCATCCTGGAGATGGCAGCAATCAGGCAGGTGAGGAATGCCAGTGGCCGGGCCAAGGAACATCCATGGTTTTTAAAAAAGAGGGTGGGTTCCATGCCTTGAAAGTAAAGCAGACAAGCCTTTGCTTATGGACAGGATGCAGAATATGGGAAGTAGAAGGAAACGAAACTCCTAAGTCTGTGTCCTGAGCAACTGGAAAGAGGGAGCTGGTATTTACTGAAATATAGACAAATGGGGGTGGGGGAGGCAGCCCCCAGATCTTATGGGGCGCAGAGAGGTGATATGATGAGGCCAAGAACTCAGTAATGGACTTCTTATATTTAAGACTTCTAAGGGATCTAAGAACGGTTATAAAGTAGGAAACTAGATACATGACTTTGGAATTGACAGGCGAGGTGTGGGCAGGAAAGAAATCATCGGCATTCACCATTCCTGAGCATCCACTAAGTGACAGATGCTGCACTTCGCTGAACAAAAGAGAAAGAAAGTATTAATCCTTAGGACTGGATGAACTCTAAAAAAAAATGGGGGTAGTTAAGAGGAAAAAAAAAGAGATTGAATACTCAGCCCTGGGGCACACCAGTGTAAAGAGATCGGGAGGATGAGAAGGTCCTAGAGAACCAGGAGAGAGAGAAAGTCCAGCCAGGAAGGTAGCCAAGAGCGCATGTCACAAAACCAAGTGACAAAAGTCCTTCATGAGTATAGCATTTCAAACATTACAGGAAAACCAGGGAAGATCATGACTCAAAACTCACCACAGGCTTCGGCAACATAAAAGATGGTGTTCGCTCTGATGACAGCAGTTAAAATGCAGTGATGGGAGCAAAAGAACCCACTAGGATGGGTCCAAAAAGAATAAAAGGAGAAAAAAGGGGGTGCCTGGGTGGTTCAGTCGGTTGACCATCCGCCTCTTGATTTTAGCTCAGGTCTTGATCTCAGGGTCGTGAGTTCAAGCCCCACGCTGGGCTTGAAAACAAAAAAAAAGAAGAAAAAGTACACACAGTGGGTATAAACAAGTATGCGGAAATAATGACAAAATTTGAAAGAATTTATTTAAAAATGTGTACAGCCTGTAAGAAGGAAGAATTAACAAGAAACATTAAGATAACCGGCAGAATAGAGAGAAACAACATATTCTTCACTGGAAAGACTCAAGAACATAAAAATGCAATAACCAAAGGAATTTATATGTCTAATGAGATGCCAATTAGATTCCTGCTGAGTTATTTTTAATAATGATACACTGTTCATATGAAACATACAAAAAGATGACACAACACAGTCCAGAAACAGTCCCAAATCCAAGAATTTAGTACAAGAGTACTGATTCTACACAATGGAGTTTGAAAAAACAGATAATTAAAAATAAAATTTTTATTTTATAGGTGAAGGGGATTAACAGGGCACTTGTCGCCATGAGCACTGAATAATGCATAGAATTGTCGAGTCATTATATTATATACCTGAGACTAACATCACTGTATGTTAATTATTCTTCAATTAAGAAAAAAAGGGGGGGGCTGTGGGGGGCTCAGTCAGCTAAGCATCTGACTCTTGGTTTCGGCTCAGGTCTTTATCTCAGGGTCATGGGATTGAGCCCCGTGTCAGGCTCCGTGCTCAGCGAGGAGTCGGCTTCATATTCTCTCTCCCTCTCCCTCTAGCTCATGCTCTCCCTCTCTCAAATAATAAAATCTTTAAAAATAAATAAAAATAAAAATAAACAAAAGTTTAAAAAAATTCTTAAAGGTTAACCATCTGTGGGAAGAAAAGTTACACTCTTCCCCCTTACTAACACACCAACACTAATCACAGAAGGATTAAAGACCTAAAATGTAAAAAACAAAAGCCTAAACTTAGGTACTCCAATGTGACTCTGCAACCATGTCTAATCTTGGCATAAGAAAGATTTTTCAAGACATGCTAACAGCCAGAAACCATAAAGGTAACACTGATAAGCTCACCACATGGAATTTTTCTATTTCTGCAGGTCAACCACAAAATATGTAAAATTTCAAGACAAAGGACACCTTCTGGGAAAACATATGTCACCCAATAAGAAAAGGGTTAAAATTCTCATTAGCATCCTCATAGAAAAATGGGCAAAGTTTAATATATAAAAGTGGCCAAATATAAGAAAAAATACAAAAGTATCTAATTTTCTCAATGATTTTAAAATACATAACAAAAATCCCAGGAAATTTTTCACAAATCCCATTCTGGCCTATCAACTCAACAAAGATAAAACTGTAACACTCTAACCCATAATGACACCTATTTAAAAAAACACACCCTTTCAATCGTACATTGTTTCCCCAAAGGTCTCGAGAGGCATGAACCTTTTATAGCCAAGGGAATATAGAAAAGAGTTGTGTGAAGACATAGCTTAAAAATTTTGTAGCAATATTTAGAATAACAAAACACTAAAAAAAAAAAATCCACAAGCAGGCAAAAATAGAAAGTCAGTTAATTTTTAGTGGCTAAACTCATTTTATATGAAGATGCATCAGCCTGGAAACATGCCTACAAATGCCTACAGAGCAGATAAAAAGCATATGTGTAATAAGATTAAATTTACATAAAAATGTAGCAGGACATATGCCCACATCGATTTTTTCCCTTTATGAGTGAGAATGATGGGTAATTAATTCTCCATTTTAAAAGTCTGTATTTTATCTTTTATGTATTGAACAGGGATATAATCTTCCAATAAGAAACACATTTATAAAACTCTTAATAGTAGAGTTCTTCAAATGTAGAGTTATTTCATTTAACCTTTTTAAAAACAGGCATAATGCAATGGGATTTCAAAGTCAACAGAAGTGAAAATATCAAGCCACTGGGTATAAGCTGTTCATCTCAAAGTTATGAGTACAAACAGAAAAAGTGACACGTGAGCCTCATTTGGGAATGCATTCAAGGGAGAAAAAAAATCAGATCTGGACTCTTTCCTCAATTATTCCAAAATGTTTTACTAGGCAAAAAATGTAATCTTTAATAAATTCAAAATAAGGGCGCCTGGGTGGCTCAGTTGGTTAAGTGACTGCCTTCGGCTCAGGTCATGATCCCGGAGTCCTGGGATCGAGTCCCATATTGGGCTCCCGGCTCAGCGGGGAGCCTGCTTTTCCCTCTGACCCTCTCCCCTCTCATGCTGTCTCTCTCTCTCTCTCTCTCTCTCTCTCAAATAAATAAATGAAATCTTTAAAAAAAAAAAGAAATTCAAAATTAAAGTAGAAAGCTCTTCTTAGAAGAAAACCATCATTGGGGCATGTGGGTGGCTCAGTCGGTTAAGCATCTGCCTTCAGCTCAGGTCATGATCCCAGCGTCCTGGGACGGAGCCCATGTTGGGCTCCCTGCCCAGCAGGGAGTCTGCTTCTCCCTCTGCCCCTCCCCCCTTTGTGTTCTCTAGCTCTCTCTCAAATAAATAGATAAAATCTTAAAAAAAAAAAGAAAGAAAATCATCATGGACTTAACACCCAAGATGGGGTGGGTGGGGCTGTTGTTTTCTAACATTCAGAAATAAGCATTCAAACTGCTGAACAAAGAAAGGGTACTGGTTACTCAACCACAAATCCGCATTTCCAAAGATGACGGCAATGTTGCTGGACAGTGTTTCCTAAGCTTGATTTCTGTGAAGTCAAAATTCTCCGGGACTGTGTGCCCAAGCGCAGACTCACTACTGACTCAAAGAAGGTGGCCTCTCGTTGCTGTTTTTTAAACAGCTTTCCTGAGATATAATCCACACACCATACAATTCACCCACTGGAAGCACTCAATTCAATGGCTCTTCCTATATTTCCAGAGCTGGGCAACCATGACCAGTCAGTTCTAGAACCCTCACCCCACCCCACACTTTTGGCCATCACCACCTCACTGTACTACAACCGCCCCCACCACCAGACCTACTAATCTACTTTCTGTCGCTCTAGGTTCCACTATTCTGGACTTCCATATGAATGGAATCAGAGTATGTGATCTTCTATGGCTGGCTGCTTCCACTTAGCATCATGTCTTCAAGGTTTACCCACGTCAGAGCATGGATCAGTACTTCGTTTTGGTTTAACACTGAGTAATATTCCCTTGTACGCTCAGACCACATCTTGTTTGCGCATTCATCCACTGATGGACGTTCGAGTTATTTCTACCTTTTGGCTCTTATACATCCATGCGCTCATGTGCAAGTTTCTGTGTGGACACGTGCTTCCGTTTCTCTTGGGTATACACCTGGGAGTCCAATTTACTGGGTCCTATTGTACTTGTACGTTGAAATGTTTGAGGAACTGCCAGCATCTTTTTCCCAAGTGGCTGCATCCTCTTACACTCCCACCAGCAGTGTGCGAGGGCTCCCACGTCTCCATACCTCCAACAACACATGGTGGTTTCTCACTTGTGGATTCGAGCCATCCTAGTGAGTATGAGTTGGTACCTCATTGTGGTTTGAAGTCTTCAATTTTTAAAGCAAGAACTGGAATGTAACTGATTGACGAAGCTGTAAAAGCAATAACTAACTACCCTGAAGAAAACTTACTTTTTCCAAATGAAAAGCCTAATTGAGACAGTTATGTCATTTATAACACTACTGAATAAAATGTTTTCCATAGACTAGAATCTCTTCTAGTTATTAACAGGCAGGCCATAAAATGAATTGGGTTCCACTGACAAATACGTGGGGAATGCTAGATTAGAAAAGATGTTTCTTTGTTGAGATTTTTCTCGGTATTTTTAATTAGTGTGCTAATATACATGATGTATCTATATCACTTTGATTGGCACACAGTGATTCCCACTTAGTTATCTGGCCCTAGAAAGCTTTCTTGATAAAATACCCATAACATGTCATCCAGAAATAAAATTTTTAAAAACCCACTTTGTATGCTATCTCCCAGTTATTTGAACAGGATTTGTGTGAAACCACACTGCCTTCATTAAAAATGATATCTAGGGCGCCTGGGTGGCTCAGTTGGTTAAGCGACTGCCTTCGGCTCAGGTCATGATCCCAGAGTCCCAGGATCGAGTCCCACATCGGGCTCCCTGCTGAGCAGGGAGTCTGCTTCTCCCTCTGACCCTACCCCCTCTTAGGCTCTCTCTCTCTCTCTCACTCTCTCTCTCTCAAATAAATAAAATCTTTAAAAAAATAAAAATGATATATAGAGTGACCACAGCAAAAAAGCAGAGCAGGTATCTCCAAGGGACCATCCCTCCAAAGAAACACGAAAAAAATAAAGCAAAAAAATAAACCATGAGGAGAGGGGAAGAATAAAGTTGTTGTAGACATAACCAACTCTGTCAGAATTCTGGACAAAATCCAAAGTTTCTAACAGCCAAGCAAACAATGAATCAAGAACAAGCCAACTTAAAAATGGTAAGAAACATCTGCAGCATTTTTACTTGACCCCGTCCCAATCCCTACTCCAGCTCAACAGGAGTCTTGAAGATGGCAGCCAGTGTTCTCAGGGTCGGACCCTGGGCACTGGGTTCAGAGGGAAGAGGGAACAGAGCAGAACTGTGTTTGTCCGTTCCAACCTGTCTCGGGGCAATGAAGACTAGGTGTGGTGTCCGCCTCTGTTCTGCCTAACTTGGAACTCACTCAAGGCAGAAAAGCAGAGGACATTCCTCGAAAATGCTGTAAGGTAAGTGAATGACCCACAGACGGCTGGGGCAGAAGATGAGAGCACCAGAAGTATGGCGGGAAAAGTAGACGGCAGAGTCTCTTTGGAAAATTAAGCCATTCAAAACCACCTGTGTATACTGAGAAATTCAGAAAGCCATGTGCATGGCCAGGGCAGGACACACACTCAGAAAGACCTGAGAAGAACTTAAGCTTTAACCTCTGGCTGATCTACAGACTCAGGGCAGGTAAGAAGTAGAAGTGAAGGCAGGTTTGTAAATGGTTGGGCTAAGCAGGAGGACCCAAGCACAAAGCCAATCTGCAAAGACTGGAATATTTGGGGTTTTTTTTCCCCCTCTTTGTTTTCTTAATGGATTTTTTTTCTTTTTGTGTCCTGGTATCCAAAAAAACCCCTAAGAAAACAAAAGACAAAACTGTCAAAATACTAGCTGAACACAAGCTAAGAAAACACATCAGAGACCACATAGGAGTAAGAATACAGACTTTAAAATAAGGCTATATGGAAAAAATCACTAGAGAAATAACTACATCTCACAGAAAGGAACAAAACAAAAACCACGAGGAGAGGGAAAGAATCATCATATTTTATTTCCAGAATTAATAATTTAGTTCCAAAATTACATTTTATTTATTTAAGAGTGAGAGCACACGAGAGCAGGGGCGGGGGGGGGCAGGCAGAGGGAGAGAGAATTTCAAGGAGACTCCCCACTGGCACAGAACCCAATGAGGGGCTCGATCTCACGACCCTGAAATCACGGCCTGAGCTGAAACCAAGAGTCGGAAGCTTAACTGACACTGACTAAGCCACCCAGACACCTCCCAGAATCACCACATTTTCATATTCAAAATGTCCAGTTTCTTACCACACAAAAATACAAAGCACGCAAAGAAACTGGAAAGTATGACCCATTCACTGGAGACATGAAGAGAAACTAGAAACTACCTGAGGAAGCACAGACATCACACTTATAAGACAAAGTCACACGGAATGGAAAAATTCCTAAAAGCACACAAATTACCAAAACTGACTCAGAAGAATTAGAAAATCTGGATAGACTCAGAACAAGCAAAGAAATGGGGTTTGTCATAGAAGCCTCCCAACAAAAATAAGTGTTATAGGAACTGGTAAATAATTTCTTTACCAGACATTTTGAAAAGGTGAATGGTCTTCCAAAGAGAAAAAAGTGAATACCACTGTTTCAGTCTCATATACAAGTGGAAAATGAAAATTATATATCTATAATTATTATGAGATAGATCTTGATTAGATTTTCATGCCTAATAGGCTGTATCTATTTTAAGAGGAGATTACATCAGGGTTTGAGAAATGCCCAAGATAAATGAATTGACATATTTCAGAAAGTACTGCTATGAAACAAGTTCCTACTTCCACTACCAATTAAGACTAAGTTATCTTACAAACTAATACAGATGGGCTTCTATCACAGAAGGAGAGGTACTAGAGGAAATGCTGCTCAAAGATAGGGAAGCTGGTGTGACTTCATGTTGGAGGACAGCAGAGGGGAAGCATGCGAGGCTAGTGGGTGAAGGAATCCTTCGAAAATGAAAAGATCATCAATTACTCAATTGGAAAAGAGGAACAAAGAAAAAAAATTGAGAAAATGAGTTTCTGTTTTACAAATGTCTCAACTGCTTAAAAGGAAAAAAAAAAACACGTCTATAAGCATTACAATTAGTGAACTAACCTAACATGATGTGCTTTGCAATGTGATGCAATATGAATTGCCCATCGTCTACGAAGTATCCATGCTGAAAAAATATATAGCCTGAAACTCCTCATGAGGGAACGATAATCAGATAAATCCAGAATGTGGGACATTCCTGGGAAATCTGTTTCTGAACAATGTATCAGATGATGCCATGAAATTCTCGTTCATTACTTTAGGTTTCTGTTTTAGGTGTGGTCACGGTATTGTGGTTATACAGAAGATTACTCTTTTCCATGGGAGATACCCTCAGAAGCGTTTGGAATGAAATTCATGATATCTGCAACTTACTTTCAAATGGCCCAGAACACACACAGACACATCTGTATATACACACATAGATAAGGAGGTGCGGAGGCCCCAAAATGTTAGCATTAACAATTGGTTTATGGAAAAACTTGTGTTTCGACTCTACATTTTATACAACTTTATGTTAAATAGTGTAAAAAGAAATCATAATTCCTATAGACTAAAGACAAATAATAAATCTTAAATAAAAAGACAAGATACATTTCTGAGACCTATGGTCAAAGTGCATCAAAGAGTCAAGTAACCACAAGGCTTGTAATAAAAAGAATGCCAATCACACTCTTGTCCATCTATGGGGCCTTGAAAGACTAGAACGGAAAGAAGCATTTCATTTAGTCCAATAAAGATCAGAGGCACAGAGAGAGTTTATTATCAGCCTGCTGACTCCAAGGCTGAAGAAGCTTAGCAGGGAAAGAAAAGCCCTGCCCCTCCTGGGCCTGTAAACCTTATTTCCACACAAAAATTGAAAGTCTACTTCTCTCTTAAAAGTTACCTGAATTCAAACATTCAGCTCTACCTGGGCTGCAGTTACATTTTTAAAACCTGCATAAATCAGGGGCACCTGGGTGGCTCAGTCAGGGAAGGGTCTGCCTTTGGCTTGGGTCATGACCTCAGGGTCCTGGGATGGGGCCCCACATCAGGCTCCCTGCTCAGTGTGGAGTCTGCTTCTCCCTCTGCCCCTCCCCCTGCTTATGTGTGCTCATGCTCGCTCTCTCTCTCTGTGTGTCTCAAGTAAATAAATAAAATCTTAAAAAAAAAAAACCCCTGCATAAATCAAACATAATTCTTAGTCAGTGTCACACAGCAAAAACACTTAGTCCTCTGTACTGTGACAAGCCCTACAAGTATAATAATAGCTTCTAGTTAATTCTCACGGCATCATTACTAAATGCGTAAATTGTATGACTTCCCAAATGCTCCGTGTTTAATATGTTTTATTTCTTGCTTTTGAAATTGTTGTTCCATTTATCCCCTACTATAATGAATGCAAGACCTTCCAAGTTTTCCCAATAATCTGCCTCACCAGTCAACATCCACAAAGCCCAAACTTTAAATGGAAGTCTCTTTTTGCGCACACACAAGTCCATAAACACTGCAGCCGAAGCTGCTGACGGAAATGTCTCCAAAGTCTGCACAGCCTATGTGTCACCACTCAAGAGCAGCGTGCTGGTCCCCAAAGAACCATGGACACATTAAAGAAGATGCCAACACCTAAGGGAAGTGCTTAAAATACAGACACTAAATTTCCAATCAGATACAGATCAAAATCCAGCCTTTAGGCACAGCATATGTGCATATGCTGGGGCAAGAGAAGTGTGACATGTGTCAAAGGCTAGTGTAAGTCTGTCTCCCTGAGGGGAAACAGGTTCTAGGTTGGCAAATGCCCAAGACCTCCACCCCTGAATCTGTCAGTGTGCTTCATCCACCTCTAAGGAAGGAACAACAATATTCAGAACATAGCTTCAGATTCTGAGTCATACTGAGTTCTGTTAGGAACTCTGGGAACTCCAGTCCGCCATTCTTCTCCATCTGGAAGAGAAGCATCCCTGAGTGGCTTATGCCACATTTTCCATGTGTTAATGGATGATGTGGACACAGGATCCATAGCATCCATGATCCTACAATGTTATCTATGACAGTCATGAGAGCATATGGGGTGCTGGAAACATGGAGGCCTTCTGAGAACTAATCAACCATCTAGTGGATGAGTGAAATAGAGTAAGACAATGAAACAGGAGTTCACTGGGATAATATCATAGTTTCGTGGAGAAGCTAGAACCTCAGTTTGGTTTTTAGGGTAGGGGAAAATATTCTAGTATGGTGAAACTGTATGACCAATGGCACACCCCTTAGAAGGAGAACATCCAAGGGCACGGGCTCTCCGGGCAAAGACTACCAAGCAGGAAGGTCTGGCCTTTGTACTTACTGCCATGTATGGCCTACACCCGGCATCTCTTGTCTTGGCAATGGAGTCCACCAGCTGTCCACTGATGCCAAAGTCACAGAGCTTAATATTTCCACTCCTGTCCAGAAGAATATTGGAAGGTTTGATATCTGCGAGAGAGAGAGAGAGAGAGACAGATGTCATTTCGTGTACAAGTGATCAGTCAAATGAGCTACATTCTGAAGTGCGTTAAGCAAAAATACCAAAAAACCTTAGACAAGTGATCAAATCCTTAAAATTCAGACGTATAAAAAGATGAGGAAAAATGAGGAAACAGTGCTCTGACTGCCAATGTTTAAAAACTCAGTATCAAAAATACTTCCCAATAAATGCAGGCATTCTATAATGCTTTCTTCATTTTCATCAAAAGACTGCTATACTGGGGCGCCTGGGAGGCTCAGTCGGTTAAGTATCTGCTTTCAACTCAGGCCATGATCTCAGGGTGCTGGGATCAAGCCCCACGTCGGGCTCCCTGCTCAGCTGGGAGTCTGCTTCCCCTCTTCCCTCTGCTCCTCCCCTCTGCTCATGCTCTCTTTCTCTCACACAAATAAATAAATAAATAAATAAATAAATCTTAAAAAAAAAAAAAAGACTCAACAATTACTTGCTTCAAATTCATTACTTACTGGTCACATTATGAGGAAAGAATTTAATCTATAAGAGTACACCAAGTTACTTTAGAGTATGTCAAAGACTATCCACCTAAATGCAAACTATACAAATTATACACCCACAATTTAGTTAAAATCGAGTTTTATCTAACTTAGGAAAGTATCCAATCCAGTATATCGGAAAGACCACAGCTTTGGGATCAGAGAAGCAAAGGTTCAAAATCTGGGTCCAAAATTCACAGTGTAACCTGAGGCAAGCTACTCAACTTTGACTCAGCAACGACAATTTTGTCATCTACAAAATGAAAACAATTGCTAATTCATAGGATTCTGGAAATTAAAACACCTATTATAGTACCTGAACTTTATTTGTATTCAATAAATGCATCCACTTAATAACTATTTCTCCTTGAGAGATTTTTTTCTGACCTTAGAGGACTTCATCAAGTTTCCCCCAACCAACCCTTTCTTCCAGTCGTCCTTGAGATTCATTTTCACTTCCTCACTGACCATGAGCCCACTGCCACCATGTACTAATCCACTGTCCGATCAATTCTCCCCCTTTGCTCATGAATTCTCCATCCCTGTCTCAATGCTTCTATACATTTCATTGTCACTGTCATGGCTCAATGAATAAAAAGGATACAAATACAAGATATAAAAACATCTGTCTATAACTCAGAAGGGGATCTACCAAAAGATCCAGAGACGGTCTCTTGCCGTCACTGACAATGCTGACTGCCTATCTTGATAGGCATCCATCCTACCCACCAACCCCATCCCTTCTAATAGAACCTGCATTTGATTTTATGGAGGGATCCCCTCCTCCATGTAGCCATAACCACACCTCCCCAAAACGAGGTGTGACTGGTCCAAGCCTATCAGGATCGCCTGATGGTCCTTGCCAGGAACCAGTTTAGGGTAAGGGCGTGAAGCAATTCTGGTGAATGAGACAAGAGAAAACATTAGAGCGATGTAAGGAAGATGTCCCAACTCCTAAGACAGCCACGTAGGAAGAGGGAGTGCTTCTCCAGGAGGCTGTCATGTCTACATGTGACACTGGGGACTTGCTTTGGTCATTACCACCCTGAGGAGGGAGCCAACGTATTAAGAAAGGTAGAACCAAAGGAAGGGTGCTTAAGCGCCCTAAACATACTGTGCCTGGAGCCACTCTATCCTTGGGCTTGTTAGGACAGAGAGTGAATTTCCTTAAAGTTTAAGGCAGTTACCAGGATTTTTTGTAACTCGGGATAAACAGGATTTTTTGCACTCTTAACTGTAGCAAAAAAGCTAACTGATCCTAATTAATAAAAAGACCGCTATATTGGGGCATCTGGGTGGCTCAGTCGGTTAAGCGTCTGCTCAGCGGGCTGTCTGCTTGTCCCTCTCCCTCTGCCCCTTCCCCCATTTGTGCTCTCTCTCTCTCAAATAAATAAATAAAATCTTTTTTTTAAAAAGGCTGCTATAAACTCATCATTTTATTTATTAATAGGAAAACCAAGGTTATTTTTGAAGCTTTTCCATTTATTCGGTTATCTCCTCAGTCACCATCTTAGTGCTTTCCTGTAATTGACAAGTATCTCCAAGGTAATTGTTAAATGCTCTAAAGGTGATACTACTCTCAAATGCAAAACACAATCAAAAAGGAAGGAAAAAATCCCAAAACAAGAATGCAATGAACTACAAGAAGAACAAAATAATTTTGTTTAGGGACCTAACTCTACGTGATTTTAGGTCAAAAGAGAAAATGAGAAGCCTATCTAAAATTATTTTTAGCAAGCATTAAGCCAAAGCAAAATTAAGTGAAATATTCTGATGTTCAAGGTTAACTAACTGCAGTGGTCTTGAGTTAACCCCAAACTAAAATTACTTAAATAAATGCACCAATTATTAATTTCTTTAACCACTAGAAACTACGTTTCCTGGAATGTAAGGCTTTTCACTTCTCTGAATACAACCTTCTTCTTTTTGTTCTATTTATTGTCAGGCTGAATCCCACACTGTCGTGCACTGTTGGGTTTCTCCACTACAAGTTTCCTGAGGAAAGTGAACTCACGTGCCTCTTCAAAGCCACCATCGCACCACCCCGGGTCTAGCAGAGTAATAAAAAGAGCCACTATTTAAACTATCTGCTGAATTAATTTCATGATTCCCACTAGCTTCCAATAAATCTACATCAAATTATATTTGGACCTGTGTCCAACAAGTCCAAGATCACTGTTCTCACAAATACAAACACTTTAGAAGAATTTCAATATACAATAATTAAAGCATCTCTATTTGCAAAAATATCCTCTATAGTAAAGAAGAGACACCTGAAAGGGACAGTAGCATGCCTTTAAAATGCTCCAGGTAGCATCCTCCAGATCCTTTGAATGTCCCCAGGACCACCTTTGGGCCCATTTGAATACACAGAGAAACATCATCTATCAAGTAAATGAATAATTGTTTTTCAACTAAGAGTAAGAAGAAACTTGCAGCAAAATCTGTTTCAATTCCTAAGCTCAATAAACTAATAAGCTGAAATTTATAGAATCTCAAAGGAAAAAAAAATACCCTAAATTAATAACAAAAGTTTTAGAGAAAAAATAATAATAGGGGCGCCTGGGCGGCTCAGTCATTAAGCGTCTGCCTTCGGCTCAGGTCATGATCCCAGGGTCCTGGGATGAAGCCCTGCATCGGGCTCCCTGCTCCGCGGGAAGCCTGCTTCTCCCTCTCTCACTGCCCCTGCTTGTGTTCCCTCTCTCGCTGTGTCTCTCTCTGTCAAATAAATAAATAAAATCTTTAAAAATAAAACAAAACACCTATTTCAGGAAAGCTTATACAGAGACACTGTAATTTTCAATAATGTTTTCCTATTAAGGAAAAATATTAATTTCTAATCTATAAAAAGGAATTCATACCCACCTCTGTGAATGATTTTCAAGTTTTCTTTTAAGTGGTTTAGTGCTTTCACAGTCTGGGGAGAAAAAGCAAAGATGGGGTAAACAATCAGTATCCTTTTAATCACATAGCACACAGCTCATCATAGGTAACAGCTCTAGTAGCCCTTTGCATTCTTTTAAGCTTAATAATTCCAATATTCTGTCCACTTTTTATGTTAACTAAAGATGCTGATTATTTTAGATCTGAAAACTTAGTTACTGTTACATGCTGTTCCCTGACAGCTAAAAAGAACCCAATAACTGATAATTTTTTAATAAGTCATTACAAAGTTGTACATTTCTTGCAACTTCAAACTTCTCAAGAATGGAAATATTCAGTACGAGAGAGTCCACAGTCTGGTTCCACTATCAACTCTAATTTAAATAAGTCTTTTCAAATTTCCTCGGTTTCTCGTATTCATTCACCTTTGCACAGTGCTAGCCTTCAAAGTAATTTTGACCAAGTCAAAGTATCTCTGCTCAACCACTATGGCAATTTATGCAGAATTTACAATACTGTTTGATCACTGCTCATGATCAGAAAATCAGGCATTTCTCCAGGAATACAGGAAACAGGGACTTGAATTAAAATTTCCCACAACCTCAAACCAAAAGGGAACTAAAGAACATGCCAACCACTTGCTATCAAATGGTCAAGTCTCTGCCCCATCAAGCTGCTGGGTGTCAGGAATGCGGAACTTGTCATGTTTCAAGTAGCTGGGCTTGTTGTGTTCACTGGGTTATTAATTAGCAAAAAGAGATTTAACACAAAGTAATTTTAAATGTTGTGCTTAATAGAAAGGATGATCACCAGGTCTAGAAACATGGGCAAATATATAACCAATGATTTATCTGTGTATCTATATTACACACACTGCAATATACAATAAAATAATTTTGTCTGTTTTCCAACTTCACGATCATCCTGTGATCACAGTGCTTAGGAGCAGGATTCTGGGATCGGGCTGCTGGGCTTAAATCACTTACCACCTACAACTGTATAAAGCTCCAGATCTGTCATCTGTAAAAAGGGGGTTACACTATTCACCACAGAGAGTCACTATGAAGTTAAAATGTCGTAAGATCTTAGCCTGATGCAAATAAACATTCAATAACCATTAGCTACTCTCATTATTCTACTATTGTTCCATTATAATTATTATGAATAGTAAAAGTTCCAAGATAATATTGGGTCTGCTATACTGGAGAGAGAGAGATGACAAAATTGATCAATATAAAATGTCATGTATCTTCCCAAGAATAAACAAGTTCCTAGAATAACTCAGGCTCTTTTTATAAAATCATACAAAGGGGTACGTAACATTTAGCTCATAAAATATTTAAATTTATGCACCAATTTGGCTAAATAAATTAAAATATTAACATGAAACTTAAGATTATGACTTTAATCTCATTTTTGAAATTCCTATTACACACACACACGCACACACACCCCTTTCACAACTAAAATGCAGTCCAGAAACTGTCTATGTATTTTTACATTAACTCTTAATGACCAAATAGGATCAACTGGCAATCAGCAGGCAGACTATACTGAAGGTGGAGGATGCAGGAAGGGAAGCGGCAGAAAATTACGTGCAACCAGAATATCTAACTTACAACTTCCTATAAAACTTAGTTTACACATCCACTAACCTACATCATGTCATTAGCTCAGATTTTTAGGGCTTTCTAAGAACCTAATTCTACTCCATTGAAAAGAATTTTGTGAACAACCTTTGTCAACTAAAAGATTCAGAGCAAGAAAGAAAATGATCAGAAATTCACTTTCAAAACTACAAACACACATGTAAAAGAGCACCTCTTTTCTTTCCGGTACTCTGAGAAAAGTGAATTGGCCAAATTGATAGCAATGCTGGTTACTGAAATTGCTAGTCAAAAATGTCAGTATTTTAGAGGAGACAGCTCAAATCTTAAAACACAGGAAAGATATTTTGTCTATGAGTTTCAGTGAAGGGACTTCAAGGAGAATGCTGTGATTCTGAGTAATTTAGAGATAATGGTGAGAATATAACCTATTTAAAAGTACAGCAACGGGGCTAAAAAGGAACAGAAACTTTCTTTTTCTGGTTTTGTTTACAGCACAGTCTGTTATGGTTCATTGTGATTTTAAAGAACAGAATATTATAGTTTTTACATAGAACATATTTTGAAAATTGTTCTTATGACTTGTTGTATTAACTACCCCCACAGAAGTGATTTTGTTTCTTTTCCTATTACAAATGATTTTCCAGGAAGGTCAACAACATTCTGTGAAAGACATTCAGATAGGTGCATTCAAAACTCCAGCAGCATCTTCATGTAAGTATATACAGAATGAACAATTTGAAAACCAGGTACTTACTGCTAAAGTGATTTTGCCTAAAATTTCTTCTGGAATAACATCATCTAATACACTATATACATATTTGTAAAACTTATCAAACGAGGTAGACATGAGTTCCATACAGATCCAACAGTCACCCTATAAAATAACAAATATCTGTTATTCCTTTACATCTTAGTATTAAGTACCATGTTTTCCTTTACTTAAACTAGAAATACAATTAGAGAAAAAGCAATCTTCTTCTTTTTCTTAATCTTACACTGGAGGTAATTCTTGGTTCCTCATTAAAGCCCTGGGCAGAACAGTCTCCTCCTGTGTAAACATAAACTTATTTCCCAATTTCCCCACTCTTAACTGTAAAGACAGGGACAGTCTTACATAGAAACTTTTGTGCTTTTGTTAGAATATCAAATTTTGCCATAATTAAATACAAACATAGAAAATGTGGGAAACTGTTCATTGTCATTAACAAAGAAAGTAAATTACAATAATCTGGAGGTTTTATATAAACTTCTAAAATTAGTAAAAAAAAAAAAGGAAGAAAAAAGTACACAGAGCAACCCCATTGCCTCCCATCCTTGTATAAATGCCACCTTCTCAGTGGCTGACATTTAAAATGCAGGCCATGCCAACTCTCAGCATCCTCTCCCCTGCTCTGTGCTGAAATCTTCTAATAGAAAATATTTGTTATGTTTGTCATCCATCTCCCTTACCTAACACACACACACTCCGCCAGTGCAGGGCCTCGGTAAACATTCCCTAGATGAATGAATGCTGTCTATACTTTAACTGAATCATCCAAACACTGTTGGCAGCATCATAGTGTGTTTTAAACCAGGTGGAAGGCAATTTGACAATAAAACAAGAGAAAACAAAGTATTTATACCCTTTGATACAGTCGTCTCATGACTGGAAATCTAATTAAACAAATAGTCCATAAACTCCAAAAAAAAAAAAAAACCCAGAAACAAAACTCAAAAGCACTGAACGATGTCCCAAGAGGGAATGGCGCACCATTCAAGGGATTATCTAATCTTCCGTTCCTTGGAAAACTACATGGTTGGCGACAGGAATGCTCAAGAACACACAGAATATGAGCAGACACCGTGGTTATTATGATCTGAAAGGATGTGAACACAGGAACAGGGGCCACGAAGGACCTTCCGAGCATGAAAACAGCTATCAGGATGATGACAAAAATGGTCTCAAACGAGTTTGGGTGTTGTTACTAATTTATGGATCCAGCTGTATCCTCGGAGATGTCTGACCACTCATCTCCCACGTGGATTGACCACGTAGGAGATGAATGCCCGCGAAAGGACGACGGTGTGCCCAGGACAACGACGCCAATCAGTGGCAGAGCCGCGAACACAATCAGCTGAGCTCCTGGCTCCCAGCAACACCTACAAAGCAAGGGCGCTACCCTTACATGCTGGAAGCGCAGGCTGGCCTGAACACAGAGACAGGTAACCGTGCTGTGACAACAGGACGGACACCTGCTAGCGCATGCATGTAGCTACACGGCTTCACACAATGCTTATGTGTAAAACATATCTGGCACAGTGAACTTCTACTTCTAGTTTCTTCATTTAAGTCTTTCTTCCCTCTTGTGGCTCTTTCCTTTGGGTGCTCTTGCAGATGGACGCTCACAAAAGACTCGAGTAACACCCTTCGCCCAAAATAAACACTTGAATTTATTTGACTCTAAAGACCCCATCTTAATAGATGCACTAGAATTCTTTTATTAGAGCAAAAGATAGCACATTTAATGCATCTCCTTAGAAAAACAATAAGGAAGGACCTTAGGTTCAGTAGTATAACAAAGCAGAAAGACCACCGATATTAGGGTCTGAAAAGGTCTGACTCATTACCCAGGCTCTCCCACTTACGTAAGCTTGGGCCCCTCAGTCCCTCATCTCAGAAACAGGGTTGTCCTACCTGCCTCAATAGGCTAGAACAAAAATCAAATGAGTTAACATACATAAAGTACAAAATAAAGTGTCCGGCAGGTATGAAAAATGCCAGTTAAGAAAATGAGGGGAGAAGGGGGAAGGATGGAAAAACAGGAAGGCAGCCAAGGGAGAGAGACAAAGAACAGGGGAAATAAAGGTAGGAAGTAAACTGGAACTTGGCGGGGAGAGGGGGGAACAGAGCAGCAATCAGCCCCAGAGAAATCTTTGTGGTTGATAAGGCACAGAACCTAATATAACTCCTTATTTCTTGTGGCAGTTCCTTTTGACCATAACTGAGAATAGGTAACAGCAGCAGGGAGCTGCTTTAAGGGGGGTAGGATGGTCTGAGCTGCCTCAAAAAGCAGGACAGCAACCTTACTTTCATGGCCAAGCACAAGACGGGACACCCACACGACTGAAATGCAAAAGCAGGAATTAATAAATATGGATTTACCAAAAAGAAAGGTGGAGGATGATGAAAACCTGAACCACTAAGATCAAGTGTTCCTAGAGACAAGAACCAGATAAAAACAAAGGCATGCTTATACGCCAACAGTAACCACTCAGAAAATAAACTGTTTAAAAAGATACCACTCACAATACAAAGGAAAGCTGTAAAGCCCCTAGGAATGTGTCTAACAAAAGAGGCAAAACGTTTATGCGAACGTGTGGTAGATGTGACTAAAGACATACCAAGCGACCAAAGAGAGAGGCAAAGCATGCTGACGAGTGTGAAGACTCAAGATCATAAAAATGTCAGATTCCCCTTAATTAGCTTAAGAACTCAAGTAGATTCTAATCAAAATTATCATGCACCTGGACAACCTGATCCTAAAACTTCTAGAAAAGTAGAGCTGGGGCACCTGGGTGGCTTAGTCAGTTGAGCATCGGACTCTTGATTTCGGCTCAGGTCATGATCTCAGGGTCCTGGGACAGAGCCCTGCATCAGGCTGCATGCTCAGTGCGGAATCTGCTTGGGATCCTCTCTCTCCCTCTCCCTCTGCCCCACCCCACAGTCATGTGCACGCACTCTCTCTCAAATAAATTTATTAAATATTTTTTAAAAAAGAAAAGTAGAGCCAAGAATAGCCAAGACAATTTTAAAGAAGAGAGGCTAGTTTACTAGACAAAGTCTTTTTAAAAAGCTGTCATAATAAAAGGCAGTGGAATGATACAGAGGGGGAAGTAAAAATACAATAGAACAGACTCAAAAGCTCATGCGCACATGGAAATTGGAAGGATGATAGATGTAGCAAAGCAGACAGCTGCAAAAGCATGGAATATGTAATGAATGTTGCTGGAACCAGTGGCCTTCCAGACAGAAAAGAGTTAAATTAGGTCATTACCTCAGATCATTAACAAATAAAAATACAAAAAAATCCCAAATGGACTTTTTGAAAAACAAAAGTTTAAAACACTTTTATAACAGTTCTTCAGGACTTCAGGTAGGAGACAAATTTCTTCTACAAATCACACATGAAAAGAATACATCACAAAGGATAAGACCTGCTAAATTGAACTCCATTATAATGGATATTTCTGTATGACAAAGGATACCATACCAAAAGTTCAAAAATAAGACAAAAGCATCTATTTGGATATAAACAAAGAATTAGTACCCTGAATACTAAAGCACTATGCTAAATTAATTAGGCAAAGACAAAACTTAACAGAATAATGGCAAAGGGATATCCATTCCACAGGCAATTCACAGAAAAGAAGATCTGAAGACACATGTAAAAAATTCTGTACCTTGCCAGTAATTAGGGAAATGTCGTTTTAAAAGTTAAGATACCACTTCAAACTTACCTGACTGCCAAAAATGAAACATTTAATAATCCCAAATGTTAGCAATAAGATCTGTGTCAATAAACGTTTATGGCTTGCCCAACAACCACCCCCTCTTTGTTATATACAATGTGCCCAGCTGAAAATATATGTCCCAGTCTCCTATGTAGAGAAGGGCAGCCAACAAGATGTCAACACAATTGGCTGATGATTCCAGAACAGACTTTTTGGTTCTTCCCTCTTCTCTTCCTCTGTGTGGACATTACAGTTGAACTCTACGAGCCAACTTGGGACCACAGGACAACCTTAACGACGTAAACCACAAACTCAGTAAACCACTAACAGCTTTCAGTACTGACACCTGAAAACAATTCCTGATATGGAAATCCTCATTTTTACTGGTAGGAACAGAAGTCAGTACAACTACTGTGAAGAGGAAATTGACAATATAAAGTTGAAAACAATTCATATCATTTAACCTAGCAATTGTATTTCTAGGTATAGGCTATACAGAATCTGAAACCTACGCTGCCAAGGAGAAATGCAAAAAGAAGTTCATTTTTACATTTTATAGCTGCAAAAAATTAGAAACAACTTATATTAGTATTACTAAAGAAACATTAAAAAAGATATATTTAATTACAGAATACTACAAAGCGGTTAAGATAAATTAACCAAATCAGGGGCGCCTGGCCAGCTCAGTTGGTAGAGCAAACAACTCTTGATCTCCAGGTCGTGGGTGTGTTCACTGGGCATACAGCCTACTTTAAAAAATCAATAAATAAAATAATAAATTAACCAAACCTATATATTAAAAATCTATATTTATATGGATGAATCTTGAAATTTCTGCTGAATGAAAAATGCTATGGGGGATACATACAGGATAATTTCATTTATGTAAACTTTAAGAATATAGAAAGCAATACTATGCATTACTTAGGGAAAGATACATATATGGAAAGCCTAAATGAAGAAGTGGAGGGAAATATTAACTTCAAGGTAGTGTTTAGATCTGTAAAGTGAAAGGGGGATTAGGACGAGGTCTTCCACTATATAATTTAAATACAGATAAAGAGTAAAAATGCCAAAGTGCTCATCTGAGGTGTTGGGTACACTGTGATTCCCGTAGAAGTTTCTGTATGTTTGAAATACTTCACAATTTTAAAAAAGCAAGAGCTACCTTAAGAAACTAGAAAAAGATGAGCAAATTAAACCAAAATATGCAGAAAAGAGGAAGATTGATCAGAATGAAAAAATTTTTAAAGAGAAAAACCATATAGAAAAGTAATACAACTGAAAGCTGGCTCACTGAAAGATCGATAAAAAACTGATAAATCTCTAGCCAGATCCATCAGGAAAAAATAGAAAAGATGCAAATTACCCATTAAATTGCCAATTACTTTGACAATTTAGATGAAAGGGACAAATTTCTTTGGAGAAACAAACTACCAAATTTCACTCCAGAAGAAACATAACTTGAATAGAATTCTATCTTTGAAAGAAACTGAATTTGTAGTTAAAAATCCTCCCACAAAGCAAACTCCAAATTCAAATGGCTCCACTGGGGAATTCTACCAAACATTTACAGAAGAAATAATACCAATTCTATATAAAGTCTCCCAGAAAACTGCGAACGAGGGAATATTTTCCAAATCATTCCGTACAGCTATAGCATTGATACAAACGGATACACTGATAAAAAGCCAAAAACAAACACTGTAAGAAAACTACGGATCAGTATCTCTCAAGAACAGATACAAAACTTCATAATAGGGATGCCTGGCTGGTGTAGTCGGTAGAGCTCACAACTCTTCATCTCAGGGTTGTGAGTTCAAGCCCCACACTGGGTGTGGAGCCTACTTAAATAAATAATAAAAATTTCACAAAAGAACTTCTAAATAAAATTTTAGCAAATTTAATCCAACAATATATTAAGAAGGTAATATATTATAATCTGGCGGATTGATCCGAGAAATGCAAGGTTGTCTAACATATGAAAAGCAATCCATGTAACTTACGATATGAAAAAAAGAATTTCTTTAACACCATACAATCACCTTAAAGATGTAGAAAAAGAATGGGGAAAAAAAAGAACAAGAATGGGAAAAAACTCTAACATATATTCCTGATCTTAAAAAAAATAAAATCTCAGCAAATTAGGAATAGAAGAGCACTTCTTCAACTTGATAAAGAACATCTATGAAAAACCTATAGCTAACATCACCCTTCCTGGTGAAACCCTGAATGCTTTCTCCCTAAGATCAGAAATAAGACAAGGATGTCCACTGTCACTATATCTATGGACTAGAGCACCGAGCCAGCACAATAAGGCAAGACATAAATGAATAAATGGAACCCAAATTGAAAAGAAGAAGAAAACTCTCTTTATTCACAGACAACATGATAATCTGAAACGTGATGGAATCTACAAAAAGCTACCAGAACTCGTGAGTTTAACAAGGTTACAGTACACAAGATAAACAAAAATCAATTGTATTTCTTTATGTTAGTCACAAAACAAGAGGAGACAAATTTCTTTAAAGTATCATTTAGCAAAGCATCAAAAAATATTAAAAACAAGGATAAATTCAACAAAAAAAGAGAAAGTCCTATACAGTGAAAGCTATAAAAATTGCTGAGAAAAATTAAAGAAATGTTAATGAAGTAAAATACCATGTTAATGAGTCATTAGACTGAATGTTGTTAAAATATCCATACTCCTCCAGTTGACCTACAGATTCAGCATAATCCCAATCAAAATCCCAGGGATTGTGTTTTGTAGAAACTGACAAGCAGATTCCAAAATTCATAGAGGAACAGAAAAAAACGGGGCACCTGGGTGTCTCAGTCGGTTAAGTGTCTGACTGTTGATCTCAGCTCAGGTCTTGATCTCACAGTTGTGAGTCCAAGCTCCACGTTAGGCTCCATACCCAGTGTTAAAAAAAAAAACAAAACAAAGAAAAAACCTTAAAGAGCCAAAACAACTTTAAAAGGAATCAAGTTTAAAAACCAGTACTACCTGATATTAAGACTAGCTAAAGGAATCAAGACAGTGTGGAATTGGTATAAATACAGAACAAACAGATCAATGGAAAAGACTAGACAGTCCAGAAATAGACCTACACAGATGGGGACAACTGACTTCTGACAAAAGTGCAAAGGATATCCACATGCAAAAAAGCAAACATCAATCCATACCTTCCACCATATAAAAATTAACCCCAAATGGATGATTAATATAAATGTGATATCTGAAACTATAAAACTGCTATAAGAAAACATAAAAGAAAATCTGAATGACTTTGAGTTAAGCAAAGATTCCTTTGCTACAACACCAAAAACACAATACATTAAAAAAAAAACACAAAAAACCAACAAACCGGCCTACAACAGCATTAGGAACCTTCACTTTCCAAAAAAAAAAATGCTGTTAAGAGTATAATGGATAAGCCATAGGCGCGGCAGCAAATATTTACAATCATATATCTGATAATAAACCTATATCCAGAATAGATTTGTTTTCAAAATTCCCAAGGGGCACCTGGGTGGCTCAGTCAGTTAAGTGTCTGACTCTTGGTTTCGGCTGAGGCCATGATCTCAGGGTTGTGAGATCGAGCCCCAAGTCAGGCTCCATGCTGAGCACAGAGTCTGCTTGGGACTCTCTTTCCCTCTCCCTCCACCCCTTCCCCCTGTGCGTGCATGCTCTCGCTCTCTCTCTCTCAAATAAATAAATAAATCTTTAAAAAATAAATAAACATAAAAACTCCCAAAACTCAAGAAGAAACAAAAAACAAGTTTTTTTAAAAAATGGACAGAAGTTGGAAAAGGAACTTCATCAGAGAAGACATATGGTTAGTAAACAAGCACATGAAAAGCTTTCAACATCACTAGCCATTAAAGAAACACAAATTTAGGGGTGCCTGGGTGGCTCAGTTGGATAAGTAGCCAATTCTTGCTTTGGACTCAGGTCATGATCTCAGGATCCTGGGATCGAGCCCCTTGTAGGGCTCCACACTGAGTGGGAATCTGCTTCTCTCCCTCTCCCTCTACCCCGCCCCCACCCTGCTTACTATTGCATGAGTGCACACACTCACTCTCTCTCAAATAAATCAATCTTGGGGCACCTGGGTGGCTGCGTTAAGTGTCTGCCACCTTCAGCTCAGGTCGTGATCCCAGGGTCCTGGGATGGAGCCCCATGTCAGGCTCCCTGCTTAGCAGGAAGTGTGCCGCCCCCATCCCCATACCCCCACTCATGCATGCACACTCTCTCAAATAAATAAAATCTTTTAAAAAAATAGAATAAATTTTTTTAAATTTAAAAATTAAAAAAAAAGAAAAGAAACAAATTTAAAATACAATGAGATTCTAGTCTACACTAATTACAATGGCTAAAAATTGAAAGACCATCCCAGGGGCGCGTGGGTGGCTCAGTCATTAAGCGATTCCAGGGTCCTGGGATCGAGCCCCGTATCGGGCTCCCTGCTCAGGAGGGAGTCTGCTTCTCCCTCTCCCCCTCCCCCTGCTTGTGTTCCCTCTCTCGCTGTGTCTCTATCAAATAAATAAATAAAATCTTAAAAATAAATAAATAACTAAATAAATAAAAATAAAAGACCATCCCAAGTGTTGGGAAAGATGTGGAAGAAAGAGAAGTCTCAAACATTAATGGTGAAGGTTGAAAATAGTACAACTACTTTGGAAAACAGTTTTAAACAGTTAAACATTCACCTACCACATGATCCAGCCATTCCACTCCCAGGTATTTACCCGAGGGAAGTGAGAGCACACATCCGCTCACAGACTTGTACACAAACACTCATAGCGGCATTATTTATAACAGACAGAAACCAGAGAAATCCAGAAGTCCCTCAGCGGGTGAAGGAGTAAACCAACTAGAGTGTATCCCACCATGGAATACGACTACTTCCACTACTCAGCAATGTAACTGAACTGTTGACACGCACCACAACGGGACTTGCAAACAATTATGCAGAGTAAGGAAGACAAAACATACATACTGTATGATTCTATTTACACGAAATTCTAGAAAACGCACATTCATGTCTAGCGGCAGAAGGGAAGTGTGTATGACCCACAGGCACAAGGAAACGTGTGAGTGATGGAAATGTGCACCATCTTGATTACGGTGATAATTCCTCATGTGCAAACACTTGTTCACACATATGAAACTGTTCCCTTTAAATATGTGCATTTTATCGTCTGCTGATTTTACCTCCATAAGGCTGTGCAAGGGGGAAGGAAAGGAAAGAACATGAGCAGTAGCAGGGATGGGAAGGGAGGACACTAAACGCAGCTAACATCAATGCCCCTTACATAGTCCAATGACCTTCTATAATCACAAGTTACTCAGAGTAGTATTTCCCTCACTAGAATTTCTCCAACCTCAAAAGATACTTGAAGTAAGGGCTTCCATGCTTTTAAGTTCTGAAAATGTATATATTAAAGGACATTTTTCAAGTGATTCCAGGTTTCAGTGTTGATAAGATAAATGGAAGGTGCGGACCTTGATGCAAGCTATAGGCTAGGAGTTATGTTTATTATTCAGTACTGTCAGGCTCTTTGTTTTCCCGTCTACAAAGTCTGAAAAGGAGTTTAGAAACCTGTGCAATTAGGTGTCATAGAATTTTTCTACATCAAATCCAAGTTGTACTTTGAGCTTTTTATCTGAGTTCAGTTCCATTCAGAAAGAAGTATAAAGGGCTGGAGACAATGGCAAAAAATAAGTTTCCAGCTTCAGTATTAAATATTATTCAGTCACTGCTCTGAGCAAAGCTATGGATCCTGCAGAGGCTCAATTATTACTCACCAGCAAGATTAATCTCTACAGAGAAGCTGCCAGAAGAAGAAAACATCTCACAAGCTCCTTGATTGATGGCTGACTGAACCAGACCACGAACTGATGTGGATACAAATTATAAAATGAAATGTTCTGGAGGGTTCCTCAGAGACGGGAATTAAAGGCCATCTGTCTTACAGGAGTGGCTAGGGAAGCAGTCCAGACTGCATATGTTCACTTCTACTCTTTCCTTTCATAAACCCAGAATGGTGGGTCTATTATTAGAACTGAAGGTCATGTCACCAAAAAGATCCTTTTAAAAGTGATCAATCTCAAAAGAAAAATGTTTCTCTAAACCCTTATTAAATGTTTAACACTTTTATCCTTTGTAACCACAGGAAACGCACTCTGCCTATGCATTCTTTGAAGGTGAACTTTTTGCTTCTAAACTTCATTTTTTTAAAGATTTTATTTATTTGACAGAGAGAGACACAGCGAGAGAGGGAACACAAGCAGGGGGAGTGGGAGAGGGAGAAGCAGGCTTCCCGCCGAGCAGGGAGCCCGATGCGGGGCTCGATCCCAGGACCCTGGGATCATGACCTGAGCCGAAGGCCGACGCTAAACTGAGCCACCCAGGTGCCCCTAAACTTCATTTTTTTTAATTCAGAAAGTACTTATTACTTCTTGGGGTGGGCTGGGGGAGGGGGAGTTCATGTTCAGCCTCTCTGGGCATTTTGTGACTTTATACAGCTTAACTGTACAGTTCCTCAGCCTTCATCTGATCATACTCAAAAACTGTAGCAATGTTAAAAAGTAGATTATTTTTTTTAATGAAGCTGAAAGTTCCTCATCCCTGGACCACTTGTTCTATAACAGAAAGAACAGTGAGATTTTTGTCCCCGAAGTCCCATCTCTGCCACATAATGGCTATGTGACTCCCATCAAACCTCGGCCTCCTCTTTGGAGAAGGGGATAATGCCCCCGAACATCCTGAGACTGTTACAAAGAGAAAATGCGTGAAAACTATAGAACATTCAACAGATGTTTGTGCTTACGGCTGCATATCTCAGCTCCCTTCAATCTCCCTGAGATATTAACACTGAATTTTACCCAGCTTCTCCTAAGAAACAATGAGGACACTGTTCAGATACTATCCCAAGCCTTCTGTGTTGTTTCCAATACTCTGCAATCCTGGGTATCACTTACTCTGCCTTCTTTTCATAAAATCAGACTTCTACCCTGTGTAGGCTGGGGTTATACACCTAAATGCTGCTTAAAGGGACAATTAAACAATGAACATGAGAACTAGGTTGGCGTCCCTGAGCTCTATGGAGGTGAAATACAGTTAGAGCCAGTAGGAGCCTCGAGGGGCAGGGATCAGAGCACTGGAAAAGCTGACTGTGGAATCCAGTTAGGACAGAAACTCTAGTCCAATCCCCTGCTCTGCATAAGATCTGAAGAGTAACACGGCCAGAGGATTTAGTGATTATAAAGACTAAATTCGGGGCGTCTGGGTGGCTCAGTCATTGGGCGTCTGCCTTCGGCTCAGGTCATGATCCCAGGGTCCTGGGATCAAGCCCCGCATCAGGCTCCCGGCTCCGCGGGAAGCCTGCTTCTCCCTCTCCCACTCCCCCTGCTTGTGTTCCTGCTCTCGCTGTGTCTCTCTCTGTCAAATAAATAAAATCTTAAAAAAAAAAAAAAAGACTAAATTCATGGTTTGGGGGAAGAAGGGAGACTCTTGTGCAACGTGAAGAAAGTTCCAGATCTGTGATCTTACAAACAGCACGGCATTATGGAAAACTTCCGTCCAGGATACAGGTATGGCCCTGAATACATGACTGCATACTGTCGCAAGGTACTACCGGTGCTGTTCACAAATTCGGTGTATCTGGTCACAAAAACAATGATTCGAGTCATAAAAAGTACCAGGACAGAAGTAGAAAGAAACTACGGGAGTCTAGAATTAACAGTGATTAATCAGTGACTCAACAAAGCAATGGACGCTTCCACCTACTAGTGTTACCTATTAGGAAGCACAGAAAAACAAATAAATAAAAATGTAGGGACTGAGTGGGGCAATTAATTGACTAACCTCAAAGGTCGTCTCCAATGACAAGTACATATATTTCTAGTCAGTGTGACAGTCAGTCCTGTCTTACAACCCAGTATTTTTTAAGTTAGTAACTACAACAAAACCCCCAAAGCTACATACATATTTTGTGATCCTGTCCCAAAAAGAAGAGGGGGAGGTTCTCACCGGCTCATAAGGACCCCACCACCACAATCCTAACATTTTCAGAGTGAGAATGGTATTTTATAAAGAGTATTAAAAGCGCTTCGGGGTTCATCCAGCTGAAGTCCTCCTCACCTAAGTATCACAAGTGTGTGAGGACGGTCCTGACACCGTCAAGTGTCTCATTCAGGCCCTGCTCCGGCTCTACCCGCTGCCCTAACTCCCTTCCCTGCTTCAGGCAGTGGGATGACTGGAAGTGAGGATGTGGGTCTGACAGCTGGAGGCAGAAGTGACGAGCTACATCAGGACACAGAATAACCAGAGGCCAAAAGGAGACACATGATCCCGAGACCATACAGTCTCTACTCAAAAATCCAGACAAGTTTAGCTAAGAGAATGTCTACCATACTTGTGAAGTTCCTCATGGGCTGTACTGAGGGCGAGTAAATGCTTACCTTAAATGCAGATACAGCTGATGATACAAATAAATAAAAGTTTTTAAAAGGGGATGGGGGCAACGCTGAGGGAGTTCAAAGCCAAGAGAGAGAGAGCTCAATCTATGGCAAAGGGTTAACATTCAGAAGTCAGCTGATCTGTCGGGGTCTTAAAGAACAGAAACTGCAAGTGAAGAAAGGGAATGTGGGATTCACAAGTGACACCCATAACTATATATTTGAAAAGTATGAGATTCACCCCTTAACTAAGGAACAATGAGTGCCAGAAATGAATGTGTAGATTCTCACAGCCTATATGCTAAAATATTGAGAAATCAGCTTATTGCTGATGTATGACAATTAGCTGAAGATTAGAATCTAAGCCTGCCATCCTCTTATTTATTCCAATGAGATATTTATTTGTCAGCTAAAACCCCAAATTGTTTATTCCTACCTCTCTGAAGAGTGCACCATAAAACTGAACAATGTACGGGCAATCACTACTCCGCATTACTACATCCAAATCCATAAGAAGTTGTTTTTGTTCTTTTTCATCCACTGTTGACCGAATTCTCTGGAAAAGAATGACAAAAGATGTCACAAAAACATAAAACAACTTTAGAAACCTAAGAAAAACCACTACCACAACAAGACTAAAAATTTCTAAGCAAACGTCATAAATACTAACCAGACATAAAAATTATCATCTTCCTTAGACTTTACAAGAACAATTTTTATCACAGAAAAACAAAATAGCACTTAGGATTTTTTTTTTTTTAAACAAAATAGCACTTAGGAATTCTTTAAAGGACACAGGGCTTTTTAACCACAAGCATCCACGGATGACGTTGGAAGTTATGTAACGAAGTTCCTAAGCAGTGAAAATTAACCCTCACATGCAAATATAAAGAAAAGCATCAGGAGCTATACTTTAAACAGTTTTCATGTGCATAGTCAGCTTCACAGATACCTTTATTGTATGGAATCTAGGTATTCAATGCAAGAACAGCCCTCCTTGCTCCCTGGCAACCTTACCGCCTAGCATCCTCATTCGTTTGAGATGGAAAATAATCCAGAACAGGTCACAATGGGAATCAGTGTAGGTGCAGCACACAGACAGCATTCCCAGCCTCCCAAATCCTACGCTGCAATTCTCCCCCTTCACCACATTTTCTATATGCTAAGAACAAAAAGTTCTACCTGACTCTCCACCCCATGGGTCAGAATGGAGGGCAGTAGGAACATGTGGAAGAAAACCTACAGACGAGGGAGGGCTCTTTGCCTGTTCCTACACTGATGAGGCCCTCTTCTTTGTACAAGGCAGACCTGCAGTATAACCCTAACCCACCTGTACAATTTCTCTGCACACTTCTAAAAGACTGCCACGAAAAACCAGTACCCCCACCGCCCACTGCCCACCCGGGAACAGCAGGGTACACGGAGACGTTCAGAGGGACAGTTCCCGCTGCACGAGAGAGAGATAGGAAAGAATCAAGTTCAGAAAACATAAAACATGAATAATGAAGTTATAGTTTCACATCAAGGCATGCAAACAACTTTTTTTCATAAAAAAAGTTCACAATGTCACACCGCGCCACTGTGTACAACACATAGTACATACTTACAAGGCAAGTTAGTATACCAAAAACTACACAAGGTGGCATTTTGTCTTCCAAAGACTTCAAGGTATCTGTCCTCAATGTTCTTGAAAGGGATGAAGGCAGACAATTAAATTCTTGAGCCCATTTTACAGAAGAGAAACCAGAGGCACAGAGAGATACAAAAGATGTATTCCACGTAACATGATGATAAGCAGTTGCAGAAGGAATAGAGGCAGGTTCTTGCATTTTCCTCTCTCCCCACTAAATGAGGAATTCCATATATTCCAAATACAAACACATTTAATTTTGCTATTTAAAATTTATAGCCTGCTAGCTACAGCACTTCATATCAAATAAAATTTACTAACTAGCATCCATCTTTGTATACACTGATTTATTTAAGACTTTTACACTGAATATCACTACCCAGATAAACAAGAAATGATAATTACATAAGAAGAACAAAAAATAATGACAAAATAAGACTGATACTTCTAAAATTAAGAAAAAATTGCCTCCTTTCTCTCATTTCTATATTTTCATAGTTTGGAGATTAATGGGCTTTCTTTTAAATCAACATCAGGATAATGTTTGCTCAAAAAGTGTATTTTTAAAAAGTCAAAATAGCCCAGAGATGTAATTTGTTATTAGTTCAAAACCATGACATCGATAATTTTGGTAAACATTTTAATTACATTTATTCCTGTTTTTAAAAACAATAACACTAAAAGGATAGCTGTGAAAATACTAGTTTGGGAAGGCAATTTTTTAATAAAAACGTAACAACTTCATATATCTACATTTAAAAGACAGAGAGCTGGTAACTAGAGACAAATGGAGAAGAAAAAGAAAATGATACTCTGGGGAAGATTTCCACCAACCAAAGAATTCTCACTATTAAAAGGTTTAAAAATATTTTTTTTCTATTTTCACTTGTACGGCTATATGGGCAAGTATAAATACACTAACTCACACTCACAGGACACTATTATAAAAGATGTCCTCTTTCCTAATTTGTTTCCCCAAACTGGTTATACGGTTTTCTAAATTTCCGTTTGTACAAATGCTTGTATTTCAACTATTGGAAAGCATATCACAGCCAAAACCTTGATCGTTATCATCAATAACTGACTCTTGAGGACAATTTCCACACATACTGCAGTAGCTTCTGAAAGGATGCATGCTACTGCATGGCCTGGAGGCCTGACTGAAGTCTCAGCATGAGATCGGTATCTAATTCTCAATCCTGGACCAGATTAGCATGAACCGGAATGGACAGAGTTCCTGGCACAGCTCAAACCTTTGAGCTCATCAGCACAGCAGTAAAATCTATTCATCTGTAAACTATTCTTTAATGCCACCGGTAGTACAAAACAGAACACGGGGCTGCTGGATGGCCTACTGGTCTACCAGGAAATGGACTCCGCTCTTGGACACTGGTCAACGGATCGTCATCTCTTCGTGCTCTCTGAACATCTGGTCCAAGGGACAGGGAGCGGGTAGAGGAGTAGCTGCTGGTATGGCATCAGAATTGTTTGCGGCTAAGCAAGTGACCTAACTCTTCATTATACAGAAGTTTTAGGATTATACTGCAACATGTATTATATGTGAGCACGTAATAAAATAAACTAATTCAAAAGGCCTAAAGGACTCAGAAAGGGGATTAACCACAAGCACATGCCTACAACAGTGGTCACTTCAAATTAGTTATTTTAACTCAATTAATTCAAAATAAAGTTCAAGTTGGAGAATACTTAACAATCATCAATGACTCAAATGAAAGAATTCTTAATAGTAAGAGTCGTGATCAGGAACGCTTCTCTAATGGAACAAAACAATGTGTATGGATAAGATTTTTATCACTGGAAATAAGTACAGCCAGGACTTTCTAATATTAAGGGAGAATAATCACCCAAACTGGAACACATGAACAAGAACAAACTTCCCTTCCCTTTATGAAACTGTCCTTGGGAGCTCCCCTCTCCTTGCTAGATGAGATCCTGCCTGATTCATGAATCATTTCATAAAAGCCAATTAGATCTCCAAATTAAGGAGGAAGAAAAAAGCCTTCCTTAATAGAGGGAGGAGAATGGAAAATGGAAGCCCAAAGGTGACACCAATTATACATAAAAATCTCTCATAATTAGAATGTTCGGAAAGCAAATGTACTGATAAATGTCTTGAATCAAAGAAAACTTTTATTTATATCATAAATTTAAAAGTTAAATAAGACTGATGTTTATTTGAGTTCAGAAAACCTTTTTATTTCTTCCTCGTAAAGAATGGGGTTGAAAAGCTCATACAAGACCACAAAATATTTAAGAAAATCATCTCAAGAACCTTAAGGGTTTTTTTTTGTTTTTAAAGATTTTATTTATTTGACAGAGAGAGACACAGCGAGAGAGGGAACACAAGCAGGGGGAGTGGGAGAGGGAGAAGCAGGCTTCCCACTGAGCAGGGAGCTCGATGCGGGGCTCGATCCCAGGACCCTGGGATCATGACCTGAGCGGAAGGCAGACGCTTAATGACTGAGCCACCCAGGCGCCCCGAACCTTAAGTTTTTTTTAAAAAGTTTCATTTTCAACCAAATATCAGAACTCATTAAAATCACTAATTTTTTCACTATGGGACTATTGAGCTCTTTTACTTGTCACTATTTCATTAACCTAGCTCCAGTTATTACATGCTCTCGGGACAAATTATACTTTTTGAAAATCAATCCACACAGCTTTTCCAATAATAAAATATTTTCAAATTATCACAAGATTTACTTTATTTGGAACAAAATACAGAGAAAACCCTTCAAACCAAAACAAGAATTACTACCCTACATTAGAAGCTATTTTCCACAGTGAAGAAATTGATATACTTGAAGGTAAAAAAATTTTTTGTCGTCCAAATTTGTATTGAAGGTTGTTTCATACTCCAAACAAAAGCAGGTAAATGCCAATAAAAACTGCATGTAGCTACAGATCAGCAACATCAAAATAACTCCAATGAAGTCTTCCAGAGACACAGAAAAAGGACAAACTGAATACCCAGTTCTCTGTTTTTATGACTATTGGAGTTATATACGTGGTTTTTAGCCAATTAAAAATTAAAAATTAGCCCAAGGGCGCCTAGGCGGCTCCGTCGGTTAAACGTCCGACTCTTGGTTTTGGCTCAGGTCATGATCTCAGGGGCGTGAGACCGAGCCCTGTGTCAGGCTCCACACAGGGTGTGGAACCTGCCTAAGACTCTCTTCTCCCTCTCCCTCTGCCACCCCTCCTCCCACTTGTTCTCCATCTCTCCCTCTCAAAAAAATTTAAAAATTTGAAAATTAAAAAAATTTAAAAGTCCACAGAGCTTCACTTTTCTAAGACAGCCCATCCAATTCATGCCATTGGCCACAGCAGCCACAAACTCAGATACTAGGAATTCCATACAGATTAAGCTGCAGTGATAGAAAGCGGACAGGTTCCATGGGACAAGCTAAAAAATTTAAGTTAGAAATTGTCTTCTTGCCCTGTCCTACCTCGTGCACAAGACACAACAATGTCCACTCTGAGAACAGTCCAAATCATGCAGACAGAAATACCAAGACCTGGTTGAAAGGTTGCCTTCCTTCTCTCTGCACAACATGGCATCTGGAAGTCATTGGTAAATTTAAATGTTGGCAGCTTATAGTTGGCCTTCATTTGGAATGCCTCGATGTTTAACAATTTAAATTTAAAGCATAAATACTCCTTTACTGATAATGAACAACTATTTAAATGTGGCATAGTTCCACATGGCCTCTAAATATACTGGGACATTCACGCGGAGATGATTTTTGCACATCATCTCTAAACCCAGCCAACCCAATCTCCCCCACACAATTTGTTGGTACCCATCAGGGATGAATAGGTAGGGATAAAACTCACATATGTAGGAAGAACTTTCCAGTAGATTAAGACCCGTTGTTCTAATGGAAAAGGATTGTGGGAATTATTAAAACTACATTCACTGAAGGACTTGGGGGGAGAAGCAAACGAGATGGATGGAAACAAGCAGTAGACACTCTCAAAGAAACCATTCATTCATTTTTTGTTTCTCTTCCTTTCCTAAATGGATTTTCAGGGGTCAGAAGAAACATGAGAAGGAATAAAAGGAAAGAGTGTCATGATGACCCAATCACTGTTCTGAGATAAGGCCAGGATGGCCCAACTGTGGCAAAGAGAAAAGGAAGAAAGGTTGCAACACAATGGCTAAGGGACACACTGTAGGGAAAGCAAAATAAGACAGGACCCACAG
Source organism: Callorhinus ursinus (assembly GCF_003265705.2). NCBI lineage: Eukaryota > Metazoa > Chordata > Mammalia > Carnivora > Otariidae > Callorhinus > Callorhinus ursinus. Next base: position 6,159,051 of record NW_027397105.1, on the reverse strand, counting down.
GGTAGGGCCTCAGAAGCAGATCACCAACGAACATTTTTCTAGGTGCTAACTAAATACCCAGCTGCTAGTGGTGCACACCACTCACTCTGACTCAGAGTTAACCCTTACATCTCCATGTCAGAGTCCTCAAAGATACCTCAGTTGCTGGAGAGGCCAGGTATACACCAAAGCTCTAGGGCTTGCCTTGCAATGACCCAGTCCATGTCTGTCTGGGTCCTGGTGTGAGAACTTCTGACCCTCACCAAAAACCCAGAGTTCTTCTTTAAGGTATAAGGAAAGGTATAAGGAACTCAAGGTATAAGGAAAGGTCAGACAGATGACAAGCTCTATCTCTTGGACAATGTGGGTGTGGGGAAGGCCCTCTGGGTTACCTGATCCCATTCCTGCTCAGAAAAGGGGAAAGAGCTCATCATATGCTCAAAAAACTCAGAATAAGGCAAAACTGATGACAAGTCATAGATGCTCTTGATTAAAAACAGCAGCTCCACAATGTGTGTGACAGATGTTAGTTCCTAGGATCGGATCATTCCAGGCAAAAAAGATACAAGTCATCTGCAAACAGATCAGGAATCAAGAACTGAGGAGTCCAGGAAGGAACTTTAGAAAGGCAGACTTGAAAACAGCAACACACTCAAAGAAACATACAAAATATCTACTTATTCTGATATTCTTGTTTGGATTTTACTTTGAAATGGAGAAAATATATGGGGGGGATGAGATGTGGGGAAAACAGAAGAAATGGGATAATTAATGCGGAAGGGCATGACTGCTAGTCCCAGTAGACGAGGTGTCTAAATTCTCACAAATTCATGTCAGGTTTGTGTGGGACTCAGCTGAACGTCCAGAGGGCAGTATAACAAGGTCGTGGGAGTAAGGTCGGTGACTCATAGCCCTGCTACACACGTTCCTCTTCAGCTACCTGGAGTACTCAAAGCGAAAAGAGAAGTGGGTTCGCCGATGAGAAATTAGGGCATGGATACGACAAGACTCAGCAAGGTGACAGGTTCAATCACCGTACAGGAAATCAGTGGATGGCTTCAAAGACTATCTAGGCATTGATTAAGATAATTTGACATCAGATAAAATGATGCCAGCTATTAGGATTTTGACCCTTAGCATGGCAAAGTGTCATTTTCAACTTGCCACCAACCCAAATCGGAGCACCAGAAGGTATATACTCTTCAGCAAAGCAGTGTGGGATCTGCAATCACTGGCGGGTAGCTAAAACTCATCTCCATGATTGTGGCTCATTCCTACCCGTAAGCACCCATCATCTTCGAAGGTTACCAAAACATTAGGATTCCATGTTTCAAGTAATTGCCAAATGTCTTGCCAGAGTGGTATGACAGCTAGAACAACCACTCCCAGGACAAGAATGAAACCAAAAGCTCCCTGGGTTGACCTTTTGCACCAAGCAGACGTTGATAAATATCACCCATGCAGAAATCTTTGAACTGGTACGTGAGCAAACAGATCACGTGGGATCTTAGGTGGAACACCTCTCCACAGCAACTATATCATTTAAAATCAAAAGGTGAGGGGGTGCCTGGGTGGCTCAGTTGGTTAAGTGTCCAACTCTTGATTTCGGCTCAGGTCACGGTCTCAGGGTCGTGGGATCGAGCCCCACCTCAAGCTCCACGCTCAGCAGGGAGTCTGAGATTCTCTCTTTCCCTCTCCCTCTGTCCATCCCTCCTCTAAAATAAATAAATGTTTAAAAAAAAATCAAATCAAAACATGAAAAGAATAAGGATTATCTTAAATGAAACAGTTGTGATAATATTTTGAAAATGTGTGCTATTCCTGGAACCTACAAACCCAACACTGCCAAGCCAGGAGTGCACTCTGTTCCTTAAGAATCCCTTGCTAAAATACCCTCCTAAGGTTAGTATCTGTGAATAAGATATGAAAGGGAGTGTACTGCCAGTCAGTAGCTGACTTCAGGCCAACATGAATCACTGATGTGGAGGAGAGGAGAGCGAGGATCACACTCAGATCCCCAAGTGCCCCAGTGGATCCCTGCAAATACACTGTTTTCCCAGCAGAAACAACCAGAAGTCAGTTCTAATACAAACCTCTGCAGCACCTCAGTGTGCTATGACCCCTTCCTCTGGGCTGCAGGAAATCTCAGGCATTCTTACGTTCCTAAGGTCAAACAAAGATCCCATATCCCACAGAGGCAGGAAGACTTATTTATCCCTGCTACACAGGTTCATCCTCAGCTGCTAGAGCCTTCTAAAAAGATCACATAGAAAAATGTCCAGTGTCTCTGCCTCACAATGCCATCACTAATGAGGTCAAAGCAGAGAGCAACATTAGCCGAAACAGTTTAAAAAAGCCAAGTTATTTGGAATGCTGATCACAGATGCAAAACTGGCTTTCATGTCAAAGAGTAACAAGGAACAAGTGTCTGTTAAATCGATTGTTTTAAATGAAAACATGTTTCTACTAAGGCAGGAAGAAAGCATACTAATTCTTAATCACAAAATCACCCAAGTCTTTAGAATCAATTTAATGAACTCTCAGTTGTACCTTAATCAAATTAATTAACAATAATATCTCCTATTCTCCTCACTGAGGATATTGAGGCCTAATTAATTCCTAGTTCTACACAGGCTCTGTTACCCATCACCTGAGAATTTGGGAGATCAGTTCCAAAAATACATGGGGTATTTACTACATCATGCGCAGAGCTGCCCCTGAGGGCAAAGTTGATGGGACAAGCTGGATATGTCTTGATTAAGGATGGTATCATCTTCTTCCTCTTTACTAATTACATCATCCACATGCTAAAGGCACAATCTTAGCACTAACATTTTGCAAGGGCCTAAAGATCATAAACAACAGATCATTACTTCAGTACCCACGACACTAAAGTGCGATACGAGAGGAAATCTGATGTATAACCAATTTTGGAGGCATGGCCATAAGACCACCACGACAAAAATGACATAAAATGTGGAGAAGGTATATCAAGTATGGGGTTAGATGATCCTCATTTAGAGTGAAGTGTGGTAAGGTTTTTCTCCAAATTACTACATCAGCTGAGATACAGATCCCAGAGCTTTCCTCAGAGTTCATGTCCCAAGAGCTTCCAATATGGGCAGCCAGGGTTACCATCTCCTATCCCTTTACATTGGCCAAAAAAGTGCTATTTTGTCTATATTATTTATTAGGCTCTATATACAATTCTGTTAACTGAAAGAAGCCATGCTGTGAAAACCCCTAGGAGCAAAAGAAACATGTGTATGTGAGGAGTTCCAACCCCAACCACAAAAGGTACCTGAGTTCAAAACCAAGGCTGACGGAAGGACAGCCCTGCTGCGTCCTTTGGATCTGCCCACTCCCAGAAGGGCTCCACTTAACGCTTTTCATCTGCAACACCGCAACATTCAAGCAACCTTAAGAAGCATCCAACAGTATGGTTTCACACCATGGCTTCTTTCGGTTCCACCAACCACAGATTTCTTAATTAAGCCACATGATCTAGCCAATCAAATAAGAGTGGAAGGTGCTGGAATCAAGTCTCAAATCAAAACCAGACAGCCACGACTTCTGCACCCCACAAGTGATCTGGAATATCAAACACTAGCACTGTGGGCTTCTAAAACTCAACGAGATTGCTTAACAAAGCATTCTATACTCACAGAAAGGAGCTTTTCCAATTTAAGGCCACTCCTGTCAACTATCATTCTAGTGCCTTCAGAACAGTGTGCAAGACCAATGTTTAAGGACTAAAATGAACTTCGTGCAAGAAGGCTCACAGTTCCTACCAGAATTATTCAGTAATGGAACTTCTGGTAGAAATGGCAAGGGGTCTGCAGTGGCAGGGAAAATGAGCAACCGTCCTTCGCTGACCCCTGCGTTCCCACACATGCAACACTGTCCGCATCAAGGAGGCCTCTCTACTAAGCAGATGGAAGCCCCACACTGCTCAGGCAAGGGCGGAGCTGGGGGGGCTGCTGATATGGGCAGGCGGAGGACTCTGGTGCTTCCCACCAGGCAGGAGGGTTGACCTACGTTTTTCAACTCCCAAAGGACACGGAAGGCACGATCCAAATACCACAGAGAGGCAGGAATGCAGGAATCGAGATCAAGTTATCAGCCTAGGATCAGTCAGGACTCAAATCAATGCAACAGAAGAGTTGCAAGAGTAGAGAAAACACCCTGAGGGTTGAAGGAATAAGACCAATTAGGCCCACGAGCAAGAAAGGGAAAACACCCGAAACCCTTCACTTCGGTAACTCAGGCTGACCTAAGCACCTAACCTCAAATAGCCAGGCCGTCTCCCTGATTAACACAGATGACTTCTTAAGTAGAAGACTGGAAGTTCATCCGTGAATATCAACCGTGACAACCTCAACATGACACCTTCCCATCCCCAGCTACCTGCCCACCATCCGTTCCACTGGCCCGTTAACGTGACAGCTTCACTCCAGGGTCACCCCTCTAAGTAACAATCCCACTGCGTTCCATCTTTAGGGGCATCAATATCACCCCCTTAGATTCCCTCTCCTCTGAATTCTTGTCTACTCCCTGCCGACAAGGCCACAAACAGACACAAGGGGACCTTCAAGAGTCAATCTGTACACGGTCTGTGAGGAAACAACAGGGAAGCTGGTAGTCTAGCGTGGGTACAGGGTTTATGCTGTAGGCAGGGTCAGGTGAAGCACATGCTGTCAGGTCCTGAAGGCTCATTCCTCCCTCTGTCAGCAACCTGTGTCCATCTTACTGCTCCGTTCCAGCCCACAGGCCTGAGCTACAGCCTGCAGCCACTCTTCCTAACACTTTACTCCTGCGTCCCCAGATTTGCTCTGACGTGCAAATCATCTGTGGACCTGACTCTGCTGGGTGTTTCTCCCAGATCCCAATTTCTCTGACCCTGGCCCAGAAACGTAATCATCATTCAGTGGTTATTCCACTGTCATGCAAAATGGGACCTTAAATAAACGTTAGTTGCAGAGGATGCTGAGCGAAGCCTGATGTTCCCAACCAGAGTCCAAGGTCGTCCTTCCTGAGCTTCAGAAGATGCTACGGCAGGAATGGCTTTGCCCTCCATAGCCCCATGATTCATTCAAGCAGTTAGACAAACCAGTCATAACACTCCCTCCCACTCGCAGAAGAGTTAAGACCTGTTTCCCCAGGCGTGTGCAATTAAAACTGAAGGTTCAAAATTTTCCCCATCTTAGGGCCTAATGCAGAACCTCACTGGCCGCTTGAAGAACTGTCCTCAGGCCAAAGGTCATGAAATTGTTGTAAGTACAACTCTTACACATGCTGTGTGTTATCCTGCTGAATCTGATTTATTAGATCTTAACTGGTTTTTAAATTACGTCTTGGAGATCACTGTTTCTGGTAACAAATCATCTTTTCAAGCATTTCTTCTATGTGGCAAAATAAACTTGGGAAAGGGCTCCCTCAAAACTAAAAATGAGGAAGAAAAAGAATAATAAAAACCAGGCTAAAAGCACAGTTCACTTTTGTACAGATACTGCAAGTAAACCTTAAGGATAATGTACTTCCAAGATAAGCTTAATATCTAATCAAGTAATCCTTCCCTGTTAAAGCGCATATTAAAACACTAGTAGTATAACACTACATCAAAAACTAATGATGTAATGTGTGGTGATTAACATAACAACAAAAAATAAAAAAAAAACTAGTATAGAGGCACTTCAAATGCATTTCTCATTTTACCAACAACAATGGAAAATTCACAGCAGTGTGAACCACTGCCTCCCACTCTTTTAAATCTCTATAGTCCTTATCTCAAAGCTAAACATGGCGGGTGCTTAGTCATCAAACTGTCTACATGGAAAATGTCAAACAGAACTCCTTAACCACACACTGCCCCTGTGTGTGTACTTATCATTCTGGTTCGTGGGCCTTCATGATAAAGGAACAAACTCTCTCAGGTGTGACAAAAGGCTAAGCTTTTTCAGAGACCAACAAGATACACATTTAAAAACTAGGGGCGCCTGGGTGATTCAGTCGGTTAACCTTCTGCCTTTGGCTCGGGTCATGGTCCCAGGGTCTTGGGATCGAGCCCTGCACTGGGCTCCCTTTCCAGTGGGGAGCCTGCTTCTCCCTCTCCCTCTGCCCTTCCCTGCTGCTTGTGCTCTCTCTCCTTCTCAAATAAATAAAATCTTTAAAATAAATAAATAAATAAAAATAGTAGATGTCATCTATCAATCATCAAATTGGTATCAAACTCTAATGTATATTAAGGGAGAAAAACTCTCTTCAAGTATTATATGATGTCATGGAATCCAGTGCTATGCCCCACTGACAAGTTGGTGGGTATGTCGTATCACCACCCTCCCCATGCTAGACTAACATGCTTGCTCAAGAATTCAAGGTCACAAACGAAGGTTGAAAGTGTCAACGGGTAGGTACATATGTGACAGTTACCAGTCTGTGGGTCCCATGTCCACCTCAGAAGTACTTCTTAAGAGCTGGGATTTTAAAGGCATTCCAACAGCGCTCTCAAAATGAGTTCAAATTACAAGTGGCAGACAGCAATTCCCTATATTCACTCTTAAATTCCTTCAAAACTCGAGTAAGCATTACACAGTTCCAAATGTTATCAAATTAAGAAAAAATTTTTTCAAGTCACAATGAAGTCCCCCTTCCTTATCTTAAAAACCTACTGACCATGGCTCAAGTCTATCCAGATTACTAAAACAGATTATGATGTTGATCAACATGGTAAAGCAGAGAGCACAGAGTGAAAAAAGCAGTACATAATTATTTAAAAGTTCTTTCCCTAGTATCTTGAAAAAAAAGTTTAGAACTTTAGTTATATAGGCTAGCTCTCCCTTAAGACCTAGCCAAGGAAAAGCAGATGTCACGTGCAGACAGTACATAAGAGCAATATAACACCCATCCAAAGAAATCTAAATAAAGTAACTTTCCACTTACACTGCAGTGGCATAAAATAAAAAGAGATAAATCATTCCACATTGCAAGAAAAACACTATTTTATTTCAACAGATAATCCAAAGCAGAGGCCTTAGCCTCTGCTTCCTTAGAGGTCCACCAGTTCTGTGCAAAATCTTGTCTATGTATGCGTAATCCTAAGAAAAAAGTCCATGGGTGTCAGCACATTGCAAAAGAACTATGACCAAAAACAAGGTTAAGAACCCGTAAGGAGAATCATAAAATTTTCCCCCCATCATTAATTTCTTATTAGTTTCATATGACCCAGCAAACAGAACTGCTCAACAATGAAGGAGGCAAAAAGAGTCAGAGTAACATTTTGCTCACAATAAAGTTCAGCACAGATAGCATTTCATATTAATGTGATACAAATCCCCTCCCAAAAGTCAATTACGAAACTGAGGCTCCTCCCCTATCCCTAGGTCACTGCGACAAACTCTCCAAATAGGGCACTGACAGGAAGCTGATTAGCTCACACTGTCTGTAGACCCATTCCCAATTGTGTAGAGGCATTACTGGTTCCCCTAAGGATTTTCAGTTGATAAGGGAATGGATATATGTCATTTGTCCTTTTTCTTTTTAAACTGCCGCCCCCGACATTGTCGATTTTCCTTACACACTGCAAACATCTGTTCAACATCTAAACAAACAGGTGAACACATTACAACTACATGGGCCCACAGGCGTCGGGTGGAGACCAATCAGTTCATAACAGGTACCCACATCAGCCTGCCAGGTACAGTCTACGGGCCAATCTCCATTTCTGGCCATTCTTGACTTTTTTTTTTTTTAAACGAACATATTAAGTGGCATGGCACTCACAGTAAGGACAGAAGGTGACAGCATTATCACAAGGTATGCATTTCGATACAACTTTCAAACCAGGGAACAGGGCAGTACTGAGTGGAGATGACATAAACAAACAGGAGCCGAGCCGGTCAGGACCGAGTAAGGTTGAGGTTAGTGGCAACAGCATGTGCGTGGTTTCCGGGAAACCTTCAGTAAGACTGCTGTTAGCCCTAGCCCCGCACCTTGCCCAACCCAGTGTACTGCCTCTTCTTCCAGCTCCCCGCCTGGCTCAGTGCAGCACTGCCCTGCTCCCAGGGGTGCGGCCGCCCGGCCTGAACTCACCTTGGCAGTGGAAGGGCCTGAAGTTTAAAACACGTTAACGCATCACGGCAAAGGGGCAGAGAACATGCGTGCTTCGTACACTCACGGTCCAGAGCAATAGCAAACGTGCCACCAACAAGACAACCTCCCTACAAAACGCCCCCAAAGGATTTGGAGAAACAGTTTTACAAACACAAGCAAGAACAGAACAACAGGGGTATCACTGCACCAAGAAATTGCACCTAATGGAGGAAAGCGCCAAAAAGAATGATGGGCTTCACCTACTTTAACTGCCATTATTTGCCCACTTGGTTTGTGGACCATTTTGTTGACAGAACCATAAGCTCCTCGTCCAATTTCTCCAAGGTCTTTCAAGTCCTCCGCTGTGAAATCCCAGTGTTGCTCAGGGGAGATCTTCAGTTTTCCTGACGATTCAATGCTGTGTGTTCTCAGTCTCTCTCTGTTAAAATATTGGGAAGCAATTTTTCCACATTTTAAATAGGTTTTGACTTTTTTCTTATAGCTAGCACTGATGAATGCGTGGGAAAATCTGCTTTTCAAGTTGCTAACACAATCTGACCTCCAGGTTTCTGGAGTTTTTTGTTTACATCATCTTGGTTTTTTACACACTGAACTCATTAAGAAAGGCCTAAACTTAGGAAGTCAATAAACACAGCTTTAATGAGATTCAGAAAACCAAGTTTCCAGTTATCAAAGAGACTAATTACGTAGACCAGTTTTCATTTCCAAATACAAGCTCTTTTTCAAACTTCGCAAAACTGCGTTATCAAGTGCAGAATCCCAGGAGCTACGAACCTCATTTCCAAAAAGTTCTTATCCTACCTTGCCCGACATTAATGACCCCAGGCCCTCCATCCTTAGTACAGCTGCTCCTGAACTTTCCTGCACGTTAGAATTACGTGGCGAGGTTCTTAAAATCCAGATGCCCAGGTATCATCTCATAGCAATTAAATCAGAGTATCTGGGAACAGGAGTCAAAAAACAGTATTTTTAAAGATCCCCAGGCGATTCTGGCAAAGTCTGGGAAATAGCACCTCACCATACTGCCCTGTTCCCGCGAATGCCACGCTGAGGTGGGGGCAGTTAAATGAACGGCAGCTGGATCTAGGGGAGAAACTGTCACATGCCAATCAGGACTGAACCCGTCAGCCTAGATGGAGCGACGAGGTGAAAAACAAATGATTCGTGGACAAAAATCTCGTTAACAGATTTTCATTAAATTAAATTCCAACCTGGAGATCAAAGCATTAACTTGTAACCATGCTTTGTGAAAAAGCAAACCCAGTGAAAGATGTAAAACCAACCTCACCCTTCTCTCCCTCCCTCCCGCGCCCCAGGCACCAATGTGCAGAAACGAACTGTCCCAAACTGGAGGGCGCGAGGTGCACGGAGAAAAGGATTCCACCGACGGTCATCTGCGTTTTGTCGGTTTCATATTAAACAGACTCTTCAAGATCTGACCCGGTAACACAAGTCAGAAAAATTTACATGCTTGGTTATTTATTTTTCTTCTTCCGAAATTTAGAAATGTTTTCTCAGGCTAGCAGAACTGTTCTTTGCAGCTACTTTTAAGGTTCCCAAAATATTCAGAATTTCAAAATCATTTCCCCAGAATTACTGTATATACTAGTATTAATAATAACCATGATTCAGGGTTATAGTTCAAAGACTTAATACACGTTGTCTAAATAACCACGTAGTGAACCAGCATTCCAAGTGCCAGATTCCCAGATCATAGTAAGTCATAATACCAGCTTTTTTTCACACAAGTTCTTTTCTGTTTACAACATACTTCCACCAGTCGAGCCTAGTGACTAATTTTCTTAGCAATCTTTCTCATGACGTAGAAATATCCTGACACAAAGGAATTCATTTGCAATAATTATTGTTCTATGATCACTGGCATGTAAACACCATCTCTGTGGCTCAGTTTAATCACTGGTAAAATATACAGCACCGGCTAATTGCTGAGGGTAGCTGAAAAAAGTTAGTTTAAATTACGTGCAAATGAGAAGCAACATTTTGGGGCTCCTGGGTGGCTCAGTCAGTTAAGCATCTGCCTTTGGCTCAGGTCATGATCCCAGGGTCCCTGCATCGGGTTCCCCGCTCAGTGGGGAGCCGGCTTCTCCCTCTGCCCCTTCCCCCACTCATCCTGGCACGTGTGCTCTCTCTCAAATAAATAAATAAAATCTTTTTAAGAAATTGGAAGCAACATTTTTACACTATTCACTAATTCACGGGACGTGGCAGACAGGCTCTGAGGTGCTCCGCACGAACTGCACTTCCCTGGGTTTCACAGCACTGTGTAAGCTCCTCTCTCTGAGTGGGGACAAGACCTGCACCTGCAACTTGCTTCTAACCAACAGAATATGGCAAAGGATGTCACTCGCATGAATACATTGTGTTTGAATGCATCTGTTGCCAGCATTCCTGAGACATGGGGTACTTCACTATTATATAAGCCACAGAATAACAACAGTTACAATATTAACTTTTACTGTAAGATAATTTTTAGAATTATGGAATATCTCTACTAATAGCTCAGTTTACTGTAGTCTACTGTGTAATTTCTGGATGAGGTCTTTTTTCTTTTCAAGTGAACAGGTTGACGGCTAAGGGACGCGAGTTACCTTCTTGGGCTGATGCAAATAGACGCACAACTCTGAATATAGGAAAAGCAGCTGAATTGTAGAGTCTAAGGAGTAAACCACATGATACATGAATTATATCTCAATAAAGCTGCTAAAACAAAAGATGAACAGCACAATGTGGCTATTCCCCAGAGTCCATCTTCTCACTTAACAGAAAACCACAGAAAAACATGCTATGGTTATGCCATCATGAAGGCATGTTCATGGAGTCTCCACTCATATCAGGCTGGCAATCTTTCCTGTGAAACTGAGTCCGAACTCACAGTTATTGCTTTAAGAGTTAGTCCAGCCCTGACGGCTTCCAAAGAAGGACTGGACAGAGATGCAGCACTGTGGCGGCCGCACCTAGAAGCCTGACCTGACCGTTCACCATTACACTAGAGCAGTCAATCACTGAGGCAACTGTACTGAGTGTCCGAGACCTTGGCTGCAATTTTTGATCTCGGGGTGAATGTGTCAAACGGTATTTAAGTTCTATTTCTACTAGCCAGGGTCAAAAACTCCCAGATTTCACTATTAATTTCTTATCTGAAAATCAGTTCAGCTCAACTCCACAAACCTGTTAAGTTAGCTCGAATGCCTCTGCCTCAACAGTAACTAAGTTCAGCCTATGACCTTCTATTTATTCTCACGTTCATCCTTCTGAAATGTATATTAAGGGCTCGACATGAGCAATTCTTAACCCAGACATCTCACCATTCCCTCTGCTGGGCTCTATTCAGGAAACAAGCAAGGGACTAAGGTTCCAAGTCTCAAATTCACCCAAATCTCATACAGGAGCACGATCCCCAGCCCCATATCTAACCACGTACACAGAAAAGTCCCTAAGAAAATGGGTGACATTCTCCTCTAGATTTAGGAGTCTTTAATATGAAAACAAGTTAGAGTGGTCTTTGTTGTAACAGGACTTGTAATTAGACTATCATATGATACACATTCCAGTAAAAAAGTTAGCTATACACCTATATTTTTTAATGCGTACAGATCACAGACCTGGTTGAAAGGGCACCTCTGTTGAACACAGTATTTCCAAGAGTAGCATTTGGGGATAGACATTAACACCAAGGAAGCTGTTCAGATACAGACTGATGTCACCATTAAAATATTTTCTCCCATATAATGGTAAGTAGAACTTTAGTGGCAATTACAAACTTTGGTGAAATCTACAGACACCAACACGAAGGATTAAAACCTAACAAAACCCAAGCACAAAAAAACTTTATTAATTGATTCGAATCAAATTTGGAAAATCAATTCATGGACATGCTGCATCTTACTACCAGATTCGCTGATTAACGTAAACAGGCTGGGTCCGTGTCCCCTGTGGTTAGTATGTTCACGTTCCTTTTCCAAAGACTCTATTCCCTGGCTTTGTAAAGGGATGCCACATGAATGACTGAAAAAAAATTAAAGATTTTAGGGCTTACCTCTCCCAATTGTTTAAGGGAACACTCCCCCCCCCACCCCACCCCATGCTTCATCTTTCCATGGAGAGGGATCGGGCCTCTCACCTGAGCCCTACTGACTGACCAGTGAATATGGAAGAAAAAACTGAACCCACTCCGTTCAATTCCTCTCTTTTAAAGCCAGCCTTCCTACAGAGACAGTACATATGCTCTGGCTGTCCCTTATAAGAGGCTGCACTCAAGGGATGGGTAAGTCTAATTATGTATGTGAGGCCAGGAGGAGTTAGCGAACTATTCTGGCCTCAAAGAACTATTCTGGCCTCAAACGCAGAGCTACATTTCCAATTTTATCAAGAAAGCCTGGGTGACTCAGATGGTTAAGCATCTGCCTTTGGGTCAGGTCATGATCCCGGGGTCCTGGGATCGAGCCCCACGTCAGGCTCCCTGCTCGGTGGAGAGCCTGCTTCTCCCTCTCCTACCCGCTCATGCTCTCTCTCTCTCTCTAATAAACAAATGAAATCTTAAAAAAAAAAAATACGCTAAATCTTGGGGCGCCTAGGTGGCTCAGTTGGTTAAGCATCTGACTCTTGGTTTCGGCTCAGGCTCAGGTCATGATCTCAGGTCATGAGACCGAGCCCTGCTTCAGGCTCCACCTCAGGCGGGGAGTCTGCTTGGTATTCTCTCCCTCTCCCCCCTCTGTCCCCTCCCCTCCCCAGCACTCAGGTGAGCTCACTCTCTCTCAAATAAATAAATAAATTCTTAAAAAAAAAAAAGAATATGATAAATCTTATAATCTCCCTATGTCTGGCTCCTGCATCTCTCTCAATTGGTGCCAAACACAAATGGAAAGGAGACTTTTTCATTTTTAACTAGACTTCCATATAACCAAAACCCAAAACTTTTGAAAATGTTAACAAAGTATTGGATAGTAAGAAAACGAAATGCAAGCATGCAATTCCTAGAGTTCGGAGAGAATGAACGATTTCCATGTGACCTAAGAGCTTCCAGGAGCCAAGAGTTTCAGAGCTCTGCAACTGAACCTATAGCCTACAACCAACTCCCTTTAGCCCCATTGCAGAATTTCACAGAAGCACAAAAGACAAATATTTTTGGTGACCTGAGTTATACCTGTGGCTTCAAAGTCCCGGTTTATTCCACTTCTAGAAAAAGTTCACCAAGAGTCTCAAGGGCAACAAGGAGATTATGTGCAGTCTGCTGATGGCGATTTCTGTCCTAAGATACAAGTTCTGTCCTAAACTAAATAGCAGGCCTAGAGGAAAAAAAAAATATATGAACAGCAGAAAACACACTCAGGAAGAAGACCGGGAAAAAGGAAAAACCAGCGGCAATTTAAAACTGCCTTTGGCTACACTCTTAAGGAGAAAAAAGGTTTCCTGACTTCTCCTTGGGATATCACTTTCTTGAGAAGAGGGGCTGTGTTTTATCAGCAATAACTTCTAAATCGCTCTCCCTTTCCCAGTTCTCTGTGGATAATTTTATAAAGACTATCCTGAGCTGCTTTCAGTGAATACTCCATAGGGTTCCAACTTCAAGCACCTGATGATCCAGCAGGGGAACTGAGCCAGCTGCCACCCAACACCCATCCTCTTCTTGATAGGGTCTTCCTTTGCTGGGGCAGCAATACACCCAGCTAACACGCTACACTTCCCAACTGCTATGGAATGAATTGCACCTGAGCCCTCCCCCGTCCCGCCAAAATTCATGTCAAAGCCTTAACCCCCAGTGTGACTGAATTGCAGACAGGGCCTTTAAGGAGGTAATTAAGGTTAAATGAGGTCATAAGGATGGAGCCCTGGTCTGATGTAGGATTAGGGTCCTTATAAGAAGGACACCACACAGCTGTTCCCAGTGGAGTCTCTCCCTCACCCACATACTTATACAAAGGTCACGTGAGCACCTAGCAAGATGGAGGCCAAGAGAAGAATCCTCAGAATGAAACCCACCTTGTCAGCACCCTGATCTTCCCAGCCTCCAGAACCACTGGAAACAAATTTCTGATGTTTAAGCCACCCAATGTGTAGTATTTTGTTGTGATGGCCCAAGCAGACAAAGAAGTCAAACTTCCTTGCAGTTAGAAGCAGTAATAAAATGGAGTATTTAAAAGGAGCTGACTCAGTCGGAAGGTCTTTTTTTTTTTCTTTCCCCCCTTCTCCTTGTCGCCTGGAGTTCCAGCCACCCTCAAGGCCCCTGAGAAGGGAACTCATGTACTGAGAATGAGGGAGCGAGAAATTAAAGCTCTCTAGACTCTGATGACCGTGAAGCCGTTATACCACCCCTAGACCTATCTCCAGACCACATCCCCAGAAAGAAAGAAACTCTTATTTAAGCCATCATTTGTCTTCAGGTTGTTTATATGCAAACTGACTTATTTCCAGTTAATAGAGCCTCTAACACTATTTTATTTCCCAGGGACTGTCATAGAAGGAGGTATCCAGCATCTGGAAGTGGTGGGGAGGGAGGGAAGAGGCCACAGGCCACAGGCTGGTCATCACGATGACTGGGAAGTGCTACGAGCGTTTAGTGGCTGATGACCAATGATGCTGACTGGCTTCAGACCCACAGGCCAGTTACAAACAGGACAAAAACACCTCCTGAATAAAATCCTTAGCCTTGGTGTCTCTGATTTCTTACAGCTCATCTAAATCCCATACCTAATCTTTTGTGTTCCCAGAGACCAGCAGTTCCATACTTAGGGCAAACAACACACACACACACACACACACACACAGAAACAACGGACACAGATGCTATGGGCGTTGCAAATAAGTGGAATAGGTGTGTTTCTTACAAAACATGCAAAATGATGGGTAGAATGTTCGAATCTATGCAATACAGACCTTATTAAAACACAATTCGATATACAGAAATTACTTTTTGAAATCAGGGAGTTATCCTGTTACATGAAAACCCAAAAACTGTAATTTCTGCGCCCACGTGTTTGCACCGAAGTCCTCTGTGTACCTTCTTTGATGGCCGATCCTCCAGACAGAAACGACCGACTTGTCTAGTTACTACTTAGCAAACACTGACTCGTCGCCACTGTTTTAGCTATCATCCTTTCATTGACCCAGACTGATTTATTAATTTCTGAAATCTGACAATTCCCCCCAAAAACAAGAAGTTGTGACATAATGTTCAGAGCACTCATCAGCCTGAGCACCAAGAAAAGCTTTATTTCTATCTGAAGTGTCTAATGCAGCGGCCCGGGGCTTTGCGCATAGGTACGTGGACCTGGGTTCCGAAGAACTACACTCGGCACAGCCAAGGTTACCTGGGCTAGCTCTAGCCACACCCTCCACCCCCCACCCTCTGCTAAATCCAGTGTTCTGCTGTGCCAATCCAGCAGCAGGACAAGTACGCAAACCTCTTTTTCCCACCTGACCATGTCATCCTAAATCCCTCCTAATGCCACACAGGTAAAAGATAAAGGAAAAATGGAAAACTCAATCACAATCCAGAGCAAACCACTCTCAACAATTTAGCGTATACCCTTTGTATCTTTCTGTACTATGTGGTGAGGATACAAAATGAGATCTCACGCCTATGGCTTGGTAGACTTCACTTTGTATGTTTTTGACCTTTTAGCCATGACCTGGTCCACGTGGTTACTGCTGTGAGGCTCGGCCAGTCGGCCCCGAGTCAGCGGCACCACCAGCGAGTGCCCATGGAGCCCTGGCCACAGCACCCTTTCCCTCATGCCAGCCTGAAAGGTGAGAAGGGTGACATCACTCTTTTAAGCTGCATTACGATTTCCTACCCTTAGAGTCGGACATTTTTTGCCATCTGGTGAACAAGCTTTTCTTCGTTGGTTAACTGCCTGAGGGAACGACCCTGAGCCCCTTACCCAGAGTCTGTTTTGCTGTTGCTACTTCTGACAGGAGGCATTTATTAACCTACAGATCAACTCTTGCTCCTGCATTGTAAATATTTCTCCAGGGCGCTGTCTACCTCCCCATTCTACTTACGTATTTATACATGTAAAAAATTCAGGGAGCGCCTGGGCGGCTCTCAGTTGGTTGAGCGTCAGACTCTTGATTTTGGCTCAGGTCATGATCTCAGGGTCATGAGATCGAGCCCCGCATCGGGCGTGCGCCCAGAGTCTGCTTGAGATTCTCTCTCTCCCTCTGCCCCTGACCCGCCCCCGCCCCGCACGCACACACGCAGCGCGCTCTCTCTCTCTGAAATAAAATCTTCTTTAAAAAATTCAGAAATGTGTATATGCTTTCAAATCCATCACTCCATTCCATTCTTTTCCTCTGCTGTCACGCAGTACCATTGACGTTCACTTCCGCGCGCAACGTGGGCTTCGTTCCACCACAGCATTTTCAGCTTTCCCACAACGGCGTCTCTTCTCTTCTATCACCCTATCAGCAGTCCTGCTGCCCATTTATCCACATCTGCTCTCTCCTCGAGACTTGCCAATCCTTTCTTTATAAATACCGTGATGTCTTCTACTCTATTAGGAAAGCTGCAAAATATCATATTCAGAGATGCTCTTTCTCAAAGTCATGCAGATGTGGCTCCCAAGCTCCCTAACTCCTACTCCTATCTCACAAGGAGGACCCGTGTGGCACTCGTGCTGGGGCTACTGCAGAGCATCAGCACGCAGACTTACTCTCACCTGAAACAGCCACAGAAAACAGACAAAACATGAGACGGTCTTGGAGACACTGGACAACAGACAACAAAGGGGCAGTGAACACCGACAGACAGGAAATACACAAGGTGAGCCCTCTAACTGCCCCCAGCCTCCTGTCTGGAAGGGCTCACAGACTGTGATGGCGGTCAGGGGACCCTGGCAGTACTCCTGTGTTGAGGAGATGGGTCTGGGCACCTGAGGAGACCAAGGTCGCTAGAGTCCGAGAGGCAGAGTACTGGAGGAGAGGGAGCTGCAGAGAAAGAGAACCCCACAAATACCCTTGGTCAGCACACCCTTACAACGAACCTACACAAGCCTGGGGGAAGAACCATCCAAAAGGATTAGCGGGGAAAATACCCAGGCTCAGAACACCCACCAAAGCTCAAATGCAAGACCCGAAGGATCCAACTATTTCCAAGTAACTTAACTGAAGAGCAAAGCTTTAAAATATTTATAAGAATGCAAAAACAGGGGCACCTGGGTGGCTCAGTCAGTTAAGCTTCTGCCTTTGGCTCAGGTCACGATCTCAGGGTCCTGGGATCGAGCCACACGTCAGGCTCCCTGCTCGGTGAGGAGTCTGCTTCCCCCTCTCCCTCTGCCCCTCCCCCTGCTCATGTTCTCTCTCTCGCTCTCTCAAAAAAAATAAATAAATAAAAATCTTAAAAAAAAAAAAAAAAAAAAGAATGCAAAAACATCCAGCACCCGACGTCTGGCCTGCAATCTAAAACTCACCCAGTATGCAGAGAAGCAAAATAACACGACCCAAACTGAAGAGAAAAATCACTCAGTTCTGATTCAGAAGCGACAGGGATGCTAGAATTAGGAGACAACGACATTGAAACTGTGTTGATTACTGTATTCTGAGTGTTCGAGAAACTAAAGGACAGAGAGAATACGTTAAACAAACATGGAATACGCAAAAAAGAACCAAGTCAAACATCTAGATAGAAAAGCTACAGCAGGGTAGGAGGAATCTTCGGGGTGATGGGTATGTTCACGATCTTGCCTGTAGTGATGGTTTCACAGGTGTGTGTATGTCAAAATTTAGCAAATTGTACCCTTCAACTATCCAGTTTATTGTATGTTAATTATACCTCAATAAAACTGATAGGAAAGAGAAAAAAGAAAGAGACTGTCTTTCTCCCTCTTTTGTGTGGAAGGGACTTGTTGGTCTATCGTGTGTCTATAGTTCAAACCATGTCTGTAGTTCTAGGCCCTCAGGGCTCAGCCTATTACCAATCAGAGCACACCCTGCTCCAAAGGCAAATTCTCCTCTCCTATCTCCTTGTTCTCAAATACTGTACTCTTCAACTGACGGTAGCAAATATAATACAACCCTGTCTATTGCGCCACTACGACCCTTCTCTGTCCACCACAACTCTGCTCGGAATGATCACCCTGCCCAAATACAATGCTCCTGCATCCATCTCGCTTCCCTCCTCCACCCCTGCCCAGGGCTATTTTCTGGTAGTTACCAGTGAGCGGGGAGGGCAGGGAAGGGGCAGAGGTGCTCTGTCTCTGAAACCTGAAACCTTTGAGACCTTTGAAAGCCCCTGCTCAGAAGAGGCCACCTTTCCTCCCGCGGTCTGCAGAAACGCTATTAAGAGAGGAGCCTGGGTGGCTCAGTTGGTTAAGCAGCTGCCTCCAGCTCAGGTCATGATCCCAGGGTCCTGGGATCAAGCCCCGCAACGGGCTCCTTGCTCCGCGGAGAGCCTGCTTCTCCCTCTGCCTCTGCCTGCCACTCCCCCTGCTTGTGCTCTCTCTCTCTCTCTCTCTCTCTCTCTCTCTCTCTCTCTGTCAAATAAATAAAAATAAATAAAATCTTAAAAAAAAGAAAGAAATGCTATTAAGAGAAACCCTCTATAAATTTTTCTTTATTCCTACAGAGATCCTATATATAGAGTTTAGGATCAAATTGTCTTAATTTTCTGTGTTTCATATATTCATCCTTGTTTCTTAATAAATATTTTAGCAAGATGCTGCTACTCCTACATCATTTTGTACTATAAATCTGAAATTGCTTTTACAAAGTCAGAACTTTAGTCCCTGAAGCAAATAAGAAGCAAGAGTCTTAACTACTTTTCAATCCCAACGTGAAGCTACATGAATTGTCTTTTAAACACCTAACTATGAAACATTCTGAAGCTTACTTTTATTATTCTGGGCTGAGGGGGGAGACATTTATCCAAACAAGTCAGTGAGAAAAAAAGATTTTATAGAAATAAACTTTATTAACAGACACATTTAGGAACACATGCTATTTTATGTAATATACCTACTTGAAACTGAGGGTATTTTTGAACCTCTTACAGTGCTTAAGTTTTAGCTTGGATGAACTATGATCAAACCAGCTTAATTTAATACCAGTCTATGCTTTAAACCTTAACTCGTTCCATTTCCTTATGTGTACTCTAGATGACAAGAGAAAAATACAAAGTTAAAATCTAACTGCAGTTGAATTTGAATTTTTCTGCGAAGCTATCTAAGCTAAAGCATACAATTCAAAATGTGTGGTAGTTAATGAGCAAAATATTCTGTGAAAGGGAAAAAGAAGAAAACTTTCATCCTCACAGCTTCTGGACCTTTCAATTTGGTGTCCAAGATACACACTGTCAGAGACTAACAGAATGCGATCAGAAAGGAAATAAAGATTTCATCTAGTCTTGTCCTTCAGGAAACTCTGCCTGAAAACCCTGGATTGGGCCTAATGTTCCTCCTGGGGACCCACAGATGCTGAAATGAAGAAACACCCAGTCCATGGCAAATTCCTGACCTACAGTCCCAGCAACACGTTTTGTTTGTTTTACTGTATACTAGGCTAGTTTGGTACTGCGTATTCTTGGTGAACCCTAATGTGGATCCACTTCTAACCATTTTGCTTAACTCTTCGGATAGTTGTCTCCACAGGGTCTAACTCAGAGGTTTCCTTTTAAGGGACACAGGTGAGGATAAGGGCAATAGGCCAGGGCCCCTCAAATGACAGAATAAAGAGGGTTTTCCCTGCAGGTCCGGCATCCACGCTGGAACCCCTTGTCTTCTACTATATTCTTCACCGTGGGTGTGTATCACTTCTTAAACATTCCCAAATATGCCCAGGTGTGCTAAAGGAAGCAGCCCAGGGAAGCAAGGACAGATGTCTACTCCTGTCACCACAGCGTCCGAAGACGCTCCACTCATAGGAGGAGAACACCACAGACGCCTCCTGCCCAGGCTGGCAGTTTGTAACCTCCCACCACGACACAGACCCCTGCACCCAGAGGCAAGGCTCAGACTCACAGCCCTGTGGACCGCTGTATGCGTCCTACACTGGCACTCCTCCGCAGCTTACGAAGTCTACTTACTCTGCACCATACAAATACTCCCCACTGTCGTAATCGAGACAAAAGTCTAGTTCCTCAGAACTCTGATTCTGTTGATGCCAACTGTCTTTCAATGGAATGCCAAATCCACTGTGTTGGTTTGGGGGGCGGGAGCCAAGGAGAGACTGGTATGAAGCATCAGACGCTGGCCTTCCTCAGTTTCCCGTGAATACTTTGGTACTTTTTCTCCTGTGATGTTCTAGGACTACCTCTCCCCTGCTACCTGGGTTTGCATCCCAGAGGCTGTCTGCTCTGATTTTAACTGTGCCTGTCCCACTCTGTCCTTGAAAAGCAAGTGTCACATCCTCTCCAGCAGGTCAAGTCTACTGCAGAGCATATGCTCCATAGATTTCCAAAGGACACTTGCCAGGAGCTAGCTAGCTACTCTTGACACAGAATATGGTCTGAGAAGCCAAAACCCAGTTCTTCAATACCACGTGCACTGGGCCGAACTGGGACCCATCCGCCCCCAACAACAGATTTGTCCATTTGCAATCTCAGAAGGTGACCTTATCTTTACAGACATCATTAAGATAAGGATCTTGAGAAAAGGTCATCCTGGATTCGGGCAGACCCTAAATATAATGGCAAGCATCCCTGTAAGAGACAAAAAAGAAGACAGAGACACAGGGAGACATAGGGAGACAGGGAAGAATGCCAAGCAAGGACAGAAGTAGCGACAGGGGTTGTGGTAAGAGGCATGCTACCACAACCCAAGGAACACCACAGCTGGAGGAGGGAAGGAAGGATCCTCCTTGGAGCCTTTGGAAGAAGCATCACCCTGCCAACCCCCTGATTTTGGACTTCTGGTTTCCGAAACTGCAAGAGAATAAATTTCTGTTGTTTTAAGCCACCAAATCTGTGATAATTTGTTACAGTAGCTGCAGGAATCCAATACACCATCTAAACCACGAGTCACCAAACTTTTTCTGTAAAGAAACAGATAGTAAGTATTTTAGGCTTTGCGAGCCAGTCTCTGTAGCAACTACACAACCAAACAGGTGTGGCTATGTGCCAATAAAACTTTATTTACAAAAACTAGCTGCAGGCCACATTTGGCCCCTGAGCTGTAGTTTGTGTACATGACCTAAATGACACCTATCATTAAAATGATCTGTATTGTACCTATTCGTTTTTTGTATCCTTCCTCTTTCAAATTTACAATTATGCTCCAGTCTTAAATCTGGATAAGAGATAAGAAACTCCAGTCATGTACCCAAATCTTACAGTTTTATATCTAGAATTTAATCTCGAGATACATTTCTGGCTTTTTCTTAATCCCCAACACCCCCCCCCCCAACACACACACAAATCAACAGGCAGTGGAGGCAGGGGTCTGATAACCCATCTGTGGCTCTCTCACCTCACAGGTAAATACACTAAGGAGGCAGCAAAGCTCGAAGCCTTAGCCATCCCTCCCATCTACGTATCCTTCAGCAAGTAACAGCTAATTACCTTAACCCATTTCCTCTTCCTGCACATGGGAACTTGATTCCCCAACCCTGCCACTGCCTACAGATCTTCCTTTGATAAATAAATATCTCCTTGTGCCCAGAACCTTCTATTATCTAATTAGCTTGACGTGTGTTTTCGCCCCTTCTTTCATTACCACATTCTTCTTCATTTATCTTAATCTTGATTTCCTCCCAATGCTATCAGACATGTCTTTCTCTCCAAATTATTTATTCCTCCTTTTCCCCTAAGCCTCCTTGATTTTATCAAGCCAGCACACACTAAAATGCCTCAAGCCGCTGTACGCTCTCCTCAGCATATATCTATATATATAACTCGTAATCCTCCTTACAGGAAAATAAACAGAACACATACCCTGCACATCACTGCAACTGTTCTTCTGTGTCCGTACTGTTAGGATCCCTAGATGAATACTGCTTTATGCATCCTTCTGCAATGCAGCTCTGTTAATTCCGGAAATTTCCACAGTAAACCCGGTCTGTCAGTTGCCATGGAAACTGCCTGCTTCCTGGCACTGCTAACAAAATGAGTATCTTTGCTCAGATTTAAGATGAGGCAAAGGGAAGAACTGGAAAAAAGAGAGATGCCCAGAAGAATTGCTCAAACACTCCAAATATAAATTTTCACATTCTCATATTCGTATTCAGTGAACAGGAGATACTAATTACACGAATCTGCAGCGCTCTGAAGCAGTACTGATTTAGGAAGCAGACAGCAATGTTTTACCACCAAGGAAAAGAGTAATAGTAGAATGTGTGAGGCAAGCGTTCGTGTTTGCATCTTGCTGCTCCAGACAGCACAGTCCCTCCGAGCTCAACGTGCGTCAGCTATACTGAGAGCTTACTGTTAGAACAGTTTTTCTGGGCTATGCTTCTTATAGAGAAAGTTAAGAAAGCTGCCCTCAACCAACAGGTTACAAGTTTTCCTTAGATCCTTTCCCTGTCTGGGCCCCAATCTCCACTGGTGGCTAAAACCCTTTCCCTGCTAGTATATAAGAAATCGGAGTCCTTAAAAGTCGATCTCAGGAGGAGGCTCCAAGAAAGCCACCTTACTAGTACTCTCAGAACAGTAACATAGCTGACTACAGCCCCTTCCCACCTGCCCTTGGAAACAATGCTTGGTCTCCGACATCACACCTAACGATCTGCTTCCTACCTCTCCAGCATCTTTGTTTTCTTTGCCTACAGCTCCTCTTCTATTCAACCTCGACATGTTAGATTTCCTCAGGGCTCAGCCCTGGATCCAATTCCCTCATCAAGATACACTCTTCCCAGACAACGTTAGCATCTACGGGCTGACAATTCTCAACCTTTAATCTCCACACTTTCCCCTCTCCTCTGGGTAGCAGAATCACATTTCCAACACCAGAGTGTGCGCCGTATTATCTCCTTGACCTAAGAGGATATTTCACGGGCATCTCAAACTTAATATATGTCAAGCTGACCTCTCGCACGTCTGTGTTCTCACCCGCAGATGTTCCACACCCCGTGGTCCTCATTTCAGCGATGGCAACCGGACCCATCATTCAACCCAGAATGCTGGAGGTCGCCAGGAACATCTTCCCCTCTTTACCATCCACATTCAAATTGCTACTGATTTTTGTTAATGCTATCTTCAAAATTCCTTTGTGATATGTCCATTTCCCTCTACCGCCACTGTCATCAACCTAGTATGATTATCACCCGGTGACACTACCACATAGCCTTATGAGGACTCCTGAATTCCTTTCTTGCCTCCCTCCAACACATATTCCGCACAACAGTCAAAATTATCACACTGGGATGTTATCAGATGGTGTCACTCGTCCGCTTATAATCCTTGCACAGCTTCCCGCTCACTTTGAGTGCCATCCCAACTCCTTACCTATAAGGCCCCACGTTACCTGGCCCATGAATACTTCTCTACCCCTAAATCCACTTTTCCTTCTCCTTCTCTGATCACATTGGTGTCTTTTCAGTTCCATGAAAAGCTGAATCTTTCCCACCTTGGTATCTTGCAACCCTAAATACCTACTACTCCCTGCACTTGGAACACTCCTCAGTCCCTTCCCCAAATCTAGTAAAAGCCTACTCGGGGTTCAGGAGCCTTCAAGGACACTACCTCTTTACCATCTCCATTCTCAATCAGGCCCCTTTTATATACTCTCATAGCTGGTCCTTTTCCTTCAATAGCATATTTCCTGAATGTGTCACCTTTAAACCTTAAGTTCCATGAAGTGGCAAATAGCATCTCTTTTTTTCAACATGACATACCCAGTGCCCACCACAGTATCTAGCAGATGGCAGGCATTCAACAAACACTTGCTGAATGTATAATAGAATATGTACTGGGCTGCTTTGGTTTCTGACAGCTATCAAGTCAGTTGCTCACAAAGCTTCGATGCACTCCCTGGACTCTATGAGATACCCCTATAAGCATCCCCTAAGCGCCCTCTCTTTTTGCATCCAATCAAAACCCAAGATACGGAGGAACAGACCACTGACATCTGACTTCAGCAGCTCCTAGGTGGGGAGAGAGGCTCTAGCTGCCGTTTGTATGAACCTGCAAGGTTTCTCTGTATCAATGGTCCTCAGCCACAGGCAATTTTGCACATCCAGGGGTCATGTGGCAATGTCTGGAGACAATTTCAGTTGTTACTGCTGGGGGAGGAGAGTGCTACTGGCATCTATCCAGTGGGTAGAGTCTACAGATACCAGTAAGCATCCTACAATGCACAGGCCAAGTCTCCTATAACAGAATTACCCAGCCTAAAATGTCAATAGTGCCAAGGTTGAGAAGATACAGCTGCTTCCTAAGACAGCAGGGCCAAAAACTGTCAGTCTAGGAAGGACCAGACATTATGTAATCAAAGAAATGTAACATCTCATGGGGCACCTGGCTGGCTCAGTTGGTGGAGTGTGCAACTCTTGACCTCAGGGTTGTAAGTTTGAGCCCCAGGTTGAGTGTAGAGATTACTTAAAAATAAAATCTGGGGGGGGGGGGGGGGCGCCTGGGGTGCACATTTAAACATCCAACTCTTGGCTTTGGCTCAGGTCATGATCTCAGGGTCCTGAGACTGAGCCCTGCATTAGCTCTGTGCTCAGTGTGGAGTCTGCTTGAGTTTCTCTCCCTCTGCCCCTCCACCCCGCACTCCTGCTCTCTCTCTCTCCCAAATAAATAAATCTTTAAAAATGAATAAATAGTTATCAGTAAGGAACTCATTAAATATATAATACACCTACATAAATGTAATGAAAAGATATATACGGGGCGCCTGGGTGGCTCAGTCGTTAAGCGTCTGCCTTCGGCTCAGGTCATGATCCCAGGGTCCTGGGATTGAGCCCCGCATCGGGCTCCCGGCTCCGCAGGAAGCCTGCTTCTCCCTCTCCCACTCCCCCTGCTTGTGTTCCCTCTCTCGCTGTGTCTCTCTCTGTCAAATAAGTAAATAAAATCTTAAAAAAAAAAAGATATATACAACTGACTTCTGAAAATGAATAAGGTATGTGCTAATTTAGAAATTTCTTCAAAATCTACTAAGTGAAAAAAATCAAGCTACAAAGTAGTGTACTAAACTGCTTTTTGTATAAATATTTTCAAGGATTTATATCAATTATTATATATTTTGGTATCTGAACAAGTTTTTCTCTAAGGACATATTACCCTTAATAGGGTTTTATCTTTAGAGAAAAATAGGAAGGGCAAGAGGCTTTTACTTTACTCTATAACTTTCTGTTCCAATTGAATTCTCTTACCAGAAGCATGTATTACTCATTTTTAAAAGGGCAACATGAACTATCTGGACGGTAAGATTATGGAGCATTCTGGTTTTCTTCTTTAAACTTTTCTGTATCAAAAAAAGACAAGAAAAAGGGCGCCAGGGTGGCTCAGTTGGTTAAGCGTCTGCCCTCAGCTCCGGTCATCCCGGGATTGTGCCCCACGTTGGGCCCCCTGCTCAGCGGGGGGTCTGCTTCTCCCTCTTCCTCTGTCCCTCCCCCCTGCTTGTGCTCTCTCTCATTCTCTTTCTCAAATAAATAAAATCTTCAAAGGAAGAAGAAAAAAAAAAGAAAAGAAACACTAGTAAACGTTCTTTTTATTTTCTTTAAAGATTTTTTTTTTTTTTTTAAGTACTCTCTCACCCAGCGTGGGACTGGAACTCACAACCCCAAGATCAGGAGCTGCACGCTCCACCAACTGAGCCAGCCAGGCGCCCCTCACATGTCCCCACACTTTTTCTAGGGGCTCCAACTACTCAGGGGCCTAATGTGACTCCACAGACGCTACACATTAATCCTCAGATGACATTTGATAACTTCTTAGGAATTTCACTCTAGGCTTGTTTCAAACGTCATGACACGGGAAACCAAGTGGGCAGAAATAAAATTTGTCACAGTATTGTTCTATGGGCCTAAGAGCTGAATTCATTAAAAACAGTGTTCGTATACTTATCAAGTGATTGTTGAAATATTTGGGTGCTTTAAGAACAAGAACAGAAAACCACAGGTACCATTCAATGAAAGTAAATGGTATGATTTACACATAATTTTTATTGTTATTCTTCTGCCTTTTTATTTTCAAAGATTTTCTTTCTTTCTTTCTTTTTCTCTCTCTTTCTCTCTTTCTTCCTTTCTTTCTTTCTTTTCTTTCTTTCGAGAGCACACACACAAGCTGGGGGAGGAGCAGAGGGAGAAGAAAGGATCCAAAGCAGACTCCCAGCTGAACGTGGAGCACAACGTGGGGCTCAGTCTCACGACCCTGAGATCATGACCTGAGCCAAAATCAAGAGTCACATGCTTAACCGACTGAGCCACCCAGGTGCCCTTCTGGTGTTTTTTGTTTTCTGTTTTTAATTGAAGTGTCATTTTCAAATACTGAGATGCACAAATCGTAAGTATACAGTTGGCTGAGTCACCAAATGCACACACCCTTGTATCTCACACCCTAACAAGAGGTAGAACATCACCCTGGCACGTTCTCTCAAGCCATTCTTATCAGTCCCCTCCACGGACAAATACTGCTCTGATTTCGATCGCCATGGGTTAGTTTTGTCTAGTATTTCATACAGATAAAATGAAGCAGTTTTCTCTTATGCCTGACTTCAGCTCAGCATTTCTGGAGATTTGCCAATGTAATTACAGGCCATCCATATTGCTGAAAAGTATTTCACTGAATAATATGCCACAAGTTGTTTAACCATTCTTCCCTCATTGGACACCTGGGTTGTTTCTAGTTTGAGGGTTATTATGAATTAAGTTTTCGTGAACATTCATATACAACAAGTCTTTCTGAGGACATTTCTATCTTGGGTAAATATCAAGAAGTAGAACTGCTGAGTTATCGGGCAGATGTATGTTTAATTTAAATAAGTGACTATCAAAGATTTTTCTAAAGTGGTTGTACCATTGTCTGCTTCCCCAATAATATATGAGAATTCTGGTTATACCACATACTTGTTAATATACTGTGTGGTCTTTCAAACTTTATCCATTCTGAGGGGTGTGTAATAATGTCCGATAATAGAAAATACATATCTTGGTCTCTGCCCCCAGCTCCTGGCACAGAGTTCCTAAAACCCTTGTAATTTCCTGAGTGATAAGAACACTAGCAGCATCTCTCGACCTAAAGAGACAACCCTGGAAGGCTCCTGGATGGGACCAGTCACCATAAAGACCAAGCCAGGATTAGAAGTTTGGAATTTTCATTCCCACCCCTGCCCCATCCTCCAGAGAGAGGAGAGGGGCTGGTAGTGGAATTAATGATTCATCACACCTACATGACAAAGTCTCCATAAAATCCCAACAGTAAGGAGTTCAAAGAGCTTTCAGCTTGGTGGACACACCCACAACAGGAGAGTGATGCACCCCAACTCCACAGAGGTTCTGGTGCTCGGGACACTTCTGTGCCTCACCCTATGTATCTCTTCATCTGGCTGTTCATCTGTATCCTTTATCATGTCCTCAGATAAACTGGTAAAACTAAGTGCTACCCTGAGTTCTGTGAGCCACTCAAGCAAGTTATCGAACCCAAGGGGGTTGTTGGAACCTCTGATCTATAGTCAAGTTGCCAGCACAGGTGGCAATAGAGGCTTTGGCTGGCAGCTGAAGTAGGGAGTGGGGTAGTCTTGTAGGACTGAGCCTGTACCTATGGGATCTGATTCTGCCCCTGCACAGTGTCAGACTGAGGCAAACTGTAGGACACCCAGCTAGTGCTGGAGACTTGGTTGCTGCTGTGGGAAAACCCCACACACATCTGGCGACCAGAAATGTCAGAGTGAAGTGTTCTGTGAGAGAAGCAAAGGAGACTCACGGGGAAGAAACACACTGATCTGGGTTCTTCCCTTACACTGGTGGGAAATCTGAGTTTTTTCATTTGCAAACAGTATCTCCTTGTGGTTTGAATTTGCATTTCCCTAATTACTAATGTTGTGAAGCACATTTTTCATGTACTTATTATCTACTCCTAAACCTCCTTTGTGAAATGCATTAAATCTCTAACCTGTATTTTTAAATGGGTTCTTTGTTTTGTGTTGTAGTTCATTATATACATTAAAGGCTTTTGTAGATATATAAACTAGGAATATTTTTCTCCCAGTTTATAACTTGGCTACTTATTTTCTTAGGAAATTTCTGAAGAGCAGAAATTTCTAATTCTGGTAAAATCTAATTTATTGATTTGTAGTGGTTGTGTCTTTCTTTGTCCTGTCAAAGAAATATTTGCCCAGGGCGCCTGGGTGGCTCAGTCCGTGAAGCGTCTGCCTTCAGCTCAGGTCATGATCCCAGGGTCCTGGATTTGGGGTGGCTTTGGGCTCCTTGCTCAGTGGGGAGTCTGCCTCTCCCTCTGCCCCTCCCCTGGCTCATGGGCACACGCTCTCTCTCCCTAATAAGTAAATAAAATCTTTTTAAAATTTTAGAAAAAAGAAGTACTTGCCTATGCCAGATCACAAATATATCCAGATTTTTTTTTTTTTTTTTGAGAAGCATTATAGAATTTTTGCTTTTAGGACTATGCTCCATCTCAAATGAATTTTTGCACGTGATATGAAACAGGAATCAATATTTATTCTGTTCCACACCGATTTCCAGTTGTTCCACCACCATGAAAAGTCCATCCTTTCTCCCCCTGAATTGTACAGGCATCCCGATCAAAAACCAACTGACTATGTGTGTGCGTGCCTATCAGACTTCCTATTCTGTTCCACTGATCTATCTATGTATCCTAATGTCCTCCTACAAAGCCATTACTGTAGCTTTATAGTAAATCTGGAAATCAGGTATATGTCCTCCAGTTTAGTTTTTCTTTTACAAAATTGCTTTTGGCTATTCTAGGTGTTTTGCATGTCCACATAAATTTTAGAATCATTGTGTCAAATTACATATGTTTTTTTTAAGTTTGCTGGGATTTCTTTGGGATCTCAGTGAATCAGTAGATCCATGTGGGAAGAACAGATATCCTAGTAATACCGTACCTTCCAAGCCACAAGCATGGCATCCTGATCCAAATATAGGTCTTTAATTTCTCTCAGCAATGATTTAAAGTTTTCATTAGAAAAGCCTTATACAACTGATGTTAAATTTATCTGCAAGTATTTTATACTTTTTCATGGTACTACAATCATTTTTTTTAATTTCACTTTTCCAAGTGTATTTTTTTAATGGATTTTGGAACAATGATCACATATCCTTCAACCTTGCTAAAGTCACTCAATAATGCTCGTAATGTTCTCTAATTAGGATTTTCTGTATTTACAATCATATCATCTAAAAAAAAAAAAAAAGACTGTTTGCTTCTCTTTCCCAACTTTCTGTCTTTCAATTACTATTCTTACTTTATTGCACCAGGTAGGGCCTCCGGTCTAGTATTGAATAGCACTGGTTTTCACAGAGAAAGCTTTAAGTCTTTCATCATTAAGTATATTAGCTATAGATTTTTCATAATGTCCTTTAAAAGGCTGAAAAATTCCCCTTTTCCTACTTTAATGAGAATTTCTATCATGAATGGATATTGAATGTTGTCAAATGCTTTTTCTGCATCTACTGAAATGATTACATAATTGTTCTCCTTTATTTTATTAATGTGGTGAATTATATTGATAATTTTCCAGTGTAAAATTAAAATGAATCCCATTTTGTTGTGATGTATTGTCCTTTCTACATATTGATGGATTCCATTTGTGAATATTTTGTTGGGGATTTTCAAGTGTATGTTCATGAGGGATAGGGGTCTGTGGTATTCTTTTTTAATAATATCTTTCTCTAATTTGGTATCAGGGTTATGCTGGGCTCATACAATGAGGCGGAAAATATTCCCTACTCCTTTATTCCTGAAAAATTTGTGGAAGCTTAATCTTTTTATTTTAATGTTTGGTAAAATTTACCAGGAAAACCATCTGGGGCCTCACGTTTCCTTTGTGTGAAAGATTTTAATTGCAAATTCAATTTTTAAACAGATATAGGGATATTCAAGATTTTCTATTTCTTCTTGGGTCAGGTTTGACACTTCTACCTTTTAAGGAATCTGTCTCCATCATTCAGGTTACTGAATTTTTGGCATAAAATTATTTATCATATTTCCTTATTACTCTTTTATTGTAGCGATAGTCCTTCTTTCATTCCTGACAGTGATAACCTGAGCTTCCTCTTTTCAATTTCATCAGTCCTGTTGGGGTGTTCATCACTTTTATTGACCTTTCCAAGAAACAACTTTTGAATTTGTTCATTTTCTATTTCATTGCTCTCCACTCTTATCTTTATTATTTCCTTTCTTCTACTTATTTTGGGTTTCATTTGCTCATCCTTTCCTAACTCCTGGATGGTTTTGTTACTCTTTCCAGTGATTCTGTGTTTGTGCTTTGCCTAGACATATAAATATTTGGGAACAATATCATCATACTTCCTGTTTCTTTCTGATTTGTTCAGAATCTGTAATCAGTCCCTCAAATGAGCTTAATTCATGCTCATTTCTTTTATCCCTAAATTAATAAATATTTAGATGATTAGTTGTAAAAGAAGCATATAACGCTTGACATAATTCTTATTACATCAAGAAGCTTAATTTTATTTTGTTTTTTTAAAATTTTTTATTGTTATGTTAATCACCATACATTACATCATTAGTTTTCTTTAAAAATTTTTTATTGTTATGTTAATCACCATACATTCCATCATTAGTTTTTGATGTAGTGTTCCATGATTCATTGTTTGTGCATAACACCCAGTGCTCCACACAGAACGTGCCCTCTTTAATACCCATCACCAGGCTAACCTATCCCCCCACCCGCCTCCCCTCTAGAACCCTCATTTTGTTTTTCAGAGTCCATCGTCTCTCATGGTTCGTCTCCCCCTCCGATTTCCCTCCCTTCGTTTTCCCCTTCCTACTATGTTAATTTTAAATTTTAGAAGCCTATTAATGAAGAGATTTTCAGATAAACAGTCATCAGTCTCCCCTCCCTCCTGAAACACCAGTGAAACAACACAAAGGGATTTTTAAAATACCCAAACTCACAATGTAAAAGAGACTAGAAGAGACCACACTACGTGAGAAGTTGCAACACATTTTTGGAAGATCAAAAGTAAATGAACGTTTAACAAGGCAGAAAAAAAGTAAAACTAAAAATTGCCTGCAAACAGAGGATACCAAAAAAAGTAAGTTGATTTGTACTATAGAAACCCAGAAAAGTTCAAAAATGAGAAGCATCAGTTAGGGATGAGGGATGGGGTTAAATCCAAAGGCAATATTAAAATCTACATATTGTGCAATTAGACCCCTGGATTCCCCCAACCAGGTGATGATCTCTCCTTTCCCTCAGCTGGTAAACAAGGCTGTATATTTTAGAGAAACTACCAGAAGAAAATGTAGTAAGGTGGATCAAGTAAAAGCCTATACAACAGAGATATACGTAGCCTCCTTTGCTTAGATCTCCTGCAGAATTTTAGCAGCCTGACATATATACCTTCTCTCAGCAACCCAGGCTAATCCCCTCCTCGCTTTTTCCTCCCCTAGGAAAAAAAAAAAAGAGATTTGCCCACAAGAAAAGAGAAGAAGACCTTCAGATCTGACATCTGGGAATCTTCCAAAGGAAATAATCAGATCTCTCTCCTTCACCTCACCATGAGTTCTCCCAATAAAATCACAAAGTTTCTAATCAACTTTTTGTTGCCTCATTTTGTGTGTGCGTTTACATATGTGTGTGTGTGTGTGTGTGTGTGTGTGTGTGTGTGTGTGTGTGAGAGAGAGAGAGAGAGAGAGAAAGAGAGAGAGAGAGAGAGACAAACAAGGATCAAAAAAGACAAGAACAAAGAAGTGAAAATACAAAGCTGAAGGACAGAAAAGGTCCTTTTCTGAAAGGACCTAGGGGCTTTCAGAAAACTAGGGGCTCAAACTAAGAGACCCAAAGCCTGAAGTAGGGTTCTAGTAGAAGAGCTTCTGGAAAAGAGAAAATGAAAAGAATAAGAGAAGAATAAATCGTGTACTCTAGAATGAAAGATAGTGGTTTGACAGAGACCACACCAAGAGCTCAGTGGAAGGAAAGAAGAAAGGAAGAAGGGAAAAGAAAGGACAATAAAACCAAAGCAGGAAAGTGAGATTTCAGACATGGGGGAAAAAGCCCAACCCTACAGTCATTCACAAAGGAAAAAACAGGTCACATTCCAGAGCTCAGGAATCACAATGGCATACAAGTTTTTAATAGTAACCCTGGAAGGTTGAAAACATTAGAGCAAAGCCTTCAAAACTCTGAAGAACAATTTCTACCATGAAATTCTAAGGCCAATAAAGTTACTAATCTATCAAGAAGGTTAGATAAAGGCATTTTCAGACTTGCAAAGACCCCAAAACCCTACTTACTAGGAAAGAAAACTTATCTCAGGAAGCTATTAGAAGACAATCCCTCAAAATGGAGGGAAACTAAAAACCAATGAAAAAGAAAGACAGAAAGACATACATATATACATACACGAAATCCCAAGCCAGGGAATCAAAATCAGGAGAGTAATACAGACATTCACAAACCAATGCCAACAGCCTTTGAAGCTAGCCCAATATGCAACCACTCCAGATTACAGCAAGATTATGGCTGGATAGACAACTCTTAAAAAAGGAAGAACTGAATGATCACCTACTGTTTCATGTTGAGAGAAGATTCACAGTGAACCATTAAATAGGGAAACTATTAACTCTGAGGAAAACAAATTTGAACGAGAACAGTAATGTAATCTTACTGACTCAGTTGTAAACGATAATAAAAAAGAACACTCTGAAAAGATACAATGTCTCCTTCAAATAGTATAACTCCTTATTAAAAGAGAGGTTTCCAGAAATATGCCTACAATACAAAAGCAAAGGACTTCTACAGCATTCTGAACTAAATCGGAACTCAAAGTCTTGCTGCCAGATCAGAAACAGTTGAAAAGCTCATGAAAAACAAAGAAATCAGATTTCTTTAAAGAACAGAGCTTTGCGGCTCTATAGGTTAAAGAATCAGGGACACCTTTCAAGGTCAGCCTAAGTGTCTGGCTCAAGAACAAAGACACTTTAGAACACCAAAACAAAATTCATTTTTAGTAGACAAGCAACTAAACAGCATTTATTATTAATTTCTTGAAATATTCCAGAACAAACACCCAATATCTCAGCTATAAACATCCAGCTTGAGGAGAATTATACTAGTGAATCTCCAGGGGTGGGGTTGGGGGGTGGGGGCCCACACAGAGATTCAGTTCAACCAGAGCTATTACCGCTATGCTCTGTTGAGAATCCCATCTCCCGTGAATCTCTAACTTAAGGAGACGTACCACAACCATCAGGTGCACAAGGTAGGATGTGGGACTGAGGAAAAGATTAAATACCTCTGAACTTTAAGTACAATAATGCAAGCTCTGGAAGATGATCTCACTCAGCAGGATTATTCCCTAGAGTCAAAAGGTAGAAATGCCCCAATGTCCATCAACGTATGAACAGATAAACAAGATGCCATATATAAATTCAATACTATTCAGCCTTAAAAAGGAAATTTTAACACATACTACACATGGATAGAGTGTGAAGACGTTATGTTGAGTGAAATAAGCCAGACACAAAAGAACAAATACTGTATAATTCTGCTTATGTGAGGTGCCTAGAATGACCAGATTCGGAGACGAAGTAGAACCAAGGCCAGCAGGAAGAGGGAGGGGAAGTTAGTGTTTAACGAATACACTTTGAGTTGGAGAAAATGAAAGCGTCCTGGAGGTGGATGGTAATGGCGGTTGTACAGTAATGTGAATATACTTAATGCCAATGAGCTGTACACTTGGAAATGGTTAAGATGGTGGTTAAGATGGTAAACGTTGTGTTATGTATATTTAGAACAGAGAGTCAGAAAGAAAAAGTTTACAGCAGTAAATCTAAATCAGCCAAAAGTTAAAAGACCCCTTAATTTCACACATGTGGTGTTTTCAATTTTGGAGTACTACTTTGTACCTATAAATATTTCTACGATGACTGCCATTTTGTGAAAGTGCTCTACCACAGAAGTGTAGAGATTCCAAATTACTACGACTGCATCAAAAAATCTCAGAGATGGGGAAAAAAAACTTTTAAGCTCATGTAGACTCATGGTTTTAACACTTAGGAATTAACCAGAGGTGTCCTAAGGGGCTACTTTAGGGAATGAGGGCAGTTAAGACTACAGAGCTCTCTCCCTCCTCAGAAACACTTAGCCTACGAGACTTGTCCATAACATTTTATTTGAAGAAAGTAGTACAAACCTGGCTTTCTCTCGCTCCCCTAATTCACCATCCAAAAGAACGAAAGTCACAGGGTGCCTGGGTGACTCAGTCGGTTAAGCATCCAACTCTTGATCTCAGCTCAGGTCACGATCGCGGGGTCTTGAGATCGAGCCCAAGTTGGGCTTTGCATTGGGTGTGGAGCCTGCTTAAAAATCTCTCTCTTGGGGCGGCTGGGTGGCTCAGCCATTAAGTGTCTGCCTTCCACTCAGGTCATGATCCCGGGATCCTGGGATCAAGCCCCGAATCCAGCTCCCTGCTCCACAGGAAGCCTGCTTCTCCCTCTCCCACTCCCCCTGCTTGTGTTCCCTCTCTTGCTGTGTCTCTCTCTGCCAAATAAATAAATAAAATCTTTTAAAAAAAAAAACCTCTCTCTCTCCCTCTGCCACTTCCCCTCCCATTCCCAACTCCCTCTCTCTTTCAAAAAAATAAATTAAATAAAATAACGAAAGTCACTTCTAATTCAACACCTGAATTGACATCAAAGCGCTAAGTGACACACTCAAGGTCACAGAGATGATGCTGATGATGCTGAGATAGAAACCAGGACTTCAGTATTAACTAAAATGGTTAATTCAAAATAATAAAGTTTAAAAGATAAGGTATCCATAATTTCACTGGGAATAGTGGCTAGATAATTTGTAATTGCTATTTTATGCTCTTCAATAAAGCTCTACTGGGTAGAGTTATCATGAAATTAAGAACACCACTAGTTATTACTGGGGACTTTAAAACTTCTTTAAAACTACTTCCTAGATGTTCGATAGCACAAGTGAGCCTTTTTGTGCTCAAATGTAATGAAGATAAATGAGCTCCCAGACATCTTCTTGGTCTCAACAAAGAGATTCCTTTAAACTTAGAACATACGGTTTCAAAATGTTTAGCTCAAGCCCCAAAATGTATCTGTCCTCATCATTATTTATTTCTCATGTCAGCATTGAAGCTAGTGTTTCTTCTTGTACAATTCTGATATGTTGGGAAGATGAAAGGGCTGTTCTTTCAGGGTAACAATTGTACTTGATGCATTCTCAACGATTCAGTGCACTGACAGCACTCACACAGTTACTAGGTGTGATGAAAGCACAGACCTAACAGTAGAATACCTAACTTCTGTTCATGTCAAATTTATATACAGAACAAGACCGTAGCACAAGTCTGCCCTATTTATAACAATACCCCTGTGGTATCAGAGACCTACAGCACCTCCTATAATTCAATCCTGACAGAAATTAAAAGGTAGCCATACATTTTTCCTTTAGCTTTTCCTTATATACTCTTTATGTTTACAGCTTAATCTTTCATTTAAAGAGCCAAAGGACAAAATGTTAACATCTGCTACATCCAGGTAGTAGCTTCAAGAGTCTCTATTACAATACTTTTTTCTATTTTAATGTATGGGAAATACTTATAATTTTAACCAGTGATAATTAAGAACCTACATTTCCTGTTCAGGTTGTCTCCTCACTCTCTAAGGACTCACAGGAAAAGAACAACGGGGAAAAAAAAAAGAAAAAACAGAGATTTTGGCAAATTTCTGAATGCCTGAAAGCAGACAAAAATGTGTAGACAAAGCAAAAACTAATCAACTCCAAGAGAAGGGACTTCATAGTCTCAAAGACTTATTAGCCATTTGCAGTGGAGGACCTTCTTTAGATCCTGCTTCAAACTATAAAAAAAATTTTTTTGATAAAGTACCTACTTATATTAT
Source organism: Callorhinus ursinus (assembly GCF_003265705.2). Taxonomy (NCBI): domain Eukaryota; kingdom Metazoa; phylum Chordata; class Mammalia; order Carnivora; family Otariidae; genus Callorhinus; species Callorhinus ursinus. Next base: position 6,122,990 of record NW_027397105.1, on the reverse strand, counting down.
GATAGTAAAGAATTATTCTACTAGATATAATAATGGTATTGTGATTATGTTTTTAAAAAGGAGTCCTTATCTTTTGGAAATATATGTCGAAATAGTTATAGGTGGAATCATGTCTGAGGTTTGGTTAAAAATAAGGAGGGTGGAGGAACAGATAAAACCAATTAACTACTGAAGCTTCTAAAACTGATTGATAAATACATACAGATCCATCTATCACTCTCTAGTTCTGGATATATTTGCAACTTACCATGATAAGCAGTTAAAAACAATAAAAAAACAACAGTAATAGGGGGGCCTGGCTGGCTCAGTCAGTGAAGCGTGCAACTCTTGATCTTGGGGTTGTGAGTTGGAGCCCCACGTTGGGTGCAGAGATTAAAAATAAAATCTTCAAAAAAAAATTCATCTTCATTAAAATTTGAACCCTGCCCATCACTTTAAAAAAAAAAAAAAGGAGAGAATTCCCTTAAAAAAAAAAAAAGAATGAAACAGTAATAGAGAAAAGTACTACCCATAACACATGGTAGGAGGGGAACATGCAGCAGAGATGAGCAATAAACAATGATCCCAACAGAACTGTAGAGAGGATGCAAAGTTGAAGGTATGAACACCTAGAAGCAGAAGAGTTCATTAAAATTCTTTCTCTAAGAAAGGTCTAGTCAGTTCCTCCTTTTCTCTCCACCTTCCCCCTAAAATAGAAAGAGGGCATATCTTTAAGGAAAATAAACATATTATCTGGAGAGAACAAGTCCTCCTAGGGTGAATGTTGGCCCCACTCATTCAGGCATTTGAACATTCCTGACCTAACAGCCAGCTCTCAAACCATTCACAGAAAAGTAGTCAAGTGCACCAGATGACCACCTATACCAGAGCTACCAACCAGCCTTCTAATTTCCTCATCCTCAACTATCAGTAGACAACCAAGAATTACAAGACACATGGAAAACAACTAACACAAAGAAGAAAGACAAAGATTAAAGAAAAACTGACCCTTGAAGAAATGGACTGCCTAGTGGATAGAGAAAGATCTTCAAAATTCCAGATTTTACATCCATAAATTAAGAATAAGATACTAAGAAGAAGCCACAATCAACTCCTGGAAGTTAAAATCAATTGCCAAAATAGAGTATTTCATAGAAGGATCAGAAAAGAAAGGGGGGCACCTGAGTGGCTGTCAGTTAAGCTTCCAACTCTTGACTTCAGCTTAGGTCACAATCTCAGGGTCATGACACTGAGCCAGACATAAGACTCTGCACTGCAGGTGGAGCCTGCTTAAGATTATCTCTTTCCACCTCATTCTGCCCCTCCCCTGCCCCCCTCCCCACCCCGGTCATGTGTGCTCTAGATCTTTCTAGAAAGGAGGGAAGGGAAGGGAAGGGAAGGGAAGGGAAGGGAAGGGAGGAAGGGAGGGAGGGAGGAAGGGAGGGAGGGAGGGAGGGAGGGAGGGAGGAAGGAAGGAAGGAAGGAAGGAAGGAAAGAAAAGGAAGGAAGGAAGGAAGGAAGGAAGGAAGGAAGGAAGGAAGGAAGGAAGGAAAGAAAGAAAGAAAGAAAGAAAGAAAGAAAGAAAGAAAGAAAGAAAGAAAGAAAGAAAGAAAGAAAGAAAGA
>NW_027397105.1:6096886-6121378 GCF_003265705.2 Callorhinus ursinus | reverse complement strand
AGAAAGAAAGAAAGAAAGAAAGAAAGAAAGAAAGAAAGAAAGAAAGATCTATAGAAAAAGAAAACACAAAGATAAAAAGTATGAAAAAAGTCACAGATCCAGGAAATTCAGAAAAGTCCAATGTCCAAACAACAGGAGACTAGGAAAAACATGAAGGAATCAATCAAAAGAAAAGCAAAAATTTTCTCAGAAACAGATACGTGAATCTTGAAACCTAGTGTACAGAAAGATGATCCAGACCTAGATGTATCTTCATATAACTGCAGAACACCAAGAATAAAGAAAAAAATGCTAAAAGTTTCCCGTGATAGAAATAGGTAATCTATAAGTAACATCACTGCTGTAATCAAACAGATCTATACATAGTCCCCAAAACTTATCTTCTACATCCACTCACCAGAATGCCATTCTCCCTTCTCTATGTGTCTTTCAAAATCTAATTCAAATCTTGTTCCTCTGTGAAGTGTTTCACCAAGCTGTTTATCCTAAAGGGATCTTACCCCCTCCTGCACCATCCATTTGACATTCAATCTGTATCACCTTATGCCTCACTTCTTGAATTGCTATACCCAACTTTATTTCTTAGAATTTTATTTAAACTCTTGGTTCTCAGAAAATAAGGACACGGTCTTAAAATTTTAAATCTTCTACAGAATCTGCACCCAGAAGACATCAAATGCCAGATGGATGTGAAAGTAGTTCCTGGAGCATATCTTAACTTCATTTAGTTGCTTACATTTCATCTTATCTTTTCCTAAATTCATGAGCAAGTTTTCTATTTATATCTGTAACTAAAATTCAAGGACATTTTAGGAGGAGGAAACACAGGTAAGTGACACAGAGGTATCTTTTTCAAACCCCCACATACTGCAAGTTATATTTTCTAATTGCAAACTACCCACCCCAAACAGTGGCCGACAGTGGTTTTTACTACCTGATAGTACAACTCAAAGGAATAACACAAAAGGATCCCTTATGGAAGGGGGTAGGGAGGTCAAGGAGATATGGTGCCCTAAGTAGTGAAACAACTGTCTTTGACGAATATCAATGCTAGTAGTTACCTGTTCCTGATCTACATAACAACAGACCAGTGCAATAATAAAATTCAAACAAGGTCTGGATCTAAAATTTTTACATACCAGAATCAAAATCTAAAGATTCTTTAAAAAAAAAAAAAAGATTTTATTTATTTATTTGACAGAGAGAGACACAGCGAGAGAGGGAACACAAGCAGGGGGAGTGGGAGAGGGAGAAGCAGGCCTCCCACGGAGCAGGGAGCCCCATGCGGGGCTCGATCCCAGGACTCTGGGATCATGACCTGAGCCGAAGGCAGACGCTTAATGACTGAGCCACCCAGGCGCCCCTAAAGATTCTATCATAAAGTAAAAATGCTTATTACCATGTCCTCTCAAACTTTTAACATGTGCTGGGAAGAGACAAAAGATAAGAACCCTAGGTGGTTATAGGAATATTATGAAGTGGTAGGTTAAAAAAAAAAAAAATTTTGATTGACTCAAGCTTTGGAAGAAAGCTTTTTTCCACTCAGTTTACTATTTGGGGGTGGGGGGGAAGATCTTGTCCATGAATTCCCTAATACATGAAACTCTCAAAGGAAGAGAGTATTAAGTACGTAAATGTTTTTGCAATTCTAAATGAAAGTCAGGTTGTCTTTCTTTGTGTCCAAAAGGGATTAAAAAAAAAGAAACAAAGAAAGAGCTGTTAAGTCTGGCAGTAACTACGTATCTTTTCTTTCTCAGACTCTGAATAGTGGTTCAGCTAGCTATCAAGGTAATAGAAATAGACCGGGTTCAAGAATTAGTTTTGTACTAGCTTTCACTAGAAATTCTAGGAAATGAGGAAGGAGGTTCTTTTAAGAATGTTTCCTTGCTGCCAGAGCTCTGACTAATTAAGAGGTACTAAGAGTTTCCTTCCTCAACATAGCCCCCACTCGATGTTTCAAAGGAGGTAAAAAGGCTAGGACTCTAAGCTGAGCTCCGACAAGAAATCTCATTATGATTTTATGATTTAATAAAATTAAAAGACACTATTCCCAGGCAAGTGAACTGTTACTCCAGTTTTCATTTGTTTTAAAGTTACAGGTGAAAGCCTAAAAGCATATACACACACATCCACATTGCTCCCTTCCACAGACTGTTTTAAAAATCACAATATATTTTCAGCATTCCTACTGCAGAACACTCTACCTTCTACCAATCTGTTACTGTTTGCAAATACAATGTATGCCAGACATCAAAAGGAAAGGAACCAGAAATAAATGTGCCCTTTTGGGGAAGCATGAATATATTTGTAGTCTAATAAGGCTTGAATAAAAATTGTTGAGGAATTATTAAAAACTATAAGATAATATATTCTGACTGCTTTTTTTAACCATACCTTCCATCATTTGCTTTATTGTTCTCGATAACAGAACTAAGTAAAAATTATTTTTATGAGTATAAATGCAAAGCCACTGGCTTTGACCCTTCATGCTCCTGATAGGTCTTATGGGGGGAGGAGGGAGGCATCATTATTTAATACATCACTTCAATTCAAAGGTCTATAAATATTACTCTGATGGTATTATTTTAAATTAACAGATGTTTCTAATACTTTAAATGACCTTCACTGAGATGCTAAAACATCATTTTTGTATTTTAATAAAAAATATTTAGGGGAAAAATATATATATATATTTAGGGAACAAATTTTAAAAGTAATCACTGACACCTATACCCCGACACATACACATTCTTTCAATTTACTGTGACATGAAAATCTTACAGGAATGTTCTTTATCCAGAATGGGACTCTACTTGATCACCCAGTAAGTGGGGATGATTTGTGCAGATGTACAGGAGAGAGGTACGTTTCCTAAATACCACTTACAATTTAACTGGAGATCCAGAAGGAAAGGTTTAAACAACATTCTCAGAGTTCACTGAGAGAAAAACTGAAAAGATATCAATATATCTAGATCTTCTGCTCTTTTCCCCTTCAAGTAAACTTTAACAAGGAAAATTGTGTTCACCTACTTCAGACTACAGAATCAACAGCTTTCTATTTAAGTTCAAATAGTAATATTTCAAATGGCCCATAAGATAATGGAAATACCAACACCTCGACTTGGAAAAATTCATAAAATACAATTAACTTTGAAACCTCTGCTTGAGTTGAGCCTTTTAGTTGATTACCAGGAATACTCACATGTGTGGGTTTTGAACTCCTGTAGGGTTGGGATTCAGAGTAAACCTTGCTGTAGATTTGAAAGGTGGATTTGCAAAATTCAACTTCAGTGCTTTGCGTTTACCTAAGAAATAACAAATAAAAAGTAAAAGTTTCAAGTACTATAAAACAGATACTATTCTGAGGGCATAAGAAATTCACACCAAAAAGCAGAAAAATTTGCTTTAACATATAGTTAATATCATATTTTGAAAGGCAACAAAGAATTTCTCAGAATTAAGAAAATGTAAACAGAAATGAACTAAAGTTATTAACCACAAATCACCTGTTATGCTCCAATACAAAACAATGCTTCAAGTTCATATTGTTCAGAGATGGTAACACTTTTGCAAATGAAAATACCACTATAAAAATCATATACCTCAACAGATACACTGAAAATACTAAAACATTACCACCTTTCCAGGGTTACACTTCAATGCCTTCATTTAATAAAATGATTTTCCCTCAAACATAATATGAACAACTGAGTGAAGAATCCGAGAAGCAGTCTACAACCATAACGAGCTAAAAAAAACAAAACACAAAACCATCATGGCACTGTCAGCTTCAAGTTGGTAACACAGGTATATCAAATAATCACTTATTTGGAGCAATTTCTTTGGGATAGGGAGGTAACATTGTTTTATATTATACAAACAAAATATGTCTGGTACAGAAAAGCCGGAAAATTCAGAAAAGATAAAGAAAACAAAAATATACAAAATATTATATATACACCTACAGAATATATGGGTTTTTTAAATATATGTATATTACCTACATTTCTAAGTTCAATTATCCCAAAATAATCATTGTCTCTTAGAAACTACTGTCCTTATGGAGATACACATTTTTTTCTCTACAATTAAAATCAGACCACAATACGTTTTGTAACATGCTTTACTCATTGACCATGACTATGTCAGTAGATCTTAAAAATCATTTCTTGGGGATTGTACTGTATGGAGACTCTGCAACATAGTTGGGTTTTTAAGCATTTGTAGCACATCTTAGTTTCACACCGATCTATTAAGGATACTTTTTCCAGCATATACTCTTCACAGTTTATTATGCCTTTATCTACCTTCTCAAACAACTCCTCTGCAATCCACTTTCCCACCTCAGTGGATTTGGAAGATGTATGAAGGGGCTCATTCTGTTCGGCCTGGTGCTTTCAGTGAGATCTGCAAGTTTCACTGTGCCATACCAGTTGGGCAGGACTGTAGACAAGAGCACAGAGCTCCTGGCCGTGGCCCCTGGATCAGCTCTCAGGGATGGGCCTGTCTGCAGGATAACGTGAATTCCCAAGAAGACCAGACACATTTTCAGAAGTAAGCATACTACAACCTGAATTTCCTATGTAACTTGCCCATTCAGGTACGAAACATATATTTTATTTTTTAAAGATTTTTATTTATTTGACAGAGAGAGAGCACAAGTAGGCAGAGGGGCAGGCAGAGGGAGTGGGAGAGGGAGAAGCAGGCTCTCTGCTGAGCAGGGAGCCCGATGCGGGGCTGGATCTCAAGGGCCCTGGGATCATGACCTGAGCTGAAGGCAGACGCTTGACCAACTGAGCCACCCAGGCGCCCCCTCTACAGAGAGTTGTAAAGGCTCCTGGTTATCAAATTATTAAAGAGAAATAATTTTAATTTATGCCAAGACAAATTTGTTTGAAAATAATAATAGAAAAAAATCCCATTTATAATAGTAACAAAGAATAAATGTAGCCAGAAATATGTAGCATCTTTATGAGGAAAATGATAATATTCTCCTGAGTAACTTAAAAATCTTTAGTACGTGAAGGGACACAACATTTCCCGATAATAAGAACCTATTCTGTAAGAGGCCAACTTTCCCCAGATTAGATTTATATCAATTTTAATACATATCCTCACAAGAGTTTTAAATTAAGTTTTGACAGCGAGCAGAGGAAGGACAGTCAACCTATACATGCAAAAGGTATTCTTTTTACAGCAAATTTGGCTGTACTGAAAAGCAAACTCTGTACATTACCAAAAGAAAAAAAAAAACACAACAGAACTTAAAAAAATTTAAATGAAAGCTGGGGAAAATCCTTCCAATACAAAATGAGAAACTCTAAATATAAAAAGACATCATACAAGTCAAGAAAAATAGAAAAATTGGCAAGGGTGTGAACAGTAAAGCAAAACAGAAAAAATTATGAAAGGCACTCACTAACACCAAAAACAGTTAAAAGTTTTATTTATGCAAGGGGTGCCTGGTCTGTTAAGTCTAGTAAGTGGCTGACTCTTGATTTCAGCTCAGGTCATGATCTCAGGGTCCTGGGATTGGGCCCCAAATCAGGCTCCATGCTCAGTGAAGGGTCTGCTTGGGATTCTCTCTCTCCCTCTGCCCCTTCCCAACCCCCCTCCCCACCCTCCACACACTCTCTCTCTCAAATAAATAAAAACTTAAAAAAAAAAAAAAAAAGGTTTTGTTCATGTGAAATTGGCAAAGCTTAGGTCTCATTTTATACATACACCAGTTTTTTTTCAATGATAATGTGCTAATCAACATGACAGGTAAAAGAATCACTAGTACAATACATTGCTGGTAAAAAAAAAAAAGTAAACTGATAGAAGTTTTTCTCATGAAAGGTTCAGCAATATACAAGAAAAAACTTTTCATGAAACTGGCTCTTTTACTTCTTAGAAATGTGTCTTCAGGAAATATTTAAAGGCAGAGGACTGTCCCCAGGCCTTGCAACCTAATGGAATCTGCCTGCTGGATTTGGAAACTGCTTGGGTCGGCTGCCTCCTTTCTTCCTTCAGTGTTTCCCATTTTAAACCAGTCTCTCTAGAACCGGGTTCCAAAGCCTGACCCACCCCTGTGGTTTGGAAGCAAGCGACCTGTCTTGTTTCCAGGTCTGCAGAGGGAGAGGAATTCTGTGTCAGAATGGATCAGGCTCCATCTCGCCCACACCTGATATGGATGATTCTGATGAGACTGGAGCCTGTGGAGCAGATGGTGTCTAGATCAGATGTGGGTTCGTGCTGACACCGTAATGAGCTGACACTCCGGGGGATGCCGGAGCAGTGTGAACGTACTTTGTGCATGGGGCGGATGTGTACTTGTAAGTGAGATGTAAGTGAAAATGGTAGCCCTCAAAGACACCAGGTCCTAACCAATTCCTGGAACCTATGAATGTTACTTTATAGGGCAAGGTTTCTGGAGATAAAAATAAGGTAATGTGGGGCCCAACCCCAGGACCTTTGTAATCATACATCTGAATGAGCTCAATGCCCACAAACTCCCCAAATCAAAAGCTGAACACCACCTGTCACGTGGTATGTCTGAAACCACGACAATCTCTATATGGTGAAAAACTGAAAACACACTAGGATCAAAGGCAGGACAATAACAGAACACAGAATCATCGTGAAAACCATCCAGAGAAAAACACCAAAATTGGCCCTTTCTTCAAAAGCTCCATTTGAGGGGACAGTAGCTAACCTCTGCAGGCAGATAAATTCTATTACAGCAATTAAAACTCGCTCGAACTGTTTCCTTGAAAATAAATATTTATATAAACACACACACATTCTTTTCAGCACTGCATTCACATTTAAACAAAAATAAACGGGGGCCTTTAAAGGACATTTCCTGCATAAATGGACAAGCACACAAATGCAACACAATGTGGCTTACATAAGTTAGATGTGGACACACTCCACACTTCAAACACATCTGCAACTATCTTGAGAACTGTCCAAGCATATATTCTGATCGTCTACCAACAAAATGTGCTAAATAATTCTATAAAAGTTCACGGCATAAGCAGAGCTGACTCAGTGCTTGAAACTGGTGCCAGGGGGTGTAGGGTAAGGTCAAGTTACGTGGGCTCTTCCAGCAGGTCTCCCCACTCTCCAAAGGATGCTCATTTTGAGACTAACTCACAAGGCAGTCTTGAGGAGGAGAAGGAAGACCCCAGTCAGTCAAGAACGAAGTTCAGGGAGAGGCAGAAAGAGACAGCTTTTACAATACTTCAGTGAGGCTACCTCTGGCTATTGATGAGCTTCCCCCCCCCCCCCAGCACTTCTTCTTCTCCCATTTGCTTTCTCTAAGTAGGAAATATTATTAGGACTCGTCCTTCTCATCTTTACTTCTCTTTCTCAAGGTCCCACAAAACCTAAACCCGAAAGGCAACCAACCCATCACTATGCACGCACTTATTTTTAAAGCCAAAACTACAAGCAAATACGACATTAGAGCAACATGGATTTTTTTCAAAAGCCTGCAACAACTTCCACGGGGATAAAGGGCATAAGGAAGGAAGTGATACTACAAATGGCCTGTGGAGATTTTTAGAAGCTAACAGAGATTAAAGTATTAGTACAACAAATGTTGATCAAAAGAGATTATACATTTGTGATTATAATTCCCCCTTTGGTGAGACTGTCACCAAATAATCATTTCCTAACCCATCAGCAGAGATAAACAGAGCCTCCTCTTTATCTAGAGCAGGACAGAAACCAGGCATGATTAAACATCTTAAATTATTCATATGGAAGGAGCTTCCTGTGAGAGAAGACTGTCTTTGTATACTTAAAAACTAAGTTCAGCACCTGATACAGAAAATGCTTTCAAATGTGTATTAGATCAGTCTAACAATAAATTTCACATGGATAGCCCCAGATAACTCCGATGTGGGGCAAATTAGCTAGACTATTTCTGCTGTTTGTATTCCAGGACCCTGATTCTTAAGGACAACAGTACCTGTCGTCATCCCATCATACGTCCAAGGCACTGCTATGTCCCTTAGGGTAATACTGCCCAGCTTTATTATGCTGTGGCTCATACAGAATAGGAGGACACCTGTTCAACACACTGGGAGGATCAAAATCACAGTCGGTTCAGTGGCTGAGCGAAGTGGCTCAGCAGCCTCATGCCCCACTCTGCCACTCCAAAGACTGGGGGTCAACCTCTCTGCACCACCCTTAAGGTTCTGGTTTCAAAGCTCTGTCTTAAGAAAACATCCATAGATTTTAAACAACCTTTCCTATATCATGCATATCCATCTTCTTCTTCAGACTTCTCATGACTGAAGCAGTATCAAGTGTGGGATCTTGAAGAAGATCCCAAACCATGATTCTGAAGAACAAGGATTTATCCAAGAATATGCAGACTCACTAAGGCCTGGGAATGTGTTTGCTCTTATGCTGATCAGAGAGCAACTCACAGACTCACAGAATACTAACGGTGGAAGGAAGACATCTTTCAACTTTATTCAGCCTTAAGCAAGAGGACAAAGAGCCCTGAATATTCTCCCTCCATTAACTTCTCAAGCAATACAAATCTTTAACATCACTTTCCACAATCAGCTAAGCTGACCCAGTAGTTGAGTTCAACCTTGGCCAAAACTTCCATCCAAGGGCAGCTGAGAGTCTACCAACCAATCAGCTATGGATGATGCCCACTCTCTGCAATCTAGGGATAACCTAGATTATCCTTCCACAAATGAGGAAAAAGTAGCCTTTCCTAAGCACTATCTCTAGTTCCCAAAACATCAAAACCAGCCTGTCCTCAGGAGAGATGCTATGTTTACACGGGGTCCGCCTTGTCACCTCTCTCATCCTTCTTGAGCCTGTTCCCATCATCAAATTGTGAGCAATTTTCTGTTCTAAATGTCCAACTATCTTGATTTATCTTTGAATTCTACAAATCACCTGTAACGGGTAGCTACAACAAAATGGCAGTTCAACAAACATTTACTGAATTAGAATTCTTAGATTTTTTTTTTTTTTTACCAACACTGCACTACCCTCTCATACAACCTAGTGGGCTTATCTTCTTTTGTATCATAGGAAAGCAAGATTCTGCTATCCTTACAGTAAGAATCAGAGAACCAGAATCTTCCCACCCAACCTGTAAGAATGGAGACCATCTCCAAACTATTGTAGTCAATCTACATATCTTCAACACCAGTGATTTCACCAAATCTGAAAAAGCAACAGTAACATTTCTTATTGTCGCTGGCGATAAAGATGACTGAAAGATGGGCAATAGATGCATCTAGAAGGTGGCCTTTTTGATATAATGTTAATGGATCACCGTGCTTTATGTGCTAGATTGTTACCAAAAGAGCCACCAAAGAATCACCTCTTTACAATGTGACTTTACTGCTCCTCCCATCAAGAGGTGGAGTCTATTCCTGTACTTCTTGAATCAGGCTGGGCTTTGGACTCACTGTGATCCCAAGAATATAGCAGAAAGGATGTCGTAGGACTTCCAGAGCTAAGCCTTCCACGTTCACCCTCTTGCAAAGTGACCAAGTCTAAAGATGAAGCAGCTCAGTCTAGCTTCCTTGATGATGGAAATCCACATGCAACAAGAGGTCCAGAGATCCCAGCCATCCCATCTGGGCTTAGTCTCCACCAACAGACCTACTAGCTAAACGCAGACATGTTACAGAGCCCAGGAGAGACCAGCATAACCACCAGCCAACTAACAAACAGAATCATAAAAATTAAACAGCTGCTCTTTAAAATCACTACTCAGAAGCCAAAGGAGCTAGGGAGGAAGCATCAAAAAGCAGTAAGAATCAGTCCCTCTTAAGGAAGCCCCACTGCCCCCACAAGGGATTTCCTAGAACCTAGCATAGGAAAAAGTGAGAACTGGCACTACAATGTACAAGTCGCTCGTAGAATACCTTCAAAAACATGAGTGACTGACCTACCAGGAACCAGAGAATCCCACCAGGGGCGGAGGGAAAAAAGACTGCCTGAAATTCTCATTTCTCTCTTGGCTCTAACTCTTAGTACCTCATTTTCAAAACAGAGTACCCAAAGTCACTTGTTAAATTATCTGCAATCACTGGTTATAAAATGAGGAACACACAATGTCAACCCCAAGCAACTTTATATTCAAACAATCTCAGAAATGAGGAAATAAAGTGGTAGACAAGAACCTGCCCCCATTCCCTTTCCTACCACAATTCCTACAGTGGTGAGTGCCCTAACTTATTTGATAAGCTCAAGAGAATAAGACAGGAAGGATGAGAGACTTGGAATGGGAAGAAACGGATGACTGTCAGTTCCTTCCCAGACTGCAGGCTCAGGCAATCCAAATATTAGATGGGACCCTGTCAGCTAATACTACATTGTCCATCTCCTCCTCCAGCCTTAGATACATAAGAGTGAACAAGTTCCAAAAATTTATAAAAATCTCACTTAGAACTCTGAACTCCCATCAAGAAAACACGGTCATTCATCCACGCAGCTAAGCAGTTTGGAAACTGGATTGTTCTGAGTTTAAGAAACAAACAAACAAAAATATGCCAACAGGCCCTTTCAGCACCCAGGTCAACACGTTTGTGTGCAAGATGGATTCGGGGGTGGGGGGTTGATAACTGGCACAGCCACAGGTGCAGAAAGATCACACTTACACAGCAGCTGTCGTGCCAGGTAGTGCAGACAAAAAGCCAGAGAAGGCAGCTGGCCTGTGCACAAAGACTGTTTGCCTGGTATCCTAGCAAAATTAAAAAGGAACATGGTAGGAGGAGGCTAAATGGCAGGAATAGGGGAGAAAATTACCTCTGCTAGATGCTAAATGACTATCACTAAAATACTGATAAAGATAAAACAGGGGTGTTTCTGGGGTCAAGTACCTGACACATCTGTAAAACCAAGAGAAAAATAGTCCCTTAGGACCTGCTGTGTGATGCTGTGCTGGGCATTCACACACCTTAAAAATGCAATGGCTGGTAAACAGTAACTATGAAAAAATGGTAACTACTCTGATATTAACTGTATTAAAATCTAATTGAAAAGTTCATTAAATTATTAAATTCTCTAAAAAGGAAAAACCTGGAATGTGTCTGATACCTTTTAAGCCAACAAAATATATGAGCAACAAAGAAAGAAAGAAATTCAGCTTGCTTTGAAGATTCCTTTTAACTCCTGTGCTAATAAAAATCCCTGTTCTTACCCAAAGCCAACATCCCAATGGTGTCCAATTAGAAGCTTAGGAAAACCACTGTGGAGTGGTAAAGCCAGGCTACCTAGTCTTGAGGCCCAGCTCCAGCGCGGATTAGCTTTGTACTCTTGGGCAAGTGACTTCACCTCTCTCTGCCGCAGTCCCCATTCCTGCCACATGGGACTAATGGTCCCCTCCTCAGAGCAGGGCTGGCAGGAGCAAAGGTGTCACTGCGGACGACAGTCAGCTGTCACCCATTGGTTCCCACCTTGTATTATCAGTTGTGTCTGGGTTTACAGTGGCAAAGTCCTGAACCAGGGTGGGCGGTCACTGACACCAGTGCTTCCTAAACGTTAAACATTTTCCTCACCTGACAAGCTTGGGCCTCAGAGGCTCTGCTGCTAAAGAAAGAACCGAAACAATTCACTTTCAGCCTTGCCCACCTCTGGCAGATGATTCATACAGCTCTCCTCGGGTAGAAAGATTTTTGTAACCTGGAATACCAAGACCCTGCCATTCCTCTGTCAGTGCCTGAAGGGGCACTGCTCTGACACAAAGATGTAATAATTTCTAGCAGAGTTTGTGGACTCCCCGCAAAGGCAAAAGAAGCATTTTACTTGCTGGAGACTGCATTTGACTGGGAGACCTTGTTTGGTTAACAAAAATCCTCAGAGTGTGAACACTGAAAAGCCCCCAACTCACTCCCAAAGGGGATTGTCCAACAAGGAAAAAAAAATTTTTAACTCATCTTCCATCATAGTAAAATGGAGAGTTTACCAAGTTTCATGAAATGAAGCACACAATATGCCCTAACATTCTTCCGAACCTAACATTAGAAACTCATACTGGTTCTTCATTCTCGGATTCCACTAACCCATCAACTCTGACATTGATTACATGCCCCTCTATGGTCACCAGTAATTTTGCCTCAATGATGCACAATGTCACGATTATGAGTTTCTACAGGTAGCCTCCATGCCTAGAATTACACCTGACGTGTAAATCCTTAATGTCCGTTCAGTAAACAAATGAACAGAGGCAAATAAATGAACAAATTATTGCTGTGAATATAAACTGCCCCACTTTCTGGAGGACAATATCTTGCAAACATTTCAAAATGTCCTTGATGATTACTGCAGTGATTCCATTTCCTAAGAAGGCAACCTTTAGGAAGTTAAGGATTATGCAAAGAAAGTTATCGAAAGCAGTGATATTTATGTTAAATTACATGAAAAATCATCCATACCTGGAATACTACACTACCACCCAAAAAAACACCATAAAAGACTACTGATGTGAGGAAATATTAGTAATAGTAAGGGTCTTTTTTTTTCAATCAAGCAGTAAATAATGTGTCTGATAAATTATTTTAGTGAAGCATATGTGCATATAACCATTTATAATATATACACAGGTCATTCTCCAAAAAGTACAACTGGTGATTAGTTCAAGGTGCTAGAATTATAGGTGATTTTTTTTTTTTTTTTACTTCTCTGTGTTTCCGTTTTTATACACTAAGCATTTACTGTTTCTGTTTCAATTATAACCTCCTTGATACTCAAAACAGATTTTTCTAAGAGACCAATCTGTTCTAAACCCAAACTTACTGAGGCCTAGAGAACAAGTAAAATGGCCTTAAAAATACAAATACAGGCGGGGCAGCTGGGTGGCTCAGTCATTAAGCGACTGCCTTTGGCTCAGGTCATGATCCCAGGGATCCAGCCTGGGATGGATCCCCCCGCATCGGGCTCCCTGCTCAGCGGGAGGCCTGCTTCTCCCTCTCCCACTCCCCCTGCTTGTGTTCCCTCTCTTGCTGTGTCTCTCTCTGTCAAATAAAAAAAGTCTTTAAAAAAAAAAATACAAATACAGGCACTTTCATATCTCTGCTCATACAACTCGGGACATCTCCATACCCCTAAAACCTGGTAATATTTCAAAAATGATATCTTTTGAGATTTTTTTTTTAAGGTGTATCAGCTAAAGTTAACAATATTTTAACCTCCAGCAAAACAGGAAAAGCTTATCCAACACAATTCCTTCCCTCCAAATTTCATGCACCAATGATTTTGGAAGCACAGCCTCCACGGGAATCTGAGAGTGGGAATTCCAGTTAAAAACCCACCTTGAGAAGGTTCCAACGGATACCCAAAAGATGTCACCCATTACTGCCAGCACGGGTCCACCCCCAGTTCAGGGGAGAAGAGAAAGAATGTGCTAATAATTCTGACTTCTTCATTTGTCTCCAGCTCGCATAGAGTTCTCTTTTCTACCACCGCCCTTCACAACTCTTTCTTCATACAACAGACCTGACCTGGGGGTGCCTGGGTGGCACAGCTGGTTTGAACATCGGACTCTTGGTTTCTGCTCAGGTCGTGATCACAGGATCCCGAGTTCGAGCCCTGTGTCAGGCTCCATGCTCAGCACAGAGTCTGCTTCTCCCTTTTGCTCTGCTTCTCCCCTGCTCTCCTTCTCTACCAGATAAATAAATAAAATCTTAAAAAAAAAACAAACAGACCTGACCTGCTACACACCTGCACAAATGCCATTCCCACAGATACACAGCTGCTGCTAGGGTGCTGCGGGTCCTAGCCAGGCAGGGGGGATGGTTAAAGCACAGTGAGTTGGTAAAGGTACTCAGCTCCCTGTCCGGGTGCTCCGAACACTTTAAATCCATGTCATGCCTAAAACGGCCAAACCCACAAGGCATTTACACTGAGCCGTAAATGTCTGAACACATCAACAGCGGCCCCACGGGGAACAAGTGAGGCATAACTGCTGTGTTGATCAGACCCAACAAAGCTTGCTGTGCAGGACGGTCAGCGACCCTTTCTTCTGGGATATACACAGGCCGTGCGGTGACCTCTGCCTCCCACTCAGACCCCTCAACATTCTATTTAAGCTCTTCATCAGCTCCCCAAAGTTTCAAGTTACTATCTGACCAGGTACCAGTAGCAAGATATTAGGATTTCTGGAAAATCATCCGCATGATGGACTCATACTTCTTGGTCGCCATCTCTCTAGTGGGGCAAGGCACATAACACGTACACTTATAAAAACTGGGGCAAGGAAAGTCACAAGGCCTGTTCTGGCTGTCACCAATGCCCCAGAGCCCGCGCCACTAGCTTCCAGCCCACCTCACCGGTCCAGTGGAGGCACACATCACACGGCAGAGATTCTCAGAACAGTAGCTTGAACTCTAACAAGGAACCAAAGCGCCCACTGGTCTCGGGCCACACTTATTCCTCCTGCTTGGTAAACCCCACAACATCCTATCACTACCATTGTAACTTCCGGCCCCCCATAAATGAAACAAGCACGTTACCCGTATTTCCTAACTACGCCATCAGTATTGTTTCAATCAGTGCTTCAAACCTTTTTGTATGTGCCATGATGTGAAGGAAAGAACACTTGTACAACACAGGGGAGGAAACACAAGTCTGTTCTTGGCTAAAGGCCACTGACCTGAGCTCCAGCGAATAGCTCCAGGCCACAGGCCAAGGCAAGCTACATTGCAGCTGACAGGTAACATATTCACAGTTGCACTCAAATTGAGGAGCCACTAAAACAACCAGATTGGACTTCTCCTTTTTGAAGAGTTTACTTAGAAAAATAGTAGCCACAAAACAAAGTCAGGTTTTTATCAAACATTAATTTCTTCCTCTGTTTGCCTGAAATACCAATGAGGATTCCCACCAGTCCTAAATAACTCTTCCAGACTCGGTCCTATATGAACTTCACTAACAAGTTAGGATAAAGAAAACTGTAATTTAGCATCATAGTGAAGGTACCCCTATGGTCCTAGGGGATGGGGCATACTGATCCTTTTCACAACAGAAAATCAACCATCCAATGCCTCAATGATACGTACCCATTCTTCTTTCTAGGTGTAAGTGTAGACTGACCCTCGTGGAAAGCTTACAGATTCAAAGCTATGGGTCTGTTGTGTGCAAGGTAGTTTTGCTACAGTGTCTGTAATATAATAAAAAATATAGTTGGTACTTGTCCCAGGTACCTGGCACAGAGCTCCTAAAAACACTGGAATATTCCAGTGATAGAAGAGTCTTTTGCTATTCACAACAAGCCCCTTTCAACCAAACCAGAGATTATGCTAATGAGGTGACAGGGCAGGGGGACTCCCCCACAGGCACTACACCTATATAATTTCAGGATAGGGGGCTGGTCTCCAGAAAAACCAACCTAGTGATAAGAGCAACTTTTAGCCCCACTCCCTAACCTCCAAGGAGGGGAGAAGGGCTAGAAATTGAGTTGCATCATCCAATGGCCAATGTGCCTACAACACAATTGTGCCTACAATGCAACTTCCATAACCCCCCTGTCCCCTACAAAACAACAAGTTCCAGGAGCTTCCAGGTTGGTGAACAATCTACGTACTAGGAGGATGATGTACCCAGAGAAGGCATGGAAGCTCTACGCCCTCTCTCCACACCTTGCCCTACGCATCTCTTCCATTTTTTTTTACTATTCCTGAGTTGTTTCTTTTATAAGAAACTGATAAAAATAAGTGTTTTCCTGAGTTCTGTGAGCCATTCTAGCAAATAATTGAACCTGGGGGTGGAATCATGGGAGCCTCTAATTCACAATTGGCCCAGCAGAACTGGGCACCCCATTTGCAGCTGGATCTGAAGTGGGAGCAGTTTTGTGGGGCTGACCCCTTTAACTTGGGGGATCTGATGCTAACTACAGCTAGGTACTGTCAGAATGGAACTGAATTGTTGGGACACCCAGCTGACATAAAAAAATTGGAGTACTGCTTGGTGTCAGAAAACACTGCAGTGTCAACATTTGAAACACTGAGAAGTGATGAATATTAAGTCAGTTTGAAGAAATAAGTATTTTCATATTTCCATTAATACTTGTGGTTGATTTTTTATGCTATCCAAATCTATAATCAAGCCTAAAAACGGGTTTAAAATATTACAATTCAATTAAAGTAGGAAAATATGGCTTATGAATATATTTTCTCTACTTGGTTTTTAATGGCCTTGGGTTGCATGACATGTGACTATTGATATATGTATCAAGTCAATTTATAAACTGAATGAACATAACATATTATCAACTTATTCAGTTGATTTAAGAAAGGTCTTCTTAGAAAAAAGAATGAACATACATGAACACATTAGGCTAGCTCAGGGAAATCAGATAGAGGGTCTTATTTACTTCTTTTCCTTTCTATCTAGCTCCACAATGATCACAGCTAACTTTTTATTCCAAGCTGACTTCTCCCTGGTCTCCAGGAAACACCTGACTCCCTTAACCTATTGCCCAATTCACTTATCCCAAAGCAAAAAGTTCATACCAGCATATCAAATTTCACCTGTAATACCCTTTTTTCTTTTTCCCACCTTATGTCCTTAGAAATCCAGAAAGGTAAAGGCAGAAATCAATTTTGTTCATATACATATATGAACATATATGAAAATATATGTATATGAGCATACATATATACATATGTTCATACATATATGAGCATATATTTTCATTCAATTAAGATAATATGGAGAGCCTTCAGGTAATCTTTTACCACTAAATGGCACTCCTAAATGACAAGAAGGTTAACTTTGACTGACTATATGTACTGATGAAAAGACAACCTGCACCCAAACTCACTCACTACTTATTGCTGCAAAGCAGTGGAATATAAGCCTTCTTCTGGTAGCTTGAGCTACCTAACGCAGAAGTAAAGCCTTATTTCGAAGTTAGTTTCCCCAATTCTAACACACCAGCAGTAGCTCAGCAATAATTTAATAACTGCAGAGGAGGGGCAAAAAAAAAAAAGAAAAAAGAAAACACACTATATCATTTTTAATTAGTCATCCTTTATCGATACAACAGCCTCTCTCTTCAGGAACACAGCCAACATTTGAATACAGCATGTGCAGAACCTAAATATTCATCTGGATGATTTCTGACCATTGGTAATTAGATCTAGCACTCCAGTGATTCAGTACTTCTCAGAACAGCGTATCACAAGAATGCAAATATTTCTTGAATAAATGAGTAATCCAAGCTCGAGTTTTGCTTTTTTTTCTCCTTAATCAAAATATGTGTAACTAGAAATTAACTAAGTTCTCTGAAGAAGTTAGCCAGAAGCTTTAGCTCGAGAAATGCTCCTGACAGAATTTCATGGCACATAAATTAGTCAGCCATGTTCTGGCTTTCAAAAAGGTATCTGGTGTTTGAATCATGGAACACTACATCAAAAACTAATGATGTAATGTATGGTGATTAACATAATAAAAAAATTTAAAGGAAAAAAGGTATCTGGTGTTTTTTGGGGGGCAGGGGTTATTTTTATTTTTTAAGATTTTTTTAAAGTAATCTCTATACCCAACATGGGGTTGAACTCACAACCCTGAGATCAAGAGTCACCTACTCTACTGACTGAGCCTGCCAGGCACCACAGATACTTGGTGTTTTTAATAGCCTTGGGTTGCATGACATGTGACAATCTTTTGTATACTCAAATGACTTTTCCATTTCAATGCTGCATTACACTATATATACTTTTTAATTTTTAAGTAATAATCTGTGATCTAAATTGAAATTCAAATCCAACTGTGTTACTACCAAAGCAAATAACAAAGGTGGAAAATGAGTAAGCATCTTGCACACAAAGCTAATACTATATACGTACAAACAACAACTACAACACTATTATACTGCTCTCATTATTAGCATTTGAAGAGCTTCTTTGGACCACTGAATAATTCCTCTCAATTAAAAAAAAAAAAAACACTAAGAGGTAACACTTTCATTTCTTAGCAAACACAAATACTATTTGTTGCCTATGAATGTATCCTATGAATTGAGGGTTTCTGAAAGGTTAGAATAAATGGCACTCAAAGAGGATACACTGTATCCCTTCTGCTTCCTTTGGAGGCAATTTCTCCAACTGGTTATTTATAAATCGGACATGATCAAATCAGTTGTAGAACATCATAAAGGAGAGACTTCGATAATTTAGTTACAAGATGGGTAACTACACAGGATAGTGAAAAATGAGAGCTGGGGAAGACACTGCTGCTACTGAAGGGTGACGAATGACACCTGTTGGACAAGACCATACCATCACTGAAAAGACAATTGTTCACTGGAAGGCCAAGTAGTTCCCCAGGTTTTTTTATATCCTGGATGAGAGCTCTTACTTACTTCTATTCTCACCAACCTGCCTTTTGATGACTAATGCTGGCTCCCAAGTAATGGGAAGGCAATGCCCTAGAGGACCTGAGCATTCTAAGAACTGAATAGAAATTAATAAACAAAGCCAGACTCCAGTTTGGAATTGGATCCTAATTTGGCAGAACTGGTCTCACATACCCACTGATTCTTCAACTTCACCAAAAAATGTCAAGAATAAGTATTTGACATGTTTTTTAATGATCTTCAGAGCTTCAGAGATTTTAAAAAATGAAAAAGAACCCCAATTAAAGAAGAGGTTGACTTATGTTCCAGGGTATATAGAATGATTTCCAGTCTCAATTCAAAGCACAATAAATGTCTGTGTGTATGTGTGTGCCCAGAGACACATACGTTCATTTTCTTCAACACTGGTGCAGTCAAGTCAGAGATGATTAATGCTTCATTTAGTCTGCATTCCATGGTATGCCCAAACACAAATGCTGTTTTTTTGGCTGAGTATAGCTACTATTTGCAGAGCCCACAAATGTTTGGCAGTATGAGTTAACCAGTCCCTAACGAAATAATTTAGACAAAAATGATTGATGATGGCCAAAACCATCAGGTGAATAGCTGATGGGGACCTTTCTCACTGACAGCACCTAAAACCAGTGATTAATCTTAACAAGAGCTACAATAAGAAATCATATGCCTCCTGATGTGATGCAACAGGAAATACACAGCACCACCTATTAAAGCGTTCCCGCCAAAACCCTGAATCTCTATGTGATCAAGCCTCTATCTCTAACTGCCAATTAACAGGAGCTACAGGGCAAAGAGGAACCTGTCAATCACTAATTACTAAAAGGATATAATCAGCCAAATCCAAAATATGCAAAATGCTACAAAATGCATGACCCAATTTTTTCAAGGAATAAATGACAAGAGAAAAAAAGAGAGAAGTGGGAACCGCTACAGATTGAAAGAAACAGAAGACATATCAACCAAATGCAGTATGTGTGGACCTTGTTGAGATCTTAACTTGAACAAATCAAGGGTAAACAGGCATCCACACGGCACTAAGGAGATCTGAACACCGAGAGCCTACCTGATAATATTGTTTTATTTATTACCAGAGTGACAATGGTCTGAGGTTATGCGTTTGAGTCCTTATCACTGAGAAGACTGTGACTGGCACAGATGAGGATGACAGCATGAAAATCAGAGTCAGCTTGACGACACTTCAGTAGACGCAGGTGGAGGGAGGAAAACTCATGAAGTAAGAGGGGCCACATGGTGGTAACCGCGGCTGTGACGTAATAGGTACGTGGGGGGTTGTGAATACTATTCCATTGTTGGGTAGGCTTAAAAACGTCTTTCATCTCAAGTTTTTAAAAATTAAACAATGTTCTTTCTTCCATCCTTAACGGACAGAAAGTCAGAGGCACATAAATCTTTTGCCAAGAGCATCAGTGAGTTGTTAAGAGTCTGTACACAAATCCATCCCCACGCAGTGCACGGCTACGCCACCTGGTTCCCTGACTCTCGTGTCTCATCTTGGTCAACTGCTCCCTGGACATACAAAGTCATTCGAGAATCCTGAAGCAATTCATTCTGTGTCTGTCTAGGCCAGGATAATATATATTTTTTAATTAAACAGTTTTCTCCTAGTGATAGATCCCCTATGTCCCAAATTCAGAGACAGAAGAAGAAATCTTTCTTTCCACTTAACGTTCAGCCAGGCTAATTAGAGAACACTATGAAACTCTCCAGGGCCAGAAAATCAGAAATGATACACATGATGAGTCCAGATCTCATGACCATTTACAAGTGAAGGCCGCCCGAAAGCCATCTGGTTCAGAAAATCAATCCTACAATAAAGAAGATGTGGTACATATATACAATGGAAAATTATGCAGCCATCAAAAGGAATGAGATCTTGCCATTTGCAATGACGTGGATGGAACTGGAGGGTGTTATGCTGAGTGAAATAAGTCAATCAGAGAAAGACATGTATCATATGACCTCACTGATATGAGGAATTCTTAATCTCAGGAAACAAACAGGGTTGCTGGAGTCGTGGGGGGTGGGGGGGATGGGGAGGCTGGGTGATAGACATTGGGGAGGGTATGTGCTATGGTGAGCACTGTGAAGTATGCAAGACTGTTGAATCACAGATCTGTACTTCTGAAACAAATAATGCAATATATGTTAAGAAAAAAAAAGAAGATAGTAGGAGGGGAAGAATGAAGGGGAGTAAATCGGAGGGGAAGACGAACCATGAGAGACGATGGACTCTGAAAAACAAACTGAGGGTTCTAGAGGGGAGGGGGGGTGGGGGGATGGGTTAGCCTGGTGATGGGTATTGGGGAGGGCACGTTCTGCATGGAGCCCTGGGTGTTATGCACAAACAATGAATCATGGAACACTACATCAAAAACTAATGATGTAATGTATGGTGATTAACATAACAATAAAAAATTTTACAAAAAAGAAAAAAGAAAATCAATCCTAGGAGCACCCCTGCTTTCTTTCAAGAATTAGGAAAACAGGATGGTTTACAGCATGTCGACTGTGACCAGAGCAAGGTCACACAGTTCTGTCACTGATTAGCTGGCTGACTTTGGAAGATTTACTTATTAGCCTTTCTGTGCTTCCGTTTACTCCTCTATAATAGTTACTATACCTACCTCATGAGGTTACAGGAATTAAAGGAGTTAACAGAACGTGCTCAGAACAGGGTTTGGTACACAGTAAATGGGTTACCTATTATTATTATCATTTCTGTCAGTCTGTCTCTACATGTTCAGTCTCTCAAAGAACATAAGCTCCCTCAGAGTAGGCTCTAGATCGAATTCATCTTTAAAGACCCCAGTGCCTCTTATCATTAGCAGTATTGTTAAATGTTACATTTGTGCCTCTGTTTATCTAACCTTATACAAGGTTCTCTACAGGGCAGAGAACATCCTTATATATACTTGATTTTCATTTCTGATTAATGTTCACCAAATTCTACCTAATGAGAAGATCCACACCAACCTGGGTTGTGTAAAATTTCTTGTAAAAGTTTCTTCTAGTACACCTTTTCATCTAGACACTTGTGTCTGGATTTTGAAAGCACTTGTAAAATCACTGGAAGCACTTGTAAAAGCACTGGAAATTGAAAGCACATGAGAATCTCAAGTACTTGCTACACCTTGTTTGAAAACCATCACCCTAAATTGATAAGCTAAATTAAAAACCACTTTGATTAACTGGAGATTTAGCTGGGAATACACTCTGGAAACCTTGCACATCATTTCTGCCCTGTAGCTGCCCAACTACAAAGTTCTGTCCAACAGCCCACACTGCTAGTAGTCAAGTTCAATGGGCTGGTGAAGGGACACTTTCTGCACTGTGGGATTATCACTCACTTTTTTCTCGCTCAAAAATACCACACATTAAGCTTCTTCAAAAGATTTTTAAGGTACAATAGCTATTCCTCAAAACCTTCCTTCTCCTAGCAACAAAAACCATTCTTCAGGAGGAATTAATGTTCCCATCACTTTGAAGATCAAAGACAATTAGGCAACATTCCCCTTGGAATGATATACGGTATAAAGGGATTGTGTGAACCTTGACTCTGACTACACCACTACAACAATTCTTGGGCTTAATTTGTATAAAAACTGTTTCCAAGCAGATGGATTTTCCATTGGCAGTTTATTATGGTCCACAAAGATAGTGATGAATATTCTGGATGCTAGTCTGGCTTATGGCAAATCCTACAAAAGTCTCATTTTTAAACTAACTTCAGCATATAAATTTAAAATACAAATATTAAATTCTATGTAAACTATATAAATTTAAATAAAACTTGTTAGCCTCCCATAGCAGCATTCTGTTTCTTATGATTGCTAAAAACTTAGCTGAGTTTTATAAGTTCCAAATGATGAAATTTTGGCCATTGGGCATAGATTTTTGCAACATAAAATGGAAAATCAGAAATGTAATCAGTTGAATTTTCTAAGCTCTTAGCTTAAATGCAGGATGGCTTGACTCTCTCCCTCCACTTCTCCCTTCCTGATTTTCTACACACTCTACCTCCAATACAGTAAAATATTCTCTTGAGCAAAACATCATCTTTTATAGGCACTTCTTATCAGGTCAGTAAACTTATTAATGACTTCCTCAAAGTTCTGGAAAGATTCACAAAACATCCTCCTCTTTATGGCTTCCTTTTTATTATTATCAACTTAAAGACAATTAGGGATACTTATTGTAAAGAGTAGTTTCTCGGGGCACCTGGGTGGCTCAGTCAGTTAGGGTCCTGGGATCGAGCCCTGAGTCAGGCTTCCTGCTCAGCGGGGAGTGTGCTTCTTCCTCTCCCTCTGCCCCTCTCTCCACTCATGCTTTCTCTGTCTCTCTCAAATAAATAAATAAAATCTTTTTTTTTTAAAGAGTAGTTTCACAATTAAATGAGAATCTGTCATTAGGATACCTCCATTTTTTTCTCCAAATACTCTGATGTGCAATGTTACCAAAAGCAATCATTACCTATAATCCAATTTCTATTAGTGACTTCAAGAATAAAAGTCAGCTCTGGAGCACAACATTTTCTAAATAAAGATCCTGTTGTTTAAGTAAACTTTCCCAAGTAAAACAATTTTTAAAAGCCACTAAGAAATGTTTTCAAAGCTACCAAAAGAGTAAAGGCTACAGAAAAGCTGTAAGACTCTACCCAAACTTGTCTTAACACTCAACAACCCTATAGCATGGGCTCCTTAAAAAGTCGTAATTCTCATCCAAACGAAAAAATCAGAATGCTAATACACTAGGGTAAATTTGACATCTATAAAAGCACTTCTCAAAAAGTGTTTCTAGGCATATCCCCCCCCCATCAAAAAGAAAAAAAAAATAGATTTTACAAAGCAAAGCAAATCATATCCTAAAGAACTGTGTTTAGGTTAGCTGATTAAAGCCATCGAGATAGGATCATCCAAACTTGGTCAGAAGTCACATAAACACCTTTACAAGTACAAAATCATTATCTCCAAATGATAAATGATGAATTAATCAACCTTCTAAATGTAGGCACTCTAAATCAAAAAGAATATTTTTCCCTAACGTAGTCTTACATTCAGACTTCAGAAAGATGTGACAATCCAACAGTGTTGAAAGAAATATAACACTGTTGTCTTAATTATAACATTTATTTACTTATCTTAAATGCATATTATCTTAAACAAATATATTTAGAAAACCAAAAAGCAAATAAATGCAAACTATAATTGATAAAAAAAAAAAAGACCATGAGGTGCGAAGTGGATTTTTATTGAATTTCTATGAAAATCTGGTTCCAAAATTAAATATGCAATCTCATACTGTGTGTGTAAATACCCACACACACATTTCCAATAAAACTCCACTAACTTATAACAGGCAATTGTAATAAACTAATTGGAATAGTGATGCAACAATATAAAAAAACAAAAACTATGTGAAAGTCAAACAATGGGAAAAATTAATCCTTCAGAGCTTCCATTAGTCATGAGAATCATCTTACAATAAGTCCTTCTGATTTATGGTGGAGAACTGAACGTTTGAAGCGGTTGTACTCACTCACTGACTTTTAACAATATCTAATTTTGTGCTCTCTGAGCCCCATCCCCTCCTACAACTATTGTATGACATATAAATATTCTTAATGAATTAAATATAAGGTCTTCTGATAATTTTGAAACATCCTTAGAATAAAACAGAAGATTCTGGCACTACAGTATGCCTTATTAGATGAGAAAAGACTACCTTAGTGATTTCAAGCCCTTTATTTTTAAAGAGACAATGACCACTTTTAATATTGAGTGAATGTCTATATTTCAAATGTAAGACTGACTGCAAACATTACAAAGCCGTACTTTAATTTTTTAAGGCACGACCGATCTTGGAAAAAAGTTAATGTATATAAGCAACTGAAAACTTAACAGTTTAGTACAAAAATAAATGCTGTCAACTTAGAGCTGGCCATACCTACCAACATCCCTCCTCCAACCTTCCCTGATATGCGTGCCCGCTCCCCTGGAGTCTTCCACTGAGGTCCCAGCCACAGACAGCTCTGCTTAACTCCAAAGTAGGGCAGGCCCATTGCTGGATCTCTGAGCCACTTTCTCCAATCAGGAAAGCAGCTCTCATGAGACCCACTGCAACTTCCCC
>NW_027397105.1:6083049-6096786 GCF_003265705.2 Callorhinus ursinus | reverse complement strand
CTCTCATGAGACCCACTGCAACTTCCCCTCCACCCCCACCCCCCACCCTCACCGTGCTGTTCTCGCTCAGAACACAACAGCAGAGCAAAGGTGCCCAGTACACCTGTCTTCCTACACCACCCCACCCTGGGTTCAGCTGCTAGTCAATCCATAGCATCAGCAGCTGAACACTCCGAACCAACCCAGGATCAACTCAAGTCCACTACACTGCGAGTCCCCTAACGGCAAGGACCTAACTTGTTTCTGGACCAATCATTTCCCTCTCTTTATGCACCAAGGTGTCCAAAAGGCGTTTCGTGAATGAATGTATCAAACTGTGTTGAATCCCAAAAGCTGGAAAACAAAGAGGCCAACCTCCCACGTGGGAGTGGGGAGAGTAAAAAAGGAGACATGAGAAGGCTGGGTGAAGGGGTCGTGAAAACAACCAAAAGTGAGTATCAAAGTGGGGATATATGGGCTTCCTCGTTCCACACTTCCATGTGGGTGGCACTGCCAATCTACTGTTTCTGTAACAATGGAAAAGGCACAGAACCATCTAGACGGTATGGAAGCACTTTTCATCTAGCTACAGAGCCTTTCACGGGCACTGCACACACAATTTTAGACTTAATAAAATGAATACATTTCTCTTGTTTTGTGTCCACAATTGGGCTAAGTTAGAAAAAAGGACAACAATGTGAATGCAGCTTTAAATTTTAAAAATGTCAGCATTTTTCTTAGATTTTATCAATACATAAGTAAAAATTATATTAAACATTGAACAGAAATATTTTTAAACTAAAAATTGTTGAAGTGTATTAAAATTAAAAACAGCATAAAACAGAAGTTGTAACTTCATTACATATAGATGTATATCACATATGTAGGTTCATTATGGGCAGGAAATCGCATAATATTTTTAAAGGTAAGAGAAGAATGATAATAATGAACCAATTAAAAAAAATTTATCCTAGGGCTTAGCTGCCCTACTCTCTATCACGAGTGAACCATTCCAGAGATAAATTTTTACTAGCTACATTTCAAAGGAAGTCACATTGTTCAACCAATGGAAATTATAAACATTTTGATTCCATCAGAAAATTTTAAAACAGCAGAAATGTTTTCTCTAGGTAAAACATTGTTTCCTTTGAACTAACTAACTTAAGAATGATCTATATTGGGGTCGCCTGGGTGGCTCAGATGGTTAAGCGTCTGCCTTAGGCTCAGGTCATGATCCCAGGGTCCTGGGATCAAGTCCCACATCGGGCTCCCTGAGTCTGCTTCTCCCTCTGCCTCTCTCTCTCTCTCTCTCTCTCTCTCTCTCTGTCTCTCATGAATAAATAAATAAAATCTTTAAAAAAAATGAATGATCTATATTGGGGGATCTAAAATGTACAGCACAGTGACTACTGTTAACAACACTATGATATACTTGAAAATTGCTAAAAGAGTAAATCTTTTTTTAAGATTTTATTTGTTTATTTGAGAGAGAGTGTGAGAGGGAGTAGACTCCCTGCTGAGCAGGGAGCCGGCCCTACGGCTCCATCCCTGGTATGGCCAGCTCTAAGTTGACAGCATCTATTTTTGTACTAAACTGTAAGTTTTCAGTTGCTTACATACATTAACTTTTTTCCAAGATCAGTGTACTGGGTACCTTTGCTCTGCTGTTGTGTTCTGAGTGAGAACAGCACAGTGTGGGGGCGGGGGGTACAGCGAGCCGGCCCTTAGGGCTGTTTTCCAGCTTTTGGGATTCAACACAGTTTGATACATTCATTCACGAAACACCTTTTGGACACCTTGGTGCATAAAGAGAGGGAAATGATTGGTCCAGAAACAAGTTAGGTCCTTGCCGTTAGGGGACTCGCAGTGTAGTGGACCTGAGTTGATCCTGGGTTGGTTTGGAGTGTTCAGCTGCTGATGCTATAGATTGACTAGCAGCTGAACCCAGGGTGGGGTGGTGTAGGAAGACAGGTGTACTGGGCACCTTTGCTCTGCTGTTGTGTTCTGAGCGAGAACAGCACAGTGGGGGGGGGGGGGGGAGGTTGCAGTGGGTCTCATGACCCTGGGATCATGACCTGAGCCAAGGCAGAAGGCATGCATTTAACCGACTGAGCCACCCAGGCGCCCCTAAAAGAATAAATCTTAGAATCATGGAACACTACAGCAAAAACTAATGATGTAATGTATGGTGATTAACACAACAATAAAAAATTTTAAGTAAAAAAAAGAGTAAATCTTAAACGGTCTCAGCACAAAAAGAAATACTAATTATGTGAGGTGAGGGAGGTGTTAACTAACCCTACTGTGATAATCATTTTGCAATATATAAGTATATCAAATCATCACACTGTACACCTTAAAATTAACATAAATGTTATATGTCAATTATATCTCAATAAAGCTGGTGGGGGAAAGAATGATGTATATCAAAAAGTGGTCCCCATTCTTCCTCATTCTGTGAATAAATAAGCAGAAGATGAAACTAGTTACATTATATTTTGGGATTTTTTATGTTTAACTGGAGAGTAGCCTCCCTGAATGAGGACTTTTTGAAACTGCATTTCTACAAGTGATATTTAACTTTAAAATGAATTTGTTTTAGCTTAAAAATTTGCTTTCTTAATAGAAAACTTATTCTGTATTCTATAATGACTGGCATCCTAATATAGAACACTAGTCTATATTGGGATGGGGGAGGCAGGAGGAAGAAACAAATTTTGTTTCAAAGAAAAAAGTTAAAATGCTCTAAACGTATGGATCAAAAAAGTCAATTTTAAAAGCATGAAACCTCTGAGTAGTTACATACTTTTTGCACCACGATATTAAGTTTCCTCAACTTGTAGTCTAAATTATGATTAAGTCCAAATACCTATGTATATCTTTTTATAACTACATCACATAAATAAATCTTCCTACACCTGTGCACACCTTTCTAACTCTAGTCTGCTTTCTGCACCTGTCTACATCTCAATTTCTAATACAGCTGCATATCTATATATGTCTTTCTATACTTACAAACATTTGGATGCCTGTATCTTTCTATTTCAGTTTCAAGTGAAAACAAGAACAATTTACAATCAAGAATATAACAACACAATTTTGTTTTTATTTGGAAAAAGAATGAGAAATGGAAGCTCTTTTAATGTCAAATTGCCATGGTTGGTTAGTTGAAACAATAGTGGACACATTCCCAATACCAAGATGGATATGAAAAAAAATAAGTAGCATAGTATCATAAAATTTGTAGCTTACTTTGTGCCTTTTCACAGAAGTTTATCTGAAAGCCTAAAGTAAAAGAGATAAGTTCCAGTTCATTGACTGTAAATCAAACAAACCAAAATTAGAACATGACATTGCATTTTTATGTTACATCTGAAAAAAACCAATTCAAGCACAGTTCAAATCACATAACCCCACCATCACAATAACTGTGACATACAGGCTTAGAAGTCCTTGACTTTATTAAGCGGAGCTGAAGACAAGTTTAAATTCTAAATTCTGCCATTACCTTAATTTTTCACATCTATCCGATAAATAGAATAGCTACCAGCTCCTGGATGTCAAGAGTAACTTTTAAAATAATCTTGTGAATTTTTTCAATCTACAAATTCATAACATATTACAAGTTATTTTTATTAACTCAAATTACTGACTTAGAACTATTCATGATTAATTGCTACCTTTGATTCAAAAGCTTCAAAAGTAGTTCATAAATTGTGAAGCAACATTTTCTAGTCAATTCGCTAACTTCGAGCGTAAGACAGTGAACTACTGAGGAGGAGCTGACATTCTTCTAAAGGAGGCCTGACAAGAAGGCTGTGTCCCTAGGAATGATACAGCAGAATAGAACCTTACAAGTTACAGGAAGAAAACCTGTGAATTCTCCTCGGGAACTTGAACTCGTTTCTCAAATCCAGCTGGACCTGGTTATACCTTATGCCTACATTCATATGGATGTAATTTTTTTGTAAAATGCACTCAGTAAAATAGGCTGTTTATGACAAAACCTTCTCAAAATATGCTCTCACCCCCTCGGTTTAAGCGGGTTTGGTTTTCTTAGTAGTCTATCTATGCCTGCGTTTATTAATGCTTTAGGGAACAACATGGGGAAATTCAGAATGAGGATCACTCAAGCTTGTATTTATGCAAACACAATCAAAACTTAGAGGAAAAGAGCCAGGACTAAAGGAAGGATGTGTTTAAGTTGTCTTTTCCATCCAATTACTAAAATGCTTAAGATCCTAAGATAAAGATCTCACTTATAACGTACAAAACCTGAAAAATCTTAAGGCAGCTACTTTGCGCAAAGGTAACCCACTGCTTACTACCTAATCACACAAATGACAAAGCAGGAGGGAGTGGGAATGGAGAGACCTCACGGGCAGAAGTCCTGGGGGCAAAACTGGACACAGCTACCCCTCAAGCTCAACTTACTACCCCACCAGATGTACGGCAGGAAGAGACTTCAGAAAGAGAAAAAAAGTCGGAGATCCACAGGTCTTATGGATCTACTAAATGCCAGCCAGCCTCCTACTGGGCAAAATGAGGCGAGCACAGGTTCAGGAGAAGAAACTGGCTCTCTGGAAGCAGACAGACATACACAGAGATAGAGCAAAGTGGAGCTTCAGCCCCGGGGGTCAGAAGCCGGTCTCCCACTACCCTCCCTCCCCCTACCCTGGGGAGAGAGAAGGGAAAATTCACCTGCAACAACTGGAGAGGAAGTGAAGGGAAGGTTGAAACAAGTTTAAGTCAACAAGTCATTCTTTTCTTCTTAGCTCACTGGTTGCTATTAAGTAGCAAAAAATAAATGGTGGGAGGAGAGGCAAACAGAATAGCAATATGAATAGGGAAGGGAGCAAGATAAATAAACTTGAAAGGTATAGGAAAAAGAATGAGCTGGATCTGTCTGCACAATTATATAAAAATAAGTTACAGGATAATTTTAAGAAATAGAAAAAATGTGTAAAGGTAGATGTAACTGACAATGTTAGAATGTCAACAATTACTGCTCTAACACATGCGGATTCAACCCACTTTAAGCACAGAATCAATGCAGGTAGCTAAAAAGCGAGGAGGCTGAAATTCTCACAGCGTCACTACAAGACTTGCTCTTTTTATCTAAGTACGGACAAAGTGACCAGGTGAACGGATTCTGAGGCCTCTGCATCATTTCTCACTCAGAAAAAACATGCTAACAGACCCAGAGTTCACAGGCAATGAAGGCTAAACAAACTCAAACATAATGGCTCACCTTGGAATTCCATTTAGTCTTGTCGATTAGATCAGATAAAAGGCTATTAGCTAAATCTGTCTAGACCTCCCCTAGCTCCTTATACTCAAAGGGCGGGGAGGGGCTGAGGGGACCACCAGCAATCCTATACAAGAACAGAAAGACAATGGGAAAGAAACGGTGAGGAAAACTTCCAGACCCTCAGCTATATACAAAGCCAGTCGTGGCTATTCCATAATTAGTCCATTAATATTCACTCACATATATGTTCCATTTTTGAGGTCTCCTGTATCTCAGAAATTCTGTCTAAATTCTGTCTTCCCATCCAAACACTTTAGGTATCAGGTGAATCTGTTGCTAGTAACCAGTTAATCTTGAATATTTCAGGTGCCTCCCTCTTTTTTATCCTGGTGTCTGTACGCTGGGCCTAAATTCTACAAGATCCTCTGCTTCGAATTTGAGTCTTTTTCCTTTTACCTGGCCCCAGGTGAGTTTACTCGCACTAAATCTTAGACCCCAAGATTAAGGATCCAGAAGTACACATTTGGCAGTGCGAGGAAGCCGATGAGAGAAATGGAGCTCTGTGAGGCTTTCTCCTCTCCTCCTCCTCCCTGGGCCACCTGCTTGCCCACATTCCTCTTCATTCTCACACTCTTACCTCAACCGTGACAGCCCTTCACTGGCCATGACTCAAAACCCACCATTACCGTATTGGCCAGATAATGCGAGCTTGTCCACGTTAGCATAGAAGGCCGTTTACGATGTGCGTTAAGTGTATAGAAAAACAAAGGACAAACAGTCTTTGTGAAAGTAAAAAATGAAAGGAGAAATGTCAGCCCGGGGTCCTAGTTCCAAGTGTGAAAGTCAAGTCATTTCACTTGAGACCCAGTTTCCTTCTTTAACTATAAAATTAAAAATAACATCAGGATGGGGCACCTATGTGGTTCAGTCGGTTAAGTGTCAGACTCCTAATCCCAGCTCAGGTCTCGATCTCAGGGTCGTGAGTTCAGGACTGGCGTTGGGCTCCATGAGTGTGGAGCCTACTTTAAAAAAAAAAAAAAAAAAAAAGGTAATCTTATCTTGGAATTTGGAGACAGTGTGTCTGCACCTACTCTGCCCATGTAATGGCCCCTGTGGGGTTGTGCATTCCCCCCGGTCCCCTTCTCTGGGTTGATGGTATAAACCCAGAGAGAGTGTACGGCAGGGGTGTAAGTGGTTTCCCACTTCCTCAGAGGTTCCTTCCAGCCTCCTGGACATCCCAGATTTGGGTACTGCTGACAGTGGACTATGAACTACAGAATGAAGCCACACTAGTGTAAAGAAAATCAGAGCCGCCTTACTGGGCCCTGTCCATAGAGCAAGCTACCAAGCCTTCCTTCTGACACAAGCATGAAGAGTCTAGTTGTTTGCTGCCTTCCAAATTCAACCTCAAAATTGTGGCATGTGGCCTCAACTGCAAAGTCACTGAGCGTACATCATTACAGCTCTAACATCTAAGGATTTACATCTAAGGATTTATCCCGGCTTGTCCGAAATTTGTTATGTGCACTGTCCTTAGAGTGGTTTCCACAAGATCTGATTCCTGCCGCATTGCTTCCTTTTGCTTCCCTTGCTTCACCATGCTCAAACTTAAGGGGGAGCCACCTTAACTCAGTTAATCCCAGCTTGTCTGCATCATCCAGAAGCATTCATGATTTGACATACTGATCAAATCCTTTCTATAGTTGTTTTTAATTTGGGGTCATGTCAGTCCTCATAAGTCATTTCTTTTTCCTGCCTCTGGCCAATGACTACCTCATTTACTCTTTGGCCATGTAACTAAATGCTATATTATCATCTCCAGCCTGTTCAGTGAATCCTGAGTGCACCCAGGGAGGGCAACTGATTAACTATGTGACTGTGGGCCGGTATCTAACCTCCATGAGCCTCGATGTTCTCATCTGTAAAATAAACAGCAATACCTAAAAGTGCTTTGTGACGATTAAGCAATATATCTAAGATGTCCAACACAGAGCCTGGAATAATGCAGGTAATTATCATAGTGATCATTCCTGGTCTCTCCCTCGGGTGAGCAATGATTGTGGCACCTTCCCCATCAGACCAGCTCCACCCACGCAAAACCAGCCCCTCTCCTTTCATTCCCTGGCACCCTGAAAGAGGTAAAAGGGAGGGACTCCAGACAGCATGGGGATCCCCACCCCAGGCTTTACATTCTGCTGCAGTCCTTCCCAGACACAGCCTGGCGTTCTGGTGTCCAAGAAGGCGGATACTTTCCCTGGCAGGAACCTAAACCAGATTTCAGAGATACCAGCACACAGCGGGGAGCCAATTAATGTCACTTCTTTTTTAGGATAAAGTCAGACAATGAATGCATATCAGATATATCTGGTAACACTTCTCTTGTTTCTCCCTTTTATAAATTTTATTTGAGTGATCTTTGGTAAGCTGAAACATAATATGCCTTGAAAAAGCTGCTTGGTGCCTACTTTGATCACCTTTTCATGTAGTGGGGAACGGTGTGCTTGTCAGGAATCAAGCTGTGTATGATATGAATGTTATCTTCTTTCAAGAGGCCCATCTTGAGTTAACTACTAACCAATGGTCCCTTTCACTGTGTGGCCACAAGGTAGGCCAATCTTTTAACTCCTGGCCCTTGAAGCCTTTCTATAAGTACACATTAATTCTCTACCTTGCCAAGAGTGTGAAGAGACAACACATGAAGACTTTCTGGACTCCCGGGGTGGGGGACAAGGGTAGAAGCGAACCCATGCCCATTGGCAGGACGGTCACTTGCCCCAGATGACAAATGTAGTCAGGATGGCAACATAAATTATTAACTCTTATGCTAAATGGGTTCCTTTTACATATTATGTATAGTGTTGAAAGAGTTCTATTACCTTGTGAATCTATACTGGCCTCCTGCGCCGTTGCCTAATTAAAATCTTCTACTTACTTGTAGATTTCCAATCAAAATGCCTCCTAATTCAAAATGCCACTGTCACCTCGACAGCAAGTTTAGAACTCTATAACATAAAGGAACATCAGGAAGCAACAAGGCTCCAAAATCAACCCAAACATGGCTGGCTGCTTAGAGCTTCCACCCCCGACTGAAACCTAAAATAATTTCCCCTTTCTATTCCTGAATCTGCATCACTTCTGGCAAAAATTCTTCTCCTGGACCTGAATGGCTGAAACGGCTTCGAGCTCAAAAAACCTGTGTGAACCTGTGTCATTGAGCAATAAGAAGAAGAAAGGCTACCAGTCACACGGGTGGGTCAAAACCCACCTCCACCAGAGCATATAACCTTATTGAAAGTTAGTTCCCTAATCTATGAAAGGGCACTATGCCCACCTACCCTAAAGGGTGCTTATGGGCATCAAATTAGGCAAAGACAGTGAAAAACAGCTGTGTTGACTATTAGTTTCCCTTCTTAACTTTAAATCTGAATTAGGGTTTCCCAGGCTGTGTAACTTGGGCTGAAATTCTATGTCCAAGAGATGGAGACTTCAGAGATTTACCTGCGTTATGTATGATGGAGCTGATTATGATCTCCTGACCCCTAGGAAGCAGGGAAAACTCTATGAGCCCAAATCAATCCAGCTTCTCACATTAGGTAAAAGAAATGGAAGGAAAATAGGGAAATTTATCAGAAAAGAAAACAGGACTCAAAATACAGGATTAACTAACATCCCATCTTAAAATGAGTTTAGTACACATTCACTTGAAGGTACATGAGAGGAAAAGGTGAGAAAATAAGTATCTTGAAAGCATTGTTTTGTACTTTTTCTCTTTTAATACTAGGGTTGCTCTCATTTTTAAGAGAACACAGAGAAATACAATGTGCTTTGAGGGAGGACCAATTTGCTGAGCTGGACTTTGTATCAGGTTATGTCACATAAATGCTAAAGGAATAGTACTCACATGCTGGGAAGGAAAGGCAAGCAATTCTAGGGTTTGGAACTATATCCACTGTCTGCACAATTCAGTTCTTTAAAATCCAGATAAAGGCATCTTCCTATGGTTCTTGGAAACCACAGACTAAATGGTAAAACTGTCTAATACAATCACAAATAGAACATTTCACACATATTTTATATATTTAAATATTATTGAGAGGAAAAAGGTATACTGATTTTAAATCTTTTTTTCTTAACAGACATGCAACATTACACCTGAAAGTGTTGTGTTTCTTTTAATTTTTTTTACTACTGAGGTATAATTGACATACACCATTACATTAGTTTCAGGTGTACAACTTAATGATTCGATATTTGTACATATCACAAAATGATCACCATAATAAGTCTGGTTAACATCCATCACCATACACAAAGAACTTGTACTCTTGTGATGAGAACTTTAAGATTTACTCTTAGCAACTTTCAAATATGCAATATAGTATTATTAACGATAGGTGCCATGCTGTACAGTACTGTGTGTGTGTTTCTGGTTTTGTTTTTGTCTTTTTTTTTAAGATTTTATTTATTTATTTGAGAGAGAGAGAATGAGAAATAGAGAGCACGAGAGGGAAGAGAGTCAGAGGGAGAAGCAGACTCCCTGCTGAGCAGGGAGCCCGACGTGGGACTTGATCCCAGGACTCCAGGATCATGACCTGAGCTGAAGGCAGTCGCTTAACCAACTGAGCCACCCAGGTGCCCTGTTTTTGTCTTTAAGTAGGCTACACTTC
This sequence comes from Callorhinus ursinus, assembly GCF_003265705.2. NCBI lineage: Eukaryota > Metazoa > Chordata > Mammalia > Carnivora > Otariidae > Callorhinus > Callorhinus ursinus. The sequence continues at coordinate 6,086,889 of NW_027397105.1, read as the reverse complement.
ATCGTGGCCCCCAACATGGGGCTTGAACTCATCACCCTGAGATCAAGACCTGAGCTGAAATCAAGAGTTGGATGCCTAACCGACTGAGCCACCCAGTCGCCCCGTGTAAGTGTGTTTTTTAAGGAGAACCAAGCAATCATCTTTTTACTTAAATTTATATTTATATATTGTTCAGGTGAAGGTGAATAAGCAAGGACTAGACTAGTCCATAAGTGTTGTTAGAATCTACATCTGAGACCCAAGAAGAAAAAAGGAAAAACTGCCTGCCTAGAACAGTTCATTAAGAGAATCAGAGGTACCTACAATGTATACTTTATAACTATTTCCTGTAACAAGTACTTTCCAAATGCCTCCAGGTTTTTCAGAATCAATTGTAGATTCTAACTATTCTAACCACATTTAAAATACTGTCTTAGGGGCGCCTGGGTGGCTCAGCTGGTTGAGCGACTGCCTTCGGCTCAGGTCATGATCCTGGAGTCCCGGGATCAAATCCTGCATCGGGCTCCCTGCTCCGCGGGGAGTCGGCTTCTCCCTCTGACCCTCCCCCCTCTCATGTGCTTGCTCTCTCACTCTCTCTCTCTCAAATATTTAAAAAATAAATAAATAAAAATAAAAAATTGTTTTAAAAACTGACACTTCTCAGCTGAGTTTATATAAGTTTTATTTTTTCCCTACTTTAAGTCTCCTAAAATAAACTTCTTGTATTTATGAGATCTTTATACACTTTAAGCGACTGGTAACTCAAGCAGGTACATAGCCATGTCTATTAACAATCCTTACATCCGGGGTGCCTGGGTGGCTCGCTCAGTCGTTAAGCATCTGCCTTCAGCTCGGGTCATGATCCCAGCCAGGGTCCTGGGATCGAGCCCCACATTGGGCTGACTCCCTGTTCCGTGGGAAGCCTGCTTCTCCCTCTCCCACTCCCCTTGCTTGTGTTCCCTCTTCAGCTGTGTCTCTCTGTCAAATAAATAAATAAATAAAACCTTAAGAAAAAAAATCCTTACATACTTAGAGTTTATAATTTTCCAAGCACTTCCGTGTGCTTTAATCTAATAATGTGACCCTCACAACAGCCCTGTCAGGTAGGTTGTATCCCTATTTTAATCGATGAGAAACTCAGAGTTCAGAGAAGGTGAGTAATAGCCCCAAGTCACAGAGCTTGTACATGACTGAGCAGTTACCTGGATCCAGGTAGAATAAAAACTCATCAGGAATATTCTTAAAGGAAAGGCTCAATAATGAAAAGTGGAAATCAACAGATTAGTGAGAAGGGTAGGACCCAGTAATAATGAAGCTGAAGAAACTGTAGTGGATCGTGAGGGGTTAGGGACATGTTCTACTAATAATGAAAGAGACCATTAATGGCACCCTTACAAATAACAGCATTGTTGCTATTAACAATGGTGATGGCTGGCATGTATCACACATCCTTACTATATGTCAGGCCCATGCTCTACGTGCATTCTCAAAGAAGCTGTGACGTAAGCATTATTCCTACATTCCAAATGAGAAACTGAGGCTTGCAGAAGTTAAGTATCTTGCCCTAGCTCACAAAAATCTTAAATCCGGATGAGGGGATTCAAATCCGGTATTCTAGAGCTCTGGCTCTGAAACATGATATTAAGAAAACAATGCTTCCCAACTTGGGCCATTCCTGGGCCACAAACCTCAAGACATGAAAAAAGTGTACAGGGTTATCCAGTGCCCAGGACAGGGCTTATCACACAGAAGGACCTCTAATGTCTGTTAGATGAAATGTATTCCCTATGTCCTACAAGCTGTTTGGGGCGGGGGAGGGGGGGTTATTAACACCTCTCAGAAAGGCAGTGTTTTTGGGTGACAAGCAGTAAACTGGAGGAAGGGGGTACTATATACCAAACGTTCTAAGGCTCTGAAGTCTGATTTAAAACTGAAGATCTCTAGGGTAGATGAAGCATGAAAGGTTAGGCTCTAACCATACAAAACAATCAAAAAAGATCCTAAATTGCTGTTAAGCTCATGGTCTATAACCTGAACTGTGCCAGACAACATCCTAAGACTTTCAAATGTTTCTCTTCATTCTGAGGAAGCGAAACAGGTTCAAGAACAAGACATAACTAGCAGGTTCCTGAATCAGTCAAGGCTAGACATAGTAGTGGTAAAAGAAAATTCATCAATAATTCAAAGAGAAGTCTTACGTCCTCCTTCTTCCTTTGAAAATAGGTTCGGCTTGTTAGAAAGTTTAGTTTACTAGGCACCGAAACTCAGGGGTGGTGGAAAAGAATGGGGAATGTCAGAATAGTGCCCAGCCACAAGGCCTTTGCGTTCCTGGAACACTCCAAGCTCTTTCCCACTTTAGAGCCTTCATACACACTGTTTTCTTCTGCCTTTAGCATTAGCGTCATCAGACAGGTCTTCTTAAACCATCTCATCAAAGCAGTCTACCCTTCCCCATTACCTTCCATCACAAACCCAGCTTGTGACCTTTCTAACACTTTTCTCCATTATCTACCTGCAGATTGTCTTCCCTCCCCCATCCCACCTGGAGGGTAAGCTCCACCAGGGATGCGACTGCCCCGTTCACTCTTTTCTGTATACCTGGCACTACACCCTATGACCAGCACTGGGCAGATGCTCAATAAATTTTTTTGAACAACAACAAAAATGAATACATTTATATACATCTTTTTCAAACTATCAGCCTTCCTACCCTCCCCCATGAGCTCCCTGCCAAAAAAAACTTGCATTATTTTTATAAGCTTTGTAAGTCACCCATTTTGCATAAGCAATACAATTCTAAGTTGTCATTTTGCTATTTCATTTCCCCACCAGCAACAACTAGACTGGAAAGCTGTAAGATCAGGATATCCATATTTTACTTCGTCTGTATAGTATGTTGTGCAACACAGTAGCATCCAATAACTAATTCAATTTGAATTAATTATGAGAGCCTGCACAGAAAGTGTCCTCTGAGCTCTGACATCATCCTGTCTATATATCACCATTCTTTTACGCGTATTAAAATTATCTCATAGGGAGGGCAACCGAGATATAAAAATGAATAAAATCCTGTCTCTGCTTCCTGAATCACAGACACTCTCATAAACACGAAATAGACAGTTGAACCTAACACGGTTCAGACGCGCCTAGACACACGGTTAAGATAGACCAAAGCGCCTTTTAGGAAGATTTTCATCAAAGAGTAACCATGGCGACACTGACCACCAAGGGTACCCCGACGGATTCCTCTAATAATGTAACATAAGCAGTTAGCTGAAGTCGCCAAGAGATTTCTGAGATTCCCTGTTTTAAAAATAACATTACTACTCGAAATTCCACAGGAAACTTAAGGAAATGGCCCCCGATGGGCTGGGGCCTGGTATTTTCACAACACCCCCCCTTGTCAGGAGCTATACGGATCTAAACGCGCATTCCCAGTAGGGAAAGCCATTAATTAGGAAGCTGCCTCGGATGTCCAGACACGACACAGTACCACTTTGGCCCCTGCCTTTCTATTTCCTGCACCTCTCCATGTAAACCGAATCCGCTCTTCTCGCTTCTGTACTGGTATTTTGTGCCTGCCATGCCAACACGGGCACCCCCGGCCCCGGACAAACCGCCTCTCCCGGGCCCGCGGCTGTCTACACCGCCACCTTACAGGTGGCACAGGCCTGAGCACCCCCTCCCCCACCCCCCTCGCCCTCCCGGCGCACAGAACCCCCGCGAAAGTTTGGAGGCGCGGGGTCCCGCAGGAGCGCCGGGAGGGGAGGTCAGCTCGGCGGGCGGGCCGGCTCCAGCTGCGCCCCGCGGGGAGCCAAGATGGCCCTGAGCGGGGCCCCACTGCGGCGGCGGCGGCGGCGG
>NW_027397105.1:6050404-6082649 GCF_003265705.2 Callorhinus ursinus | reverse complement strand
ATCGGAGGCCGCGGCCCCGGGCCTGCACGCGGGGCCCGGGCCGGGGCCGGGGCAGGGCCGGGCGCGCGGCGGGAAGCGCGAGGGAGGGCGGGGAGCCGGCGCGGGCGGCTCCGGTGGCTTCCTCCGCCGGGTCCGGGGGTGTCCGCGGCCGCGGGGACAGGCCGCGACAACGCCGACGGCCGCGCCGGGGGGACCGGGGTCGCGGCGCTGGCGCGTTCCTTACCCTGCATGCTGCTGACGGCCGGGTGGCCCGGCGCCGGGGGCCCCACGGGGCCCGGGGTGCCGCTGCCGCTGCCGCCCCCGGAGCCGCCGCCGCCGCCGCTCGGGCTCGGAGCCGCCATTGTTGGGAGTGAGGAGCCGAGCGGCGCCGCGGCGGCTGCAATGCAGCAAGCTCGGCCTCTCGCACGGCCGAGGGGCGCGGCCAGAGCCCGCCTTGAGCCCGCCCCCGCCCCGCCCCGGACACGCCCCCTGGCACGCCCCCGCCCGCGCCTGACGCGGAGCCCGGCCAGCTGCAGAGCCGCAGAACCGCCCAGGGCGCCGGTGCTCGACTAGGAGGGAAGGCGGGCGGGAGTGCTGCCCCGGGGCTGCGGGCCGGCCCGCGGGGCCTAATGCGGTGTGCACCATTAGGAATGTGTGTGCACCGGGGAGGTTGGGGGACACAGAGCTTTCCTCGTTCCCACAGAGGCCTGTGACCCCAAAAGTTTAAGAACCCCGTCGTTGGGCGGGGGACACCTGGCTGGCTCAGTTGGTGGCGCATGGGACTCTTGATCTCGGGGTCGTGAGTTCCAGCCCCATGCTGGGCATGGAGCCTACAAACAAAAAAAAAGAACCTCCTTGTTGGAAACCTCAGAACCCTAAATCAGAGCGATCAAGGTAAAAAGGATCCCAGGGGTCATGCTTTCTGTCTAGTATCGGGCGCGGCTCGTCCAGAGGGGAGTTGGCTCTAGCTGTGGTTCCATCTGAAGCTCCTGTTAAGTTCTGCCTAACACCCCAACCCTCTACACTGGCCTGGGGGCTGCCACGGAGTGCCACTCAAAGTACGGTCTCATCCTGAAACTATGAATCAGAAAATACATTTTCATAATATCCCCACGTAATTTGTATAGACATTAAGTTTGAAAAACAGTGTTTTAAGCACCCGACATTCCCTGGCCTCCCCAAATATACTATTTATGTCACCATCTTCCCTTCAACACACTCTGGGTTCCCTCGCCCACCTCCTCTGCAACTTTTTTTTTAATAATTTTTTATTGTTATGTTAATCACCATACATTACATCATTAGTTTTTGATGTAGTGTTCCATGATTCATTGTTTGTGCATAACACCCAGTGCTCCACGCAGAACGTGCCCTCTTTAATACCCATCACCAGGCTAACCCATCCCCCCAACCCCCCCCTGCAACTTGTAAGACCAAGCATGGTCGTTATCATGAACTACATGAAATGACCACCTCCCACCAAAAATCAAGTTTCTTCCATTGCTTTGCACAGAGACTTTGATTTTAGGAAGGCAGCAGCTAAAAGAAGCAAAACAGTCCTCTGTGAAGCTAAGAGTTTCTGGACCAGTGGAAAGGTGATTGGGAAGGTGGAGACCTGGGTCTCTGGGTAGAGGTATCTCTTCCTATAATAGAATGAGCAAGGATACAACATGGCAAGTAATCTAGACCATGGAGCTGGACGATCCCTGCCCTTTGGAAGCATTGCACAATGTACACAAGGACCTCCTTCTCGAACCTCCTTTGGCACTGACCTTATCTGTGCTGGAACTTCTTCATAGCATGTTGGAAATGTGTCCTCGGTCAAAAGAGCCCTGCCTTCTTGCTGTAAACCCAACTTCGGCCTCATCATGATTGCTCAGATGCTAACAGTGGCTGGAGATAGGGCTTAGGAAAAGTAAATTGGGGAGGTAATAAAGGCATATTGAAGATGGGTAGATGTACTTAAGTGGAGAAGCTTTCATTTTCCACTCTGCCTCCCAACTCCCTTCAGAGGGTTTGGCTGACCCAGCCATATCTCCAAGTCTAAGTAATTATAAACACTGCCGAATCCCCATCTAAGAATCAGTAGCCCATCTTGCACTTGTCGGTCCTGGGGAATCCTAAATGTGGGGTCCTTTGAGGGGAAATCTTATAAGAACTGGGAAGAAAAGTTTCCCATCCAGGCTGTCCGGTCCAGAGTACAGGCTAAATATTCTGTCTACGTATTCTGCACGGTGCTGATGAGAAGAGAACAAATGACAAAGAAAAGGAGGATCTTTGGCTCCCTACCATTCTCTCCTTTGAAGGTGCAGATTGGAAGATGGCCTTCTTTTCTTTGGGGTTTATATTTTAGTGCCTGGAGGGGTTAGTATCCAAAATCAAATGAAGTTCTTCTTTCAGAATATGAACATAACTTACCAACAATTAGAAAAGTTTGGTGCAGAAAAAGAAGGCACTGCCCTCCCCAAACAATTGTTTTGTATTTCCATTGCCTTGGCCGCTTTGGCAGATCAAGAAAAGGCATCCACAGCCCTATAGTTTTGCTGACAAATGAACCAAATATAGTATCTTGTCGTCATCCAGCTCCAGATGCAGCATGACCAGATAACGAAAGAGTTCTATTCAAGCAATTTTCTGACACTTTATTCCAGTATCTGCCAGTAGGGTTCCCAACCAGTTCCTGTTGTCTAAATGTCACTGTTGCATGTGTATGTCATCTCATTTCTCATTTCCAGCTCTTTGGAGATTGGAGTGGTGCCAAAAATTAGCCGGGAGGACTTTTGGTCTCCCCATCCCCGTAAATACTATGAGAATCCCACCCCTATTCTTTGACGTGGATAATTGATTTATTCACAGTCTTATGTAAAGTGCTACAAGCCCTCCTTTCCAATTATACATATTTCTTTAATAAAACTTGTTGTTTCTTTGATAGAAATCCTAGAGGCAATACTAGAGATTAGGCAACTATTAGGAATGTATTTTTTTAAGATTTTATTTATTCATTTGACAGAGAGAGAGAGAGAGCACAAGCAGGGAGAGAGGCAGAGGGAGAGGGAAAAGCAGATTCCCCACTGAACAGAGAGCCCAATGCGGGGCTCGATTCCAGGACCTGGAGATCATGACCTGAGCCAAAGGCAGATGCTTAACCATCTGTGCCACCCAGGCGCCCCAGGAATATTTTTTAAAAACCTGCAGTTTTCCAGTATTATTTTAGATTGTACATGAAAAGTTACATTTCTTTGTCTTTAAAGAGGATGGGAGTAACAGATTAAGACCATTGCTATGAGCAATGTATGTCAATATCAGAGTGCCCTGTCCCAAAAGAGGGTGCAGAAAAAAGTAATGTGCATATCTCCAACTGAGAGCACCTTTGTTTAGAAATCTAGCTTGCTGGTTCTTTTTGATACCTATGTCTCAATGGTTAGATTATAAAGACGTTTCACTTCACATTTCAAATAAGGTAAAAGTAAGTATATCTAGATTTCCCTTTAGGACCCCAATTTCAGCCTCTGAGAAAGTAAGGGTCAAACACCACTATTTGGCTGAAACAATCACTAGATATCCCCTATAAGGGCTCAGCAGTTGGCTTTGAGCAAAACCCATCTCCTGTCCACCTCCAATCGCTGAGGACTTAAGACCATGTCATCCAATGACTGATTTTGCCTCTCCAGGCAGAGGGTTGCAAGCTGTGTGGGTTTCTAGATATTGATTAAACATTGTATTTAATTGGAAATAAACAGCATGGAGAAGCTTTTAACTCTCATTAAAAGAACCAAGTTCTGCCAGTTCAGCTAGAAGATGTTAACTAATTATGCCTATTAATAATCATGCATGCATATAAAGATTTATGGGTAAATGTTCGTCACAACATTATTTGTAAGATTAAAAAAATGGAAATACCTCACTGTAAGTCACTACAACTAAGTGAAAGGTAATATTGATAGTATTAGCCATCATCTGTCCAGATACAAATATATACTAGAAAAATGTGATTCTCATGTACCGACACTATACCCACAGCTTGTCCTCATATTCTGCTTTCTGTTCATCTATCCTCACTATTAGCACACACACATATAAAATGAAACTAAAACAAAAAACTGGGCATCTTTTGGGGAAGGAGGGAGTGAAGCATGATTGACTGGGAAGGGGCAGGAGGGAACTTTCTCATGTAATGGTCATGTTCTATACCTTGACAGGGATTGGGTTACACAAGTGTATATGCTTATCGAAATGCTGCAAATAAATGATCTAGATTTGTGCATTTCAAGGTATGTAAATACACATTGAAAGAAAAAACTAGAAATAACTATCAAGTGGTATGAATGCTAAAGTCTTCAAGAGGACATATATCTGCAATTTACTTTGAAATGTGTCAAAAACAAGATGGCTGAATGAAAGGAGAGTGGGATGGATAAATGGATATGTATGTGCTAAAACAAGTGTAATACAATGTTAATGGTAAATGTGATACAACGTTAATGGTAAATGTAATACAATGTTAATGATAAAATCCAGGGGGTAGACTGATGTGAACAATGATCTTTTCCATTGCATGAAGTTTTTCATAATAAAATATTAGGGGAAAATGAAAAACAATAAAACAAAAAAAGTGCACAGAACTTAAACATATTGCTAAATTACATTGCCCCCTTGAGCAAAATCACAAGCCAAGTGATGTAACTTCTAACGACTAAGTATAAATTTGTCTAACTAATTTATCGAATGGGGTAGGTTTCCTATAAAAATCAGAAATTATTGAAACTTATTATCTAAAAGAGAGGAATCGGGCACCTGGGTGGCTCACTCAGTTAAGTGTCTGACTCTTGATTTGGCTCAGGTCATGATCTCAGGGTTGTGGGATCAAGCCCCGTGCCTGGCTCCGCACCGCTTCTCCCTCTTCCTCTGCTCCTCCCCTTGCTCATGCTCTCTCTCTCTCATACAATAAAATCTTTTTAAAATAATAACAATAGGGGCGCCTGGGTGACTCAGTCGGTTGGGCGGCTGCCTTCAGCTCAGGTCGTGATCCCCAGGTCCTGGGATTGAGCCCCACATCCAGCTCCCTGCTCAGTGGAGAGCCTGCCTCTCCCTCTCTCTCTGCCTGCCACTCTGCCTACTTGTGCTTTCTCTCGCTGTGTCAAATAAATAAATAAAATCTTTTTTTAAAAAAATAATAATAAAAGAAAGGACTCACCTAGGGTACAGCCATACAGGGTCCTCATGAACAAAGACATATATTGCTGTGGACTTACAGGAAATCCCACAGGCATCTCTAGCTAAATCAAGATCTTAGGACTTAATAATTACTTAGGGGAGGACATTGTGGTTTTTGTTTTTGAGATTAAGTAACAATATCTGGTCTGAATTTTAAAACATTGTTTTGTTTCATTGTGATTTTTTGTAACAGCTTTAAGCTATAATTCACATACCATAGGACCTGGTTGCGAAGTACTGATCTAAGCTTTCCTTAATGTGGATTTGAAGTACGTTTCCTTAATTTATTATATTTAGTAAGGGAGATTTTATCGATACCCTTCTTTAATTCAGGAGGATGAAAACGAACATTTGTCATTATTATAAAACCTAAATAAAGTTACTTTTTACTTTTGATATGACCCACAATAATGTTTTCGTATGGGTTGGTCACTTCATAGAAAAAGAAAAAGATTTCCTACTCATCATCTGAATGAAACTGGACAAGCCCATTATAAAGTTCATGTGGAAAAATAAACTGAAATAGTCCCCCCAAAAAGTCTGAAAAAGAAGAAAAATAAGGGGATTTAGCTCTGCAAAGATATTAAAATATTTTAAATCTACAGTGATTAAAACTTTATGGAACTGGCACGTGAATAGACAGACAGATGGAACTAATTAGGAACACAGGAAATAAACTCAAATACTTATAAGACTATAGTATAATTAAAAGTAGGATCTCATTCGAAGGTAGAAATCTGGAAAGAAGTAAATTTCAATCCATACCTCGAACTTTAATGCAGAATAAGTTCCAAATGAATAAAATATATTAGTGTAAAAGGGAAAAAAAGAAACCATTAACGCATAAGATGAACCCATCCTTCCTAAGAATGACACAGTCAATTAAAGAGAAAAATCTTCAGGATGCCTGGATGGCTCAGTTGGTTAAGCGTTGCCTTCCGCTCAGGTCATAATTCCAGGACCGGGTCCTGCGTGGGGCTCCTTGCTCAGCAGGGAGCCTGCTTCTCCCTCTGCCAGCATCTCCCCCTAATTTTGTGCTCTCTCTCTCTAACAAGTAAATAGATAAAATCTTTAAAAAAAAAAAAAGAGGAAAAAATCTTTAAGTCTTCTTGGCAAAAACCACAATAAGCACAGTCAAAATATGCAACTAACTGGGAAAGTTGTGTTTCAACTTATAACACAGATAAAGGGTTAATTTCACTAATAGAGTTCCTATAAATCAACAAGAAAAAGACCAATAACCTAATAGAAAAATAGGCCAAGGCTATCAAGTAGACAGATCTCCAAAAAGGAATGTAAATGTCTGTTAAAAATGCAAAGATATTTAACCTTATTCAAAGCAAACAAAAGCAAATTAAAAACCACAGCGAGATATCACTCTTTCAGTTATCTAACAAGCAAAGTTTAATAACACAATATGTTGATGAGAGTGTGGAAAACTGGCATTCTATACGCTGTTGGTGGGAATACACATTTGCACAACTCATTGGAGGACAATGTAGCAATTTCTATCAAAATTACGAATGCATTTCCCTTTATCTCATAGATTATACTTCTAGAAGCTTATTCCTGCAGATACTCTCATGTTCGCAAAACCTCATATAAGGTTATTGAGTATAGCATTTTTACAGCAAAATATTACAATCACACTAAATGTCCTTTAGTAGGTGAACAGTTAAATAAATGCAGAGGGAATACTTCGCAGGTGTAAAAATAAGAAAGTTCTTTATGGAGTGTTATGAAATGATTAACTATATATAATGTTAAGTGAAAAAAGCTAGATGAGGAACACCATGGTTAGTATATTACTATTTGTGTGAAAAGAGGGAATGTGTATATTTAATATATGCATACTTGCTTAAAATATATATGGAAGGATACCCAAAAGACAAAAATATTGATTGTGCCAAGGGAGAGAAACTGGATTGGGAGAAAATCTTGTCATTATATACTCTTTGGTAGCTTACAATTTGTGAATATTGCAAAGGTAATACCAAGAGAAAATTAGTTAATTAATATGTAGCTAAACCAGGAATGATGGCTGTCCTTTCTTTCGCTGTTGTAATGAGCGTTCTTATAAAACAGTTACAGAATATTTATCACTACATATTTATATTCTTTTAAACAGTTACATTTTAAAATGACTCAAAAACACAAATTATTTTTGAGCTCTTTTATAAAAAGGTATGTCTTTTCCTTATACATATGTACTATTTCACTTACAGAAAATGTTTCTGTTTTTCTTTTTAGTAAATCAGAAACGTACTGTTTTGGGGCACATGCGTGGCTCAGTCGTTAAGTGTCTGCCTTCGGCTCAGGTCATGGTCCCAGGGTCCTGGGATCGAGCCCCGCATCGGGCTCCCTGCTCCAAGGGAAGCCTGCTTCTCCCTCTCCCACTCCCCCTGCTTATGTTCCCTCTCTCGCTGTGTCTCTCTCTGTCAAATAAATTACATAAAATCTTTATAAAAAAAAAGAAATGTACTGTTTTTATTCTCTGTTCCAATTCTACTTGAATACCGAATAATTATAAGATATATAGATGGTAAATCCTGCAAGAATTCATTCAGTGGATATTTATTACTAGATTAATATAGCAAAATTCATTAATAGTACTTTTTCACTTAGAAGTCTTCACTGGGTCTCTTAATTTTCAAACTTGGGTGTGTGGATGGTTCTAGGAGTGGCCCTGTAGGGACACACAGACTCACAAAGAAGGTTGTCTACACCAGTCCATAGCTCTTTAAATATACCCTCGAATAATGTGAGTTGGAGGTGCTGACCCACCCACACCCTCAGTGGAAAATCCATGTACAACTTTTGGCTCCCTAAAATCCTAACTACTAATAGCCTACTGTTGACTAGAAGCCTTACCAATAACATAGTTGATTAACCACCTATTTGTATATGTGTTATATACTGTGTACTTACAATAAAGTAAGCTAGAGAAAAGAAAAAGTTATTAAGAATGTCACAAGGTGCAGGGTGCCTGGGTAGCTCAGTCGGTTAAGCATCTGCCTTCAGCTCAGGTCATGGTCCCAGGGTCCTGGGATCGAGCCCCACATGAGGCTCCCTGCTCAGTGGGGAGCCTGCTTCTCCCTCTCCTTCTGCCCCTTTCCCTGCTTGTCCTCTCTCTCTCTCATAAATAAATAAAATCTTTTTAAAAAAGAAAGAAAGAAAAGAAAATGACAAGGGGCACCTGGGTGGCACAGTAGGTCAAGTAAGCATCTGACTCTTGGTTTTGGCTCAGGTTGTGATCTCAGGGTTGTGGAATGGAGCCCTGGGTCAGGTTCTTTGCTCAGTGCAGAGTCTACATGGGACTCTCTCTTTCCCTCTCCCTCTGCCCCTCCTCACCCCCACTCTCTCTCCCTCTAAAATAAATAAATAAATCTTTGGGGAAAAAAAGAAAATCACAAGGAAAAGAAAATACATTTCCAATACTGTACTGAAAAAAAAAATTCAGGTATAAGTAGACCTGCGCAGTTCAAACCCATGTTGTTCAAGCGTCAACTGTGTATGTTTTCAGGTACATGGAGGAAATTTAAGATGGTTCAGTGGACTCTGAGAAAGAAGTCCAGATCCCACTTTATAGTCGAGCACAACCCTGAATACTTGTTTCCCTCTCCCAGATGGGACTTGCAATTCTAACTCCTTCCTTCCCTTCTTTTGCCCCCAGTGCACACTGGCTGGGATCTATATTACTCTGGTGCTCCTATGTCATGATTTTTCCAGGGCACTCACAATTTCAAATACTATGTTCCCAATTTTGAACCATGAGATCTGAATTCTGGTTCTGGAAATATAGTTACAGTATACCTTGGCTAAATTCTAGTCTGTTGACCTTAATCAATTTCTTAGTATTTCTCTCTTGGGAGTTCCTCCCCAGAAAAATATGAAAATTGGAGAAGAAAAGTTCCTAGATGCCTAGTACCTCAGATAGATGAGCAAGCTATAAATGTACTGACCAGGAATAAGGCTCTGACAAGGGCAGTACGCTGCCCAGTCTACAGGTACTCAGGCTTGCCTTCCCCCTGAGTCCTCCCGGGCCCTCTGGCCAGGAAGCTCTCAGGCATCCCCCAAGGCTCTAAAACCCAGAATCCAAGGTGGGCATTATTAACCTCTCATCTCTTGTGTTCTAGATAATATTCTCGAGCAATCCTGTGCAAATGCCTTCAGAGGCCAGGTAGTAGAGTCCTGTGAATATGTAAAAAGATCTGATTTAAAGGGATGGTCAGACAGGGTGAGCAGGAAACCTGCACCATAAAAAGCATTCCCATTCAAAGAAAGAATTGTTAAAATTGTGCTTGCCACACGAAATACTGGCTGCCCCTTTGCAGCTTCTGGTTTGGAGGGTCTACAGTGGCATCAGAGAGAAGGGATCTTGGATAGAATTCTGTAAGCTATTAAGAATACATTCCAGGAGCACCTGGGTGGCTCAGTCGGTGAAGTGTCCGCCTTCGGCTCAGGTCATGATCTCAGGGTCCTGGGATCGAGAGCCCCGTATCAGGCTCTCTGCTCAGCGCGGAATCTGCATCACCCTCTCCCTCTGCCCCTCCCCCCTGCTTCGGAGCTCTCGCTCTCTGTCTGTCTCAAATAAATAAATAAAATTAAAAAAGAGAATACATTCCATGCCTAGTTCTTGGTAATCAGCTCCTTCCAAGATGGGCTTTTTTTTTTTTTTTTTTTTTTGGTGCCTTTGGCTACATGCTGTTTCTTCTGGAGGTCTCCATGGGCAACCCGAATCTCTCTATGGTGGCCCCTCTTCAAGACTTTCTAAGATAGGCTACCACTGCTGATTAACTTCATTTTTTCTCTGTTCTCCTAACACTACATCATGAATAGGCTACATTCTGGAAAAACAGGGTTTTTTATGTTTTTGTTTTTTTAATGAACCCTGGTGTCTGGTTAATGCCAATCCTTTTTTCTCTGTGTATTCTCCAACATTCAGACCCTTTCTGCTAATTAGGAGTGACAGATGAGTCACCTGTCTGGTGATCTCCCCAAGGGAAGAAAAATCTTGCTTCTCTTACTGATCTAGGAGACCTTCAGGAGTCACCACATGCTCTGAAAGCTTCTGTCAGAGAGAGGAAAGGTCAATGTGAAAAACCCAGTGCAGACAGAAGCTAGACACGGGCAGATGTCCAGCCATCCCTAGCATCAGACAGTAGGGACAGATGGGGCTTCCCACTGTTCAATGCTGATGGGATTTTTGGGAGTCCAGGCCATCAAGTAGAGGTAAATGTCACAGACTTATTAAGGGCAAGGGCTGATCGTCCAATGTTGGCAGGCTCATCAGCTTAGCAAAGGGTTATGCAGCCTAAAGCAAAGGAGGTACGTAGGTGCCAACAAGTGACCATACAAAAAACAGAAGTCAGTTAGCAAGGGGTCAAGATGAGGCACTTATGTGGACTAGAGAAGGAGAATTCTGGGTGGTGGAAGGTGGAAGGGGGCCTGAGTCCTCTTGCTCAATCCTCTAAGGTTGTTGCCTGAATAGAACTCCCCAAGGTTTTCTTTTTTTTCTTTTCTTTTCTTTTTTATTATGTTATGTTAATCACCATACATTACATCATTACTTTTTAAAAAAATTTTTATTGTTATGTTAATCACCGTACATTACATCATTAGTTTTTGATGCAGTGTTCCATGATTCACTGTTTGCGTATAACACCCAGTGCTCCACGCAGAACGTGCCCTCTTTAATACCCATCACGAGGATAACCCATCCCCCCACCCCCCTCCCCTCTAGAACCCTCAGTTTGTTTTTCAGAGTCCATCGTCTCTCATGGTTCGTCTCCCCCTCCGATTTCCCCCTTCATTCTTCCCCTCCTGCTATCTTCTTCTTCTTTTTCTTCTTCTTTTTCTAACATATAATGTATTATTTGTTTCAGAAGTACAGGTCTATGATTCAACAGTCTTGCACAATTCACAGTGCTCACCATAGCACATACCTTCCCCAATGTCTATCACCCAGCCACCCATCCCTCCCACCCCCAACCACTCCAGCAACCCTCAGTTTGTTTCCTGAGATTAAGAATTCCTCATATCAGTGAGGTCATAGGATACATGTCTTTCTCTGATTGACTTATTTCACTCAGCATAACACCCTCCAGTTCCATCCACGTCATTGCAAATGGCAAGATCTCATTCCTTTTGATGGCTGCATAATATTCCATTATATATATATACCCCACATCTTCTTCATCCATTCATCTGTCGATGGACATCTTGGCTCTTTCCACAGTTTGGCTATTGTGGACATTGCTGCTATAAACATTGGGGTGCATGTACCCCTTTGGATCCCTACATTTGTGTCTTTGGAACTCCCCAAGGTTTTCAAGGCGCCCTGGTCTTCATCATGAGATGAAGAATCACCTGCAGAGTCAGATGCTTTGCAGATTTGCATTTTTCCAGGAAAAAAAAAAGCGGGAGCTCTTTTTCTGGCATGAACTGAAATTCGAAAGGGGAATCAACACGTAGAAAGAGTCTTGACTAGGTTTGAGCCCAGCATTTCAGTGAATTTTAGAACTAACCCTCTTCTTAATGGAGGTAGCTGAAATCTTGATATCTGCAAGGACAGAGATGAAGCTCAGAAGCTGAGGCAGACCCTAAACAAAGAAATAAAATAAAATCAAGATTGGGCCTGTCACAGAAAACAGCATTAGTGGTAGATAGATGGGTATCTCTGTGAGACAACATCCACAGTTTTCTTTGGGGATTACTTATAACTTGAAGAAATAGGTGATATTTATTACACTAGCAGACTGTCATGTTTTACACAACTAAATTCATTTAGTTGAGACTTTCCACATCTCTAGTCATTCCAAAGTGTTTTTTTTTCTTCTCGGATATTTGGACATTATGTTGAAACACTGTGGCAAAGCGCTTATGCTCAGATATAATAATTTTTTATTACCATTCTTTTCACGAATCCATTCTAAAAAGGATGGTACATAAATATTAGGATACCAGTAACAGCGAGATTTTACTACGTGCCAGGTGCCACTGTGGGCATTTTACACACATCATTTCAGTTAATTCTCTTAACAATCCTAAGAAGTAGGTGGCATTGCATCTCTCATTTTACCCATGAGAGGGCTGAGGCACAGAAATGTGGCCACGCTATGATCCTAAAGAGGTTTCCATGCTAAGAGGTTTCACTGATAAGTCGGCACTAAAACTTGTTCTGTTTTAGCTTCCTGATGACCAGTCGACTGTGTTACTCCCTGTGCTGTGTTATCATTATTCCTGCCCAAGTAAGTTCTGGAAACTCACTAGATCTGTTTGTCTCTTGAAGTTTGAGTTAATAGACAGTCACCTACTGGGCACTGTAATGCTTCTCCTCAGATCAATGCCAAAGCATCCCTTTGGAAATTTGTTTAAAAATCATATATCCAGGTCCCACCTCTCAGAGAATTGGATTAGGGATGAAGGCAAGAAATCCGGGCTTAACATGCTTTCTGTGTGAGTCTGATATGCAGCTGGATTTGAGAAGCCTGATTTAAAGCAGTGGGCTCATGGGCTTGTGGGTTCTAGTCTTTTCTAATTAAACAATCTCTACCAGTAAAAAAAATTGGGGGTTAGGTAGCAACTATTTGTAGGTGTATTATTCATATATAATATACATGTATTATTTTGCCTTTATATTCTATATTATAAAACCTACAAAATAAAAGTCAAGGAAGGCTGAGGTGAGAATAAAGAATATTTGAAAAATATTTATTTTTCTCATTGAGTAATGTTCTCATAAAAATATAATGAACAATGAAATAAATACGCCACATTCTCTGATCAAATCTTGGTTTACACTCTGTTATACAGAGATTTTTCAGGTCTGGTTCTAAGTTTATTGTTGACATTAGTTTTAATGGTTGCCATAAGTGAAAAACACACAAAACCTCCAAATGGAAAAAGTACATTGTTGGCAGGACATATTCATTTTTCCGTACCATCTGCTAATTAAGCAAAAGTTTTTGATGAAATGGGGCTAATAATTTCCACAGTCCCTGATGTAAGTCAGCACCTCTTGCAAACTAATTGGAAGATACATTGCGTTTTTAAAAAAGATTTTATTTATTTATGTAGAGTGAGGGTGAGTGGGAAGAGGGTAGAGGGAGAGGGAGAGAGAAAATCTCAGGCAGACCCCAAGCTGATCATGGAGACTGCTGCAGGGCTTAATTTCCCAACCTTAAGCTATCGCTCATGATAGATTTTTAGCTATCATGTTAAGCAAAGCTTAACAAAAAAAGCAAAGCCATTTGCAATGACGTGGATGGAACTGGAGGGTGTTATGCTGAGTGAAATAAGTCAATCAGAGAAAGACATGTATCAGTTAAGCAAAGCTCATGTACGCTTAACCAACTGAGTCACCCACGTGCCCCAATACCTTGCAATTTTTTAAAAGATTTTATTCATATATTTGAGAAAGAGAGTGGGAGAGCACAAGCAGAGGGAGTGGCCAAGGGAGAGGGAGAAGCAGGCTCCCCAATGAGCTGGGAGCCGATGTGGGTCTTGATCCTAGGACCCTGGGATCATGACCTGAGCCAAAGGCAGGCACTTAACCAACTGAGCCACCCAGGCGCTCCCTCTGCATCTTAATAATGTCAACCTGCAGGCTTAAAATGAATAGCACTAAAACTTTTTATATGGGACATTTTTGTGTATTGATTTTCATTCATTAGGACCTGATAAGAGGATACCAAACATTTTTCTTTTCTTTTTTTTAAAGATTTTATTTATTTATTTGAGAGAGAGAGAGAGAACGCAAGTGGAGGAGAGGGAGAACCAGGCTCCCCACTGAGCAGGGAGCCCGACATGGGGCTCGATCCCAGAACCCTGGGACCATGACCTGAGCCAAAGGCAGATGCTCAACTGACTGAGCCACCCAGATGCTCAACTGACTGAGCCCCCAAACATTTTTCATTAGACTTAGTACTTGATAGGATATTGTATGACCTTAAACATTGCTGAAAAATTATCTTCATGTTCTGGATATATTTTTTTCTGGATATATTATATATATAATCTGTATGTATATAATCTCTTTCTCTCTCTATATATAATCTATATTACATAATCTCTATATTATAATTTATATATGTTTAATAATCTGTATATATACACTGTCACATATACATACATATTTACATAGAATATATACTTATATTTACCAGTGTAATTGTACATATATACACATGCATATATATACTTTCGTACAGCACATATAAGTAACATATTTTTGTATATATAAATATATACATTATATACAAATATACATACATATATAGTTAAGGTGACATTCATCATCAATGATAGCGGATATAAATGTATATTTCTAGGGCACCTGGGTGGTGCCTCATGGCATGGACCTTCTCTTCCCTCAGGGTATCTCCCATACTGTGACCCAAGTCTGCTCAGCATATGACAAATGAGGGGACAGTTCAGTCCATTTTATTCAATAATCATGGAGCTTTCTTTCTCATCTCTCTGGCTCCATGGGTTTAGATCTTTCAAGGCATCTGCTTAAGCATGCAATGACTTTTTATACTTAAAAAAAATCATAGATCCATTCGTGGAAGTCTCCAGAAAAATTCCTATACCTACAAACGACCTGCACTAAAGGGGGGGGGCTTGTTCATTGAAATCCTGAAGCCTCAGACTGAGAACCCCTTGTCTAAAGACATTTTATGTCCTCAGGAATTTGGTTTGGTTAGAGAAGCATCAGGATTTATCCACAGATTTTTTTTTTTTAGAAGGACTCCAATTTCTCCAGTCAGGTCTGTGGTCCCTTGTGTCACCTGTAAGCACATAAGAAATCCTCTCTCAGCCCCACCTGAACCTTCTTGAGCATCTTAAAGACCTCCTTCAGGACACCCCCCCCCGCCCCGCATAACACAAGTGATATGTTAGGACTTCTCACCAGAAAAAAAAAAAAAAAACTACAACAGCATTTTGTTAAATACTCTCTAAATAGCCCATCGAAGACAATGCGGCTTCCATTTGCCGTGAATTAAAATCATGGTTTGCTCCAATGAAGTCAGCAGGTTACAAACCACATCTTGCTGTCACAGGAAGAGTATTGAGACTGGTTTCTGTTCCAGCCTGCCCTTCTTGCTCAGTGCATGTGGTCAGCATTTCCACACAGCCTCTGCTGGTACCCTCTACTTCCTTAAACTCGAGTCAATCTGAATCTCCCCCACCCCGCTGAAGTCAACATCCCTTCTCAAATCTTTGTTCCTAGGTTTCAGTGGTTTGTTAATGAGATAACTGATCCGACCCACTGTAATCTCACGCAATTTAACTTCATTCTTAAATTCATCATCGATTTTTCTCCTAAGAAATCTCCCATAATACTTCCAAAGCTTACATGATCTCTCTGAGCAATGTGTCTTGGCTGCCCCGCTCTATCCTGGGGCACCGTGCAGCAAAGAGGGGCAAAACCATGAAATTTGGAGTCAGAAAAAAGTTTGAATTTAGGGTCAGCAACTGAATGTCTTTGTGGCTTTGAGTTAGGCAGGGATCCCTACAGATCTCAGTTTCCTTATTTCTACAGTGGGAGTGTTGTTGAAAACCAGCCTCTGTTCTCGGGAGCCAAAGTATGTAACATGAAGACAGTTTGGATGGAAAGAAGGAAGAAAATTTATTACTTTGCCAGGCACAGGAGGGCTGCAGCAGGCTAATGCCTGGGGTAAAAGGCTGAGGGGTTTTATAGGAAAGTACAGGATCTGGGCGGTTTCCATGGGAATCTGGAACGTGCTGCTAGCCAAGTGTCATGTCTTCAAGGTGGTCTCATGACCAGCGCTGCCACCTGCCATCAGAATCTCGTTACTAAGTATACATTGAGGTCAGCGAGATGTCAATATCGATACCGAGTTCCTGGAACAAAGGAGTCTACAGAAAAACAAGTGTGTGGAGGGTGCTTCCAGAGTGAGGAAGAGAGAAACGTGTTCAGTTTGAAGTCAAGCCTTGCTGAAGCCCTAGTGTGTTCATCTTAATTTCCATCCATCTTTAGGTCTGTTTTTTTTTTTTAAGATTTTTTAAAAATTTATTTGTCAGAGAGAGAGAAAGTGAGAGTCAGCACAAGCAGGGGGAGTGGCAAGCAGAGGGAGAAGCAGGTTCTCTGCTGAGCAAGGACCCCGACTCGGGACTCGATCCCAGGACTCTGGGATCATGACCTGAGCTGAAGGCAGATGCTTAACCCCCCGAACCACCTAGGCGTCCCATCTTTACGTTTCTACAGTGGTTTCAGGAGCAAGGATATTTGCTGTGTCTGCTGTCATGAGGACTGGACTTTTTAATTTCAAAGTGAATATTTTTTAGTTTGTAAAAAACATAATTGGCTCTGTGGTTTCATTTTGTTGTATCCTTCCTTCTCTCTTTTCTTTCCATAATGCTCTTCATTTTTTTTTTTTTTTATGGTTTCAACTTCTTTTTCTCTTTGAACAATCCAGAATACTTTCTTAAAAATCTCTTTCAGATTGGGGCACCTGGCTGGCTCAGTTGGTGCAGCATGAGACTCTTGATCTCGGGGTTGTAAGTTCGAGCCGCACATTGGGTGTAGAGATTACTTAAAACTAATAAAAAAAAAATCTTGGGCTGCCTGAGTGGCTCAGTCTGTTAAGTGCCTGCCTTCAGCTCAGGTCATGATCTCAGGGTCCTGGGATTGACCCCTCATCAGGCTCCCTGCTCAGCGGGGAGCCTGCTTCTCCCTCTCCCTCTGCTGCTCCCCGTCTTGTGCTCTCTACTCAAATAAATAAATAAAATCTTTAACAAATAATAAAACATCTTTAAAAAATTCTCAAATTGTTCTATTATCTCTTATTTGTGGGGCACAATTTCTCTCATTTAAAGAAATAACTGGCAACTGCCCCTTTTGATGGATTGTTTCTGGTGCAGCTTATAATTTTTGACTTTCAGCTTCTCTTCCATGAAGAATGTTTTCTGTGGGTGCCCCACGTGGCCTAGATTGGAGTACCCTGGAGTTTTGTTACTCGAGGATCAACCTCTCCTCTGCTCAAAGATACTGTTCCGCACCTGTCTCTTCCCTCCCATGCCTTTCAAGTTTGTCCTCCCTGCTGGATCATTCCACTCAGCATATAATCACGCTGTAATACCTCCTAATTTGTCTCGTTTTGCTATTTCCCTTTATAGCAAAACTTCTTGAATGACTTGTCTCTATTTGTTGCTCCAATTTTTCTCTATTGAAGTGTTCCATTCAGGCTTTCTCCATTCTCTGCTACTCTTGCTAAGGTCACCAGTGATTCCCCTGTTGCTGAAACCAATGGTCAATTCTCAGTCCTCATCATACCTTTGATCACTAGCTTTTGATCCAGTTGGTTACTGCCTCCTTCTCTTTTTTTGAACATTTTGTAGTTGGGCTCCAGAACATGTCTGTCTTTGTTTTCCTCCTATCTCAGTGCCCCTTGATCTCTTTCTCCATTGATGGATCCTCCTTATGTCCTTGACCCTAACATGTTGATGTGTCCCAGGACTCACTCCTCATACCTCTTCTCTTATTTTCACTCGTTGTCTCAGGACTTGGGCATTTGTTATTTCCTGTGTCTGGAAAGATTCTCCAGATACCCACAAGCTTTGCTCCTTCACTCAGAAGTTCTGGGTTCTGAGTCATTTTATCAGTTAGCTCTTCCCTGATCATCCTATTAAACTACACTCCATCCCCTAACACTGTCCATCCCCTCACACCTTGATTTAATTTTCTCCACAACACTTATCATTATCCAACATACTTACTATTATTTGTGTATCTATTTATTGGCCAACTCTTTCACAAAACATAAATCCTCTGAGGGCAGGAACCTTATCTGTTCAGTTCGCTGTTGTATCACCAGCTGTTGGAACAGTGTTGGGCACGGGAGGCATCTGATAAATATTTACTGAATGAGTGAGTGAATAAATGAATGGAAAGAGATGATATATTTCCATTACTTCCTACACTGAGATAGATATCTCTCGACTTTCAAAATATATTTTTTAGTTGTTCAGTCTGTTCAGAAAGAAGGGAAATTTCATGTGCCAGTTTATTTTTATTTTTTATTTTTTTAAGGTTTTATTTATTTGAGAGAGAGAGTGAGCACAGAGGAAGAGGGAGAGGGAGAAGCAGGCTCCCCGCTGAACAGAGAGCTGGACACGGGGCTCCATCCCAGGACCCTGAGATCATAACCTGAGCCGAAGGCAGACGCCCAAAAAACTGAGCCACCCAGGAGGCCCTATTTTTATTTTTTTTTAAGATTTTTTTATTTATTCATTTGAGAGAGAGAGAAAGAGACAGCATGAGCAGGGTGGATGGTCAGAGGAAAGGGAGAAGCAGGCTCCCTGCTGAGCAGGGAGCCTGATGTGGGACTCAATCCCAGGACCCCGCGATCATGACCGTGGACTTGTCTAACAATGCTACTTTATGAGTTTCTGAAGCAGCAGGGGTAGCAATTTATCAGGAACATTTTAAAGGGATGCCTGCAGTGGCTGCGATCATGAGCCGAAGGCAGATGCTTAACCGACTAAGCCACCCAGGTACCCCTCAAGTTGCCAGTTTATAAAGAAATTATTAAACTACTAAGTGTCAATTCCATGTCAGAAGCCATCTATCAAGGTTAGAGTTCTCACCCTGAGCTTCACGGGTTCTGAGAATGGGCTTCAGAGCTCAGTGAAGGCCCTAAAAATGTTGTAGATGTGTATGTGCATTTTCCTTGGGAAAAGATTTATAGCTTCCATCAGAGTCACACACTATCTGTGACCCAACTAAAGGTTTTGAATTATTGTTATCTTCCTTGGGTATTGATCAACTAAAAGCTAAAACGTTGGAAGATAAAAACTCATCTTCCTTTCCAAAGTCTCTTGACTTTCTTAGAAGCAAAGCCCTTTGTGTCAGGAGAAACAGCCACTGCAGGCATCCCTTTAAAATGTTCCTGATAAATTGCTACCCCTGCTGCTTCAGAAACTCATAAAGTAGCATTGTTAGACAAGTCCACGTTAGAAATTTCCACTTGGGTTAAGCTGAGATAGTTTTCACACGCTGGGTCTTGTTCAGGCCCTGGGACCTAGAAGAACATGTTAAATCCCCTTTTCCACTGGTTGGTTTCTCAGATTTGTAAAGATAGCATGCTTCACACCTCCTCCCTCTTCCAAAGCCTTATTTCTTCAGACGAGATGTCTCCAATTTCTCTAAACGTGGGCCAGGGCAGCTCACCACACTGCAACTCCGTTTCTGAATGCTCCCCAGTTCGCCAATAGCCCAAGACTGAACACACAGAGGATACACACAGGAGTCCGGTCTCGCAAATTTGGACCCGATACTTGTACCAACGCCGCTTAGTGTCACAAAACGACTGTTGCCCCCGAGGGCAGCATGGATGTAGAAAAGAGACAGGTGGAGAATAGAGAGGGGGGAGGTGGAGAGACGAGGCAAAATCAGAGCACTTCTCGACTTCTGGCCTGCGGGAAAGGGAAGGCGGAGGGGAGCGAGGATGACAAATATGCTGAAGCAGAGAGTCTGGGGGAGGCAGAAGGAGGAAGACAGACAGACAAACAGAAGGGAGGCGAAGGTGGGACAGGTTAGCTAGCACCTCGCTGAATTCCAACACAAGGAGGTGGAAAGAGAGCGCTAAGGAAATGCGGAGTCGGTGTGAGTTTGGAGCAGCAAGACAGGGAGGTCGGGGTAAATCAAATGCTGCAGGGAGGCCAAAAAGGGGGGGAAGGGCAGCGAGCAGACGCCCCGCCCGAGCACCTGGGGTACTGGCAGAGTCGCCAAGGTGTGGGGCTGACGCAGGGTCTGCGACAGACAAGGGGATTATCTTGGTGGACCGTCGCAGCGCTTGGCCCAGTGCCTGGCCCAGCGGAGGGGCTCACTAACAGACCGCTTGGTGACAAGCGAAGGAGCAAATGCACCAATCTGGAATGAATGACCCGAGCTTCCGCTGCGGGCGACCGGGAGCAGCCTCAACGCCTGGAGGACGCGGGAGGGGCGGGGCGACGCGGGCGGCCAATGGGAGCCCGCGCCTCAGCTCCGGCCCCGCCCCCAGGCCGCCGCGCCGGCGTCGGCGCGGCGGCCGCGGCGGGCGCGGCGCGCGCAGTCGCCCGCCTCGAGGAAGTGCGCCCGGAGTCGGCGTCGCGGGCCGAGGTGAGCGCGCGCGGGCTGGGCGGGCCCGGCTGCGGCCGCCCGGGATGGGGCGTGACGCCGCCAGTCTCCGCGCGGGGGCTCGGCTGGGCCCCCGGGAGCAGCGGCGGGGCCGGCGGACGCGCGCCCGACGGTTTCGGAGGGCGCGGGGACGCGGCGGGTGCGGGGGAGGGGTGGCGGGCCGAGGGGGCTCTGGTGCAGCGGAGACGCCGCGGCCGGGAGCTGGCTCTGCGCCCCTGAGCCTGTGGACCCTGGACTCCCCGGCCACGCCCCTGGACCGGCACCGAAACCGGGCCGCTTTCTCTGCCTCACCCCGGAGGCTGGAAGAGAGCCTCTCTCCCCGGGGTGCTGTGGGCGTTGGGGAGCGAGAGTGGAGGATACCTGGGTGGGTGCCCCGGCCTCCGGGACCCAAAATGCCGGTAGTCCCCCAACCTCACGGCCTTTGTGACAGCCCCTAAACCCTCCTCCCCCGAGCCCCCCAACGTTGGCAGCTCTCCTCCCCAAAACACAGGCCTTGCTTGGAGCTTCGTGGGTTCCAATTCGGCCGCCCCTTTTGAGCCTCCGAGGTTCCTAATCAGTCAACTCTGATACTTGTCTTGCAGGGGGATTGTGAGGATTAGAAATGGCATGAACAGGGCCTAATATGGAGCTGCTACGTAGTGTTGGAGAAAAAATTACTCATATGCTCGTTAAAGACGGTAAGGCAGAGTTTATTCAGGGGCGCTACTACAACGCGGTTTTGCAGGAGCAGAGAGCAATTGGGCCACACTCTGCAACGGGGAGGGGTGGAAAATTGTAGCCGAGGAGCCTGGTGGGGGGGGTGGGAGGGCTCAGTGCTTGGAAAATGACTAAGAGGCAACGTCCGGGGTAAAGGGAACTCTGGCTAAATCGACTTGACTGGAGTTTTGCTGAAGACAGGCCTGGGTGATACGGAATTTGATCAGATATCAGGGCTGGTCAGATACCAGGGTTGATGTGGAATTTGAGCAACTATCAAAGATGAGGGACTTTCCCTAAACCGGACTCAGCAAGAATCTTGCTAAAACGGGACGAAAAGGGTCAAGGACAGACCTGAAAGACCAGGCCCAGTTGAAAAGACTGCGGAGCTTGACTAAAGTTTGCTTAAGGAGAGAGTGTATGTCAATAGTAGGTACACAGCAAAGGGCTCGTATGCATAGGTATAGTAAGTATGCTTACCTAAGTTGTACATTTGAAGTTCACTCTACTTTGCTACAGTTTTAATAACACCTACACATTTGGGATTACTTGAAATGTTTTTTCATAACAGGAGCAGATACTCATGAAGTCACTGGAATATAAACTACACCCTCTATAAAGTAATTTAATTTGGAATAATTGAGGCATTTTTCTTAGCATTTTTGTTAGGATATAATTACTAAAATCGGATTTAAGTATTTTGTAAGTTTTCTAGTTTTCCCTAAATGTCATTTTCCCTAAATGGTATCTAAACAGCCATGTTCATTCAGGAAGCAAATAAATTTGAATAAATCTACCCATTAGTCTCTTGCTATCGGAAGTCTTTCTACTTGTTATTTGAAACTCAGGAGCCAGATAGATTTAGATAATGAAGGATGCTTTTATATTTATTCAACATTTATTTAATATTTATTTATAAGATTTTTATTTATCTTAGAGATGAGTGGCAGGGGCAGAGGGAGAGAGAACCCCAAAGGGACCCCGCGCTGAGTGCTTGGAGCCAGAAGCAGGGCCGGATCCCAGGACCCCAAGATCATGACCTGAGCCAAAACCAAGAGTCAGCTGCCCAACCAAGTTCACCACCCAGGCACCCCATTTGTTTATTTAAGTAGATTCCATGCCCAGTGATGTGGGGCTTGAACTCAAAACCCAGAGATCAAAAGTAGGACACTTGACTGACTGAGCCACCCAGGTGTCCCTTATTTAATATTTTAACATGTATTCAAAACTGTACATTTTTTCTCTGGAACTTTAGTGGTTACCTCTAAATTTTGATACTGTGTTTTCACTATCATTCAATATGAAAACATTTTGATCTCCAGGGCACCTGGGTGGCTCAGTCAGTTAAGTGTCTGCCTTCTGCTCAGGTCGTGATCCCGGGGTCCTGGGATGGAGCTCCAAGTCTGGCTTCTTGCTGGGGGTGGAGAGTGGGGGGGGGGGCAGCCTGCTTCTCCCCCTCCCCCTGCTGCTCCCCTTGTTTATGCTCTCTCTGTCAAATAAATAAATAAAATCTTAGAAAAAAAGGAAAAGAAAACATTTTAATGTCCATTGTGATTTTTTCTTTGGCTATAGGTTATATTAGTTATTCAATAATTTCCATATATAGGCATTTTCTAGGTATCTTTTTGTTACTGGTTTCTAATTTCATTGCACTGTGGTCAGAGCATATATATTTTGAGATTCCAGTCTTGAAACTTATTTATGGATATGGTCTGCTTTGGTGAATGTTTCATATGAACTTGAAATGAATGTGTATTCTGCAATTGTTGAGTCTGAATGTCCATTAGAATGAGTTTGTTTATAGTGTTCAGATTTTCTGTAGCCTTACCGATTTTTTTTTTTGGTCTTGTTCTATCACCTATGAGGATTTGTCCCTTTAGACCTGATAGTAGGTGCATATACGTTTAGGGTTTTGTGTTCTAAATGATTGGACCCATTTATTTATTTATTTATTTATTTTTAATTTTTTTATTGTTATGTTAATCACCATATATTACATCATTAGTTTTTGATGCAGTGTTCCATGATTCATTGTTTGTTCATAACACCCAGTGCACCATGCAAAACGTGCCCTCCTCAATACCCATCACCAGGCTAACCCATCCCCCCACCCCCCTACCCTCTAGAACCCTCAGTTTTTCAGAGTCCATCATCTCTCATGGTTCGTCTCCCCCTCTGACGTATTCCCCTTTTCTTCCTCTCCTGTTATCTTCTTCTTTTTCTTTTTTCTTAAAATATGTTTCGTTATTGGTTTCAGAAGTACAGATCTGTGATTCAACAGTCTTGCACAATTCACAGCGCTCACCGTAGCACATACCCTCCCCAATGTCTATCACCCAGCCATCCCATCCCTCCCACCCCCCAACCACTCCAGTAACACTCAGTTTGTTTCCTGAGATTAAGAATTCCTCATATCAGTGAGGTCATGTGATACATGTCTTTCTCTGATTGACTTATTTCACTCAGCATAACACCCTCCAGTTCCATCCATGTCGTTGCAAATGGCAAGATCTCATTCCTTTTGATGGCTGCATAATATTCCATTGTGTATATATACCACAACTTCTTTATCCATTCATCTGTCGATGGGCATCTTGGCTCTTTCCACAGTTCGGCTATTGTGGACATTGCTGCTATAAACATTGGGGTACATGTACCCCTTCGGGGATTGGACCCATTTATTATAATGAAGTGTTCCTCTTTTTTTTCTTGAAGTCTCTTGGTCAGATACTAATATAGCCATACCAGCTTTTGTATGCTTGCTGTCTGCATAGGATGTCTTTTCCCCATTGTTTTGTTTCCAAATTTTTGTGTCTTTATGTATTAAATATCTCTTGTAGACACCCTGTGATTGGGTCTTACTTTTCCAAATCTGGCAATCTTATAATTCGAATGTTTAGCCCCTTTACATTTAATGTGATTACTTATGTGGTTGGGTGTTAGCGTACCATATTGTCTTTTTTTTCGTTTGATCTTTCTGGTTTTTATTCTCTTACTGCATTCTTGGGATAGTGAGTGTTTTTTAGGATCCTTTATTGGTGTTTTTTAGCTGTACTTCTTTGTATAATATTTTTACAGCTACCAGTATGTATCTTTAAATTATCAGAGTTTACTTTAACTTATTAGAGTCTACTTTAATATTTGTACCACTTTGTACTAAACAATTTACATTTCTCATTCCTGCCTCTCATTTAACACCTTTACACTTCCAATTTGTCACCCGACATGTAGCACCACTCACTTCCCACTTCCTGTTCCTCATTTAGCAATTCATAAATGTAATAACCTAACAACCTATTAATTCCATTTACCCAGTCCTTTGTGCTGTTTTTATATCTTTTACTTTTACTTATTATCTCTTTACACACTGTGGTTATTTTTGCTTTTAATAGTTGCCTTTTAAGGAAGTTAGGAGTAGTAAAAGCATAGTATTTCTGTATTTATTTGCCATATATTTACCATTTTTGGAGATCTTCATTTCTTTCTGTAGATCTGAGTTTCCCTTCAACTGGAAAGGTGTCCTTTAGCATTTCTTATAGTACAAGTCACTGTTGAGGGGCTCTTGGGTGGCTCAGTCAGTTAAACATCTGCCTTTGGCTCAGGTTGTTCCACGGTTCTGGGATCGAGCCCTGTGTCAGGCTCCCTGCTCAGTGGGGGACCTGCTGCTTCTCTCCTCATGTCCCCCACCCCCTCATGCTCTCTCTCACTATCTCTCTCCGTTTTTCAAATGAATAAATAAAATTAAAAAAAAAATCACTGGTGAAAAATTCTCCTAGCTTATTTATCTGAAAAATGTCTTTACTTTTTTATTAAAATGTAATTAACATACAATGTTATATTAGTTTCAGGTTTACAACATACTGATTCAACAGTGCTATACATTACTTGGTGCTTATCACAATAACTGTAGTCACCATGCAACATTTTTATAATATTATTGACTATATTCTCTATGCTTTTGATCTCTGTGATTTGTTTGATTATACTGTATAACTTGTTATAACTGGAAGTTTTTTATCTCTTTAATCTCCTTTGTTTATTTTGCTCATAAACCCCACCTCCCTCCCCTTTGACAAACATCAGTTCTTTGTATTTAAGAGTCTGGTTTGTTGTTTATTCATTTGTTTGCTTTCTTTTCATATTCTACAAATATGTGAAATCACAAGGTATTTTTCTCTCTCTGTCAGACTTATTTCACTTAGCATAGTGTCCTCTAGGCCCATCCATGTTGTCACAAATGGTAAGATTTCATTCTTTTTTATGCCTAAGTAATACCCCATTGTATATATACACCGTATCTTTATCCATTCATCTAGCAATGGACACTTGGTTTGCTTCCATATCTTGTCTATTGCAAATGCTGCAGTAAACATAGTGGTGCATTTATCTTTTCAAATTAGTGTTTTTGTTTTTTTGTATAAATATCAGTAGTGGAATTACTGGATCATATGGTATTTCTACTACTTTAAAAATTTTTTTTAAATTTTAATTTTTTAAAAAAGATTTATTCATTTGAGAGAGAGTGAATGAGAGAGAGAGAGAGCACAAGAGAACACAAGCCAGGGGGAGGGGTAGAGGGAGAAGCATACTCCCCGCTGGGCAGGGAGCCTGACATGAGGCTCGATCCCAGGACCCCGGGATCGTGCCCCGAGCCAGAGGCCGACTGAAACGACTGAACCACCCAGGTGCCCTGGTATTTCTACTTCTCAATTTTTTCTGTTTTCCACAATGGTTGCACCAGTTTACATTCCCACCAACAGTGCATGAGAGTTCCCTTTTCTCTCCATCCTTGCCAACACTTGTTACTTCTTATATTTTTGATATTAACCATTCTGAGGTATCATTGTGGTTTTCTTTTGCATTTTCCTGATGATTAATGATGTTGAGCATCTCTTCCTGTGTCTCTTGGCCATCTGTAGGTCTTTGGAAAATTTTCTGTTGAGGTTTTCTGACCATTTTTTAATTGGATTGTTTGTTTTTTTGGTGTTGAGTTGTCGAAGTTCTTTGTATAGTTTGGTTATTAACCCCTTATTAATTATATCATTTGTGCATTTCTTTTTCCATTCACTAAGTTGCCTTTTTGTTTTGTTGTTGGTTTCCTTTGCTGTGCAAAAGCTTTTTATTTTGGTGTAGTCCCAGTGGCTTATTTTTGCTTTTGTTTCCCTTGCCTGAGAAGACCTATCTATAAATATGCTCCTAAGGGCGATGTCCAAGAGATTACTGCCTGTGTTTTCCTTTAGGAGATTTATGGTTTCCGGTCTCACATTTAGGTCTTTAATCTATTTTAAGGTAAATTTTGTGTATGGTGTAAGAAAGTGGTCCAGTTTGATTCTTTTGCACGTAGCTGTCCAGTTTTCCCAGCACCACTTATTGAAAAGACTGTCTTTTCCTTATTGTATATTCTTGCCTCTTGCGTTGTAAATTAATTGACCATATGGATGTGGGTTTATTCCTAGGCTCTCTATCATGTTCCATTGATCCGTGTGTCTGTTTTTATGCCAGTACCGTACTGTCCTAATTGTTTTGTAGTCTATCTTGAAATCCTGGAACAGAGACACCTCTAGCTTTGTTGTTTCTCAAGATTGCTTTGGCTCTTTGTTGTCTTTTGTGGTTTCATGCAGATTTTAGGATTATTTTAGTTCTGTGTAAAATACTGTTGGCATTTTGATAGGGATTGCATTGAATCTGTAGACTGTTTTGGGTAGTATGGGCTTTTTAAACATATAAGTCTTTCAGTCCATGAGCGTGGTATATCTTTCCATTTCTTTGTGTTGTCTTTAGTTTCTTTGAACAATGTCTTACAGTTTTCTGAGTAAGGTCTTTCACCTCCTTGGTGAAATTTATTCCTAGGTGTTTTTTTTTTAATTTTTTTATTATGTTAATGACCATACATTACATCATTAGTTCTTGATGTAGTGTTCCATGATTCATTGTTTGTGCATAACACCCAGTGCTCCACGCAGAACGTGCCCTCCTCAATACCCATCACCAGGCTAACCCATCCCCCCAAACTCCTCCCCTCTAAAACCCTCAGTTTGTTTTTCAGAGTCCATCGTCTCTCATGGTTCGTCTCCCCCTCCGACTTACTCTCCTTCATTCTTCCCCTCCTGCTATCTTCTTCTTTTTCTTTTTTCTTAACATATGTTGCATTATTTGTTTCAGAAGTACAGATCTGTGATTCAATAGTCTTGCACAATTCACAGCGCTCACCATAGCACACACCCTCCCCAATGTCTATCACCCAGCCACCCCATCCCTCCCACCCCCCACCACTCCAGCAACCCTCAGTTAGCTTCCTGAGATTAAGAATTTCTCATATCAGTGAGGTCATATGATACATATCTTTCTCTGATTGACTTATTTCACTCAGCATAACACCCTCCAGTTGCATCCACATCGTTGCAAATGGCAAGATCTCATTACTTTTGATGGCTGCATAATATACCATTGTGTATATATACCACATCTTCTTTATCCATTCATCTGTCGATGGACATCTTGGCTCATTCCACAGTTTGGCTATTGTGGATATTGCTGCTATAAACATTGGGGTGCACGTACCCCTTCGGATCCCTACATTTGTATCTTTGGGGTAAATACCCAGTAGTGCAATTGCTGGATCGTAGGGTAGCTCTATTTTCAGCTGTTTGAGGAACCTCCATACTGTTTTCCAGAGTGGCAGCACTAGCTTGCATTCCCACCAACAGTATAGGAGGGTTCCCCTTTCTCCACATCCCTGCCAACATCTGTCGTTTCCTGACTTGTTAATTTTAGCCATTCTGACTGGTGTGAGGTGGTATCTCATTGAGGTTTTCATTTGGATTTCCCGGATGCCGAGCGATGTGGAGCACTTTTTCATGTGTCTGTTGGCCATTTGGATGTCTTCTTTGGAAAAATGTCTGTTCATGTCTTCTGCCCATTTCTTGATTGGATTATTTGTTCTTTGGGTGTTGAGTTTGATAAGTTCTTTATAGATTTTGGATACTAGCCCTTTATCTGATATGTCATTTGCAAATATTTTCTCCCATTCTGTCGGTTGTGTTTTGGTTTTGTGGACTGTTTCTTTTGCTGTGCAAAAGCTTTTTATGTTGATGAAATCCCAATAGTTCATTTTTGCCCTTGCTTCCCTTGCCTTTGGCGATGTTTCTCGGAAGAAGTTGCTGTGGCTGAGGTCGAAGATGTTGCTACCTGTGTTCTTCTTTAGGATTTTGAAGGACTCCTGTCTCACGTTTAGCTCTTTGAACCATTTGGAGTCTGTTTTTGTGTGTGGTGTAAGGAAATGGTCCAGTTTCATTCTTCTGCATGTGGCTGTCCAATTTTGCCAACACCATTTGTTGAAGAGACTGTCTTTATTCCATTGGACATTCTTTCCTGCTTTGTCAAAGATGAGTAGACCATAGAGTTGAGGGTCCATTTCTGGGCTCTCGATTCTGTTCCATTGATCTATGTGTCTGTTTTTGTGCCAGTACCATACTGTCTTGATGATGACAGCTTTGTAATAGAGCTGGAAGTCCGGAATTGTGATGCCGCCAGCTTTGCTTTTCTTTTTCAGTATTCCTCTGGCTATTCGGGGTCTCTTCTGGTTCCATACAAATTTTAGGATTATTTGTTCCATTTCTTTGAAAAAAGTGGATGGTATTTTGATGGGGATTGCATTGAATGTGTAGATTGCTCTAGGTAGCATTGACATCTTCACAATGTTGGTTCTCCCAATCCATGAGCATGGAACGTTTTTCCATTTCTTTGTGTTGTCTTCAATTTCTTTCATGAGTATTTTATAGTTTTCTGAGTACAGATCCTTTGCCTCTTTGGTTAGATTTATTCCTAGGTATCTAATGGTTTTGGGTGCAATTGTAAATGGGATAGACTCCTTGATTTGTCTCTCTTCTGTCTTGTTGTTGGTGTATAGGAATGCCACTGATTTCTGTGCATTGATTTTATATCCTGCTACTTTACTGAATTCCTGGATGATTTCTAGCAGTTTTGGGGTGGAGTCTTTTGGGTTTTCCACATACAGTATCATATCATCTGCAAAGAGTGAGAGTTTGACTTCCTCTTTGCCGATTTGGATGCCTTTGATTTCTTTTTGTTGTCTGATTGCTGTGGCTAGGACTTCTAATACTATGTTGAATAGCAGTGGTGAGAGTGGACATCCCTGCCGCGTTCCTGACCTTAGGGGAAAGGCTCTCAGCCTTTCCCCATTGAGAATGATACTCGCTGTAGGTTTTTCATAGATGGCTTTTATGATATTGAGGTATGTACCCTCTATCCCTATACTCTGAAGAGTTTTGATCAAGAAAGGATGTTGTACTTTGTCAAATGCTTTTTCTGCATCTATTGAGAGGATCATATGATTCTTGTTCTTTCTTTTGTTAATGTATTGTATCACGTTGATTGATTTGCGGATGTTGAACCAGCCTTACAGCCCAGGGATAAATCCCACTTGGTCATGGTGAATAATCCTTTTATGTACTGTTGGACCCTATTGGCTAGTATTTTGGTGAGAATTTTTGCATCCATGTTCATCAAGGATATTGCTCTGTAGTTCTTTTTGATGGGGTCTTTGTCTGGTTTTAGGATCAAGGTAATGGTGGCCTCATAAAATGAGTTTGGAAGTTTTCCTTCCATTTCTATTTTTTGGAACAGTTTCAGGAGAATAGGTATTAATGCTTCTTTAAGTGTCTGATAGAATTCCCCTGGGAAGCCATCTGGCCCTGGGCTTTTGTTGGGAGATTTTTGATGACTGCTTCAATTTCCTTAGTGGTTATAGGTCTGTTCAGGTTTTCTGTTTCTTCCTGGTTCAATTTTGGTAGTTGATACATCTCTAGGAATGCACCCATTTCTTCCAGGTTATCTAATTTGCTGGCATAGAGTTGCTCATATGTTCTTATAATTGTTTGTATTTCTTTGGTGTTGGTTGTGATCTCTCCTCTTTCATTCATGATTTTGTTGATTTGGGTCATTTCTCTTTTCTTTTGGATAAGTCTGGCCAGGGGTTTATCAATCTTGTTAATTCTTTCAAAAGAACCAGCTCCTAGTTTCGTTGATCTGTTCTACTGTTCTTTTGGTTTCTAGTTCATTGATTTCTGCTCTGATCTTTATGATTTCTCTTCTCCTGCTGGGTTTAGGCTTTATTTGCTGTTCTTTCTCTAGCTCCTTTAGCTGTAGGGTTAGGCTATGTATTTGAGACCTCTCTTGTTTCTTGAGGAAGGCTTGTATTGCTATATACTTTCCTTTCAGGACCGCCTTTGCTGTATCCCAAAGATTTTGAACAGTTGTGTTTTCATTTTCATTGGTTTCCATGAATTTTTTTAATTCTTCTTTAATTTCCTGGTTTACCCATTCATTCCTTAGTAGGATGCTCTTTAGCCTCCATGTATTTGAGTTCTTTCCAACTTTCCTCTTGTGATTGAGTTCTAGTTTCAAAGCATTGTGGTCTGAAAATATGCAGGGAATAATCCCAATATTTTGGTACCAGTTGAGACCTGATTTGTGACCTAGGATGTGATCAATTCTGGAGAATGTTCCATGGGCACTAGAGAAGAATGTGTATTCCGTTGCTTTGGGATGGAATGTTCTGAATATGTCTGTGAAGTCCATTTGGTCCAGTGTGTCATTTAAAGTCTTTATTTCCTTGTTGATCTTTTGCTTAGATGATCTGTCCATTTCAGTGAGGGGGGTGTTAAAGTCCCCCACTATTATTGTATTGCTGTCAATGTGTTTCTTCGCTTTTGTTAAATTAATTGCCTTATATAATTGGCTGCTCCCACATTAGGGGCATAGATATTTATAATTGTTTGATCTTCTTGTTGGATAGACCCTTTAAGTAGGATATAGTGTCCTTCCTCATCTCTTATTACTGTCTTTGTTTTAAAATCTAATTTGTCTGATATAAGGATTGCCACCCCAGCTTTCTTTTGGTGTCCATTAGCATGGTAAATGGTTTTCCACCCCCTCACTTTCAATGTGGGGGTGTCTTTGGGTCTAAAATGAGTCTCTTGCAGACAGCATATCGATGGGTCTTGTTTTTTAATCCAATCTGATAGCCTGTGTCTTTGGATTGGGGCATTTAGCCCATTTACATTGAGGATAACTCTTGAAAGGTATGAATTTAGTGCCATTGTATTTCCTGTAAGGTGAGTGTTACTGTATATTGTCTGTGTTCCTTTCTGATCTGTGCTGCTTTTAGTCTCTCTCTTTGCTTAGAGGACCGCTTTCAATATTTCTTGGAGGGCTGGTTTCGTGTTTGCAAATTCCTTTAGTTTTTGTTTGTCCTGGAAGCTTTCTATCTCTCCTTCAATTTTCAATGAGAGCCTAGCTGGATATAGTATTCTTGGCTGCATATTTTTCTCCTTTAGTGCTCTGAAGATATCATGCCAGTCCTTTCTGGCCTGCCAGGTCTCTGTGGATAGGTGTATTGCCAATCTAATATTTCTACCATTGTAGGTTACATATCTCTTCTCCCGAGCTGCTTTCAGGATTTTCTGTTTGTCTGAGACTTGTAAGTTTTACTATTAGATGTCAGGGTGTTGACCTATTTTTATTGATTTTGAGAGGGTTCTCTGTGCCTCCTGGATTTTGATGCCTGTTTCTTTCCTCACATTAGGGAAGTTCTCTGCCATTATTTGATCCAATATACCTTCTGCCCCTCTCTCTCTTTCTTCTTCTGGGATCCCAATTATTCTAATGTTGTTTCGTCTTATCGTATCGCTTATCTCTCGAATTCTGTCCTCGTGATCCTGTAGTTGTTTATCTCTCTTTTTCTCAGCCTCTTTATTTTCCATCATTTGGTCTTCTATATCATTGATTCTCTCTTCTGCCTCATTTATTCTAGCAGGTAGTGCCCCCATTTTTGATTGCACCTCATTTATAGCCTTTTTGATTTCGACTTGGTTAGATTTTAGTTCTTTTATTTCTCCAGAAAGGGTTTCTCTAATAACTTCCACGGTTTTTTCAAGCCCAGCTAGTATCTTTAAAGTCATGATTTTGAACTCTAGGTCCGACATTGTACTAATGTCCGTATTGAGTAGGTCTCTGGCTGACCGTACTATCTCTTGTTCTTTTTGCTGAGGTGATTTTTTTTCATCTTGTTATTTTGTCCAGAGGAGAATACATGAATGAGAGAACAAAATGCCAACAGGTTAACAATGTCCCCAGCAAATATACTCTATACAAATCAGAAAAGATCTGAAACCAGGGGAAAAGAAAGGG
>NW_027397105.1:6049549-6050304 GCF_003265705.2 Callorhinus ursinus | reverse complement strand
AAAAAAAAAAGAAAAAGATAAAAACAAAAACAGAACAATACAAAAAAATAAAAAACCAAATAGATCACATATGATCAGGCTAGTGCAAAGATCATTGCCACACACTAGATTTTGGGTGTATTTTAGTCTTTTAGAAAAAAGTGCCTGCTAAAATTTTAAAGGAAGAAAGCCTTATTTATATATGTACAAAATAAGGGTTGATACAATGAAGGGATGGAAGATGACTGTAAAGATAAAAATTATAAAAGATTTTATAAAAGGAATTGATACGATAAGAAGTTGTTTGAAAAAAGAAAGAAGAAGATTTTAAAAAAATAAAAAGGGAGAGAATGTGATCAGGCAGGAGACTAGAACAAAGCCATACACTATTGATTTAGGGTATATTTTGATCTGTTAGAAGAAACTGTATCTCAAAATTTTAAAGAGAGAACAACTTATATATATATGCCAAAAATAAGGGTAACTACTCTGAAGGGATAAAATATGACTCTAAAAATGAAAAATAAAAAATGTTTTTTTAAAAAAAGGGATTGATAAGATGTTGGTTGAAAAAGAGAAAAAGAAAAATTAAAAAAAAACAGTTAAAAAAATTAACTTTGAAAAACTAATGAATCATGGTAAAAAAAGCCATGAATTCTCTGTGCAGTATTCCCCTAGCGCTGGAGTTCTCCCGTTCTCCTTGATCGGTAAACTTGGTCTTGGCTTGCTGGCTGTTCGTGCTGATCTTCTGGGGGAGGGGCCTGTTGCCGTGGTTC
>NW_027397105.1:6032723-6049449 GCF_003265705.2 Callorhinus ursinus | reverse complement strand
TCTTTGCCGGAGGCGGAATTGCCCCGCCCTTGTCTGTCCGGGCTAAGCAAACTGCTCGGGTTTGCTCTCAGGAGCTTTTGTTCCCTGCAAGCTCTCGGTACAGCTTTGGAGGACCAGGGTGAAAGTGGCGGCCTCCCAATCTCTGCCCGGAGAAGCTGAGAACTCGGGGCCCCGCTCCTCAGTGTGCCCCCACAGTAAAGCAGTCAGTCACCCCCGGTCTCCGGCCGCCCTCCGTGCTCACCTGGCCTGTGACCGAGCGTTTCTGTCTCTGGCACCCGACCCCGTGTGGAGTCTCCAATCCCAGCAGATCCCCTCGGTGCGCTCCCGCGCCGCTCCTCCCGGGGGAGGAAGGGGAGTCTCCCCGGATCTGCCGCTTGTTGGGTCCCCGCTGGAGGAGCAGTGGCCCGACTGGGCCGCGGATCACGGTTTATGGCCACCCCGAGCTGAGAGCCCGCGCCTCGGCTCCGTCTCTGCAGCCGGTTTCCCTGCTCCGATCCCTGGGAGCTCTGCCGCACTCAGGCACCCCCGGTCTCTCTGTGACCCCGAGGGTCCTGAGACCACACTGTCCCGCGAGGGTTCCACCCCCCGCTTAGCCACTGGAGCGACGTCCCTCAGCGAATCCGACTTCTAAAAGTTCCGATTTTGTGCTCCGCGGCTCTAGCACTTGTCGGAAGTGGCCGACGGAGGCCCCTCCCCCGCGGCCTATCCTCCCGAATATCGCCTCGGATTCACTTCTCCGCACGTCCTACCTGCCAGAAAGTGGTCGCTTCTCTGTTCAGAGTTGTTGCTACTCTCCTGTTCGATCTCCTTTTGAGTTCGTAGGTGTTCAGAATGGTTTGATCCCCATTCAGCTGAATTCCTGAGACCAGACGAAATCCAGGTCTCCTACTCCTCCGCCATCTTGCTCCGCCACCCTGTTCCTAGGTGTTTTATTCTTTTACATGCAGTTGTAAATGGGATTGTTTTCTTAATTTCTCTTTTTGCCATTTCATGATTAGTGTATAGAAACACAGCAGTTTTCTGTGTTAATTTTGTGTCCTGCAACTTTACTGAATTCATTTATCAGTTCTAATAGTTTTTTTGATGGAGACTTTAGGTTTTCTATGTATACTCATGTCATCTGCAAATAGTGACAGTTTTACTTCTTCCTTACCAGTTTGAATGCTTTTTATTCCTTTTTCTTGTCTGATTGGTACAGCTAAGATTTCTAGTACAATGTTGAATAAAAGGAGTGAGTATTAAGGAGGGCACGTACTGCATGGAGCACTGGGTGTTACATGCAAACAACGAATCATGCAACACTACATCAAAAACTAATGATGTAGGGCCGCCTGGGTGGCTCAGTAGTTAAGCATCTGCCTTCTGCTGAGGTCATGATCCCAGGGTCCTGCGATCAAGCCCCGCATTGCATCGGGTTGCCTGCTCAGCGGGAGGCCTGCTTCTCCCTCTCCCACTCCCCTTGCTTGTGTTCCCTCTCTTGCTGTCTCTCTCTCCGTCAAATAAATAAATAAAATCTTTAAAAAAATAAACATCTTTTTTAAAATTAAAAAAATAAAAAGGGTGAATGGACATCCTTGTCTTGTTCCTGACCTTAGAGGAAAAGCTTTCAGTTTTTCTCCACTGAGTGTGATGTTAGATGCAGGCTTTTTGTATGTGGCCTTTTTTTTTTTTTTTTTAAGGTATGTTCCCTCTAAGTCCACTTTGTTGAGAGTTTTTATCATAAATGGATGTATTTTGTCAAATGCTTTTTCTACTTCTATTGAGATGATAATGTGGGTTTTTTTTCTCTTGTTAGTAAATGTGATGTGTTACATTCTTTTATGAATATTGAACTGCTTGATTGAGGTGAATGATCTTTTTAATGTATTGTTGAATTTGGTTTGTGAATATTTTGTTGAGGATTTTTGCATCTGTGTTCATGAGAGATATTGGCCTATAGTTTTCTCTTTTTGTAGTGTGTCTGATTTTCTATTAGGATAATGCTGGCCCTGTAGAATGAATTTGGAAGTTTTCCTTCCTCTTTCATGTTTTGGAATAGTTTGAGAAGAATATTTATCAACTCTTTTTAAAT
Source organism: Callorhinus ursinus (assembly GCF_003265705.2). NCBI lineage: Eukaryota > Metazoa > Chordata > Mammalia > Carnivora > Otariidae > Callorhinus > Callorhinus ursinus. The sequence goes on along the minus strand of NW_027397105.1, from coordinate 6,047,378 downwards.
GTTTGCTAGAATTTCCCTGTGAAGCCATTTGGTGCTGGACTTTTGTTTGTTGGGAGTGTTTTGATTACTCATTCAATTTCATGCCTAGTTCTTGGTTCATTATAACTTTCTATTTCTGAATCAGTTTTGGAAGGGTGTAGGTTTCTAGGAATCCATTTTTTTCTAGGTTGTCAAGTTTGTTGGTATATACTTTTTCATAATACTCTTTTGTAATCTTTTGTGTTTCTGTGACTTGAGTTATTTTTCTTCTTTCATTTCTGATTTTACTTAACTTGAGTCCTCCCTCTCTTTCTCTCTTGTTTATGAATCTGGCTGAAGGGTTTATCAATTTTTTTTTAAAGATTTTATTTATTTTACAGAGAGATAGAGCACAAATAGGCAGAGCAGCAGGCAGAGGGGGAGGGAGAAGCAGGCTCTCTGCTGAGCAGGGAGCCTGATGCAGGGCTCGATCCCAGGACCCCGGGATCATGACCCGAGCTGAAGGCAGCCACTTAACCGACTGAGCCACCCAGGTGCCCCAAGGTTTATCAATTTTTAAAAAAGATTTATTTAATTCAGAGAGAGTATGCACAAGCGTGAGTTGGGGGGAGGGACAGAGGGAGAGAATCTCCAGTAAACTCCCCGCTGAGTGTGGAGCTCAACACAGGGCTTGATCTCAGGAGCCATGAGTTCATGACCTGAGCCAAAACCAAGAATCAGACATGTAACTCACTGAGCCACCCAGGTACCCCAAGGTTTATCAATTTTGTTGATTTTTTCAAAGCAGCAGCTCCTGATTTCATTGATGTGTACTATTGTGTGTTTGTTTGTTTTTAGTTTCTGTTTTGCTTATTTCTGCTCTAATCTTTATTATTTCCTTTCTTCTACTGGTTTTGGGTTTTGTTTGTTCTTTTTCTAACTTCTTTAGGTGTAAGGTAGGTTGTTTATTTGAGATTTTTCTTCTTATAGTAGGACTGTATTGCTATAACTTCCTTCTTAAGAACTGCTTTTGCTACATCCCAAAGATTTTGGTCCATTGTGTTCTCATTTTCATTTGTCTCCATGTTTTTTTGGATTTCCTCTTTGATTTCTTGGTTGACCTGTTGGTTGTTTAATATGTTGTTTAGCCTCCATGTGTTTGTGTTCTCTTTGGATATTTTATTGTAATTGATTTCTAGTTTCATACTGTTGTGGTTGGAGAAGATGCAGGATATGATTTCAGTCTTCTTAAATTTATTGAGGCTTGTTTTGTGGCCTAACATGTGATATGTCCTGGAGAATGAATTGAAAAGACTGTATCCTGCTGTTTTTGAAAGGAATGTTCTGTATATATCTCTTAGTTCCATCTGGCCTAGTATGTTGTTCAAAGCCAGTTTCTTTGTTGATTTTCTTTCTGGATGATCTATCCATCAATGTAAATAGAGTGTTAAAGTCCCCTATTATTGTGGTATGACTGTCAGTTTCTTCCTTCATATCTGTTAATATTTCCTTTATGTATTGAGGTGCTCCTATGTTGGGTGCATAAATATTTACAATTGTTACATCCTCTTATTGTATTGGTCCCTTTATCATTATATAGTGCCCTTCTTTGTCTCTTGTTGCAGTCTTTGTTTTAAAGTCTGTTGTCCAATATAATTACTGCTACCCTGTTTTTTTTTTTTTTTTTTTAAAGATTTTATTTGAGAGAGAGTGAGAGAGCACGATCAGCAGGAGGGGCAGAGGGAGAGGGAGAAGCTTAACCGACTGAGCCACCCAGGCACCCTAACCTGGCTTTTTTTTTCTTCAGTTCTATTTGCATGGTATATGTTCTTTCATCCCTTCACTTTCAGTCTATATGTGTCTTTAGGTCTGAAGTGAATCTCTTACAGCAACATATAGATGAGCCTTTTTTTTTATTCATTCAGTTCCCCTATGTCTTTTGATTGGAGCGTTTAGACCATTTAGAGGAATTGTTGATAGTTAATGTATTTGTTGCTATTTTGTTAATTGTTTTTTTGTTATTTTGTAGTTCTCCTCTGTTCCTGTCTTCTCTTGCTCTCTTCCCTTGTGGTTTGATAGCTTTCTTTAGTGTTATGCTTGGATTCCTGTCTCTTTTTTTGTGTGTGTAACTATTACAGGTTTTTTTTTTTTTTTTTTAATTTTTTTATTGTTATGTTAATCACCATATATTACATCATTAGTTTTTGATGCAGTGTTCCATGATTCATTGTTTGTTCATAACACCCAGTGCACCATGCAAAACGCGCCCTCCTCAATACCCATCACCAGGCTAACCCATCCCCCCACCCCCCTACCCTCTAGAACCCTCAGTTTGTTTTTCAGAGTCCATCATCTCTCATGGTTCGTCTCCCCCTCTGACATACTCCCCTTTTCTTCCTCTCCTGTTATCTTCTTCTTTTCCTTTTTTCTTAAAATATGTTGCGTTATTTGTTTCAGAAGTACAGATCTGTGATTCAACAGTCTTGCACAATTCACAGCGCTCACCGTAGCACATACCCTCCCCAATGTCTATCACCCAGGCATCCCATCCCTCCCACCCCCAACCACTCCAGTAACCCTCAGTTTGTTTCCTGAGATTAAGAATTCCTCATATCAGTGAGGACTATTACAGGTTTTTGATTTGTGGTAACTACTAGTTTCATATGTAACGTGTATAGCAGTCTCTATTTAGTTGATGGCTGCTTCAGTTTGAACACTTTTTTTTTTTTTAAGATTTTATTTATTTGACAGAGACATAATGAGAGAGGGAACACAGCAGGGGGAGTGGAGAGGGAGAAGCAGACCTCCCGCTGAGCAGGGAGCCTGATGCGGGGCTGGATCCCAGGACCCTGGGATCATGACCTGAGCGGAAGGCAGATGCTTAACGACTGAGCCACCCAGGCGTCCCCCCCCGCTTTTTAAAGTAGACTCTGCACCCAGCGTGGAACCCAGCACAGGGCTTGAGCTCACAACCCTGAGATCAAGACCTGACCTGAGATCAAGAGTCTGATGCTTAACTGACTGAGCCACCCAGGTGCCTCAATTTTGAACACATTCTAAAAGCAGATGTCTTTATTTTAATTCTGATTTTTGAAAGATGTTTTTACTGGATGTGGAAATCCGGGTTGATGGTTCTTTTTCTAGAATTTGCATTTGGTTCTTTTTATAATTTCTGTTTCTCTGTAGAAAGTCCCTATTTCTTCTCTCATTATGACTATATTTTTCTTGCAGTCCTTGGACCATCTTTGGGTTGGTTTCTCTTGAATGGTTTTTCCATGACTTTAAGTCATATTTTCATGTTTTTAAATTAAATAGTTTGGGGTTACATCTTAGATATTGTGGATGGCACATTGTAGATGCTAAGGATTCTGTTATCTTCCTCTGAAGAGTATTGAGTTTTGTTCTAGCAGGCAGTTGAGTTACTCACTGATCACCTTTGACTTGAATTAGCTTTATTTTTTTATTTTTTAAAGATTTTATTTATTTATTTGACAGAGAGAGACACAGCAAGAGAGGGAACACAAGCAGGGGGAGTGGGAGAGGGAGAAGCAGGCTTCCTGCTGAGCGGGAAGCCCAGTGTAGGGCTCGATCCCAGGACCCTGGGATCATTACCTGAGCCAAAGGCAGATGCTTAACGACTGAGCCACCCAGGCGTCCAGCTTTTTTTTTAAGATTTTATTTATTTGACAGAGAACAAGAGTGCGCAAGCGGGGGAGCAGCAGGCTCCCCACTGAGCAAGGAGCCGGATGTGGGCCCCGATCCCAAGACCCCAGGATCATGACCTGAGCTGAAGGCAGATGCCCAACTGACTGAGCCGCCCAGGCGCCCCGAATTAGCTTGGTTTTATACCTTGTTAGGACAGATCTCTGGAAAGCCCACGGTGGATCCTGAAGCCTTCTAACTTGATCAGACTAGACGAGTAGACTGGGTTTCCTCTGCGGATCTCATTGAGGCTTGTCTTTAGGCTCTTTTAGGGCAGGTTTAGAGTATGTCTTATTCTAGGATATGGTCTTTACTCCCAACATGCAGCCTTTCTGGTATCTCAAGATGCTTTGGGTATTAGTGAGGTCTCTCCATTGTCAGTGGTCAAAAACTCCACTATCTCTCATCACTGACTGGCATTTGTATTTCTTTTGCTCCTAACCTGGTTGCAACTGCTCTCTGTTAAACCTTGCATAGTTTCACCCTGCTCATGTGCAGTCCAACCCTTGGCTCACAGGGAAACCCCACATGGAGTTCTGCCTGACCACCCCCCCACCCCCTGCCGGGTCACAGCTCCATTCTCTCCACTACGCTGTTCTTGAGAATCCAGATACAAAAGCAGCTCCAAGTTCTGATCTCTACCTCCTCGGTTTGGTGAGACCACTGAACTCTCTGTGAGCTGCAGCTTCCTGCACTGTTGTTGGGGAAATTGTCCCCATGCAGAAAGCCAGGATGATCGTGGGTCTCACCTCATGAGTTTTTCTTCCCTTGGGGATTTCATTCTTGTCTGCCTGTTGTCTAGTGCTTGAAAACAGTTGTCTTATAAGTTTTCTCCAGTTCTGTAGTTGTGGGTGGGCCAGTGTGTACTGCCAGTTACTCTGCCATGGCCAAAAACCGAATTCCCCAAACATGTATTTACTGAGCACATAATATTGTAACACCCTGGTTTCTTATGAATATATGAATGAAACACATGGGTTTCTTTATGAAGAAAAAATACATGCACGGAGGTCTGCATGAGAAACATGTAACATTGGGGCGCCTGGGTGGCTCAGTTGGTTAAGCGACTGCCTTCGGCTCAGGTCATGATCCTAGAGTCCCGGGATTGAGTCCTGCATTGGGCTCCCTGCTCAGCAGGGAGTCTGCTTCTCCCTCTGACCCTCTTCCCTCTCGTGCTATCTCTCATTCTCTCTCTCAAATAAATAAATAAATTCTTTAAAAAAAAAAGAGAAACATGTAACATTGGCTTAATCCCTCTTACCTTGCTCTTTCTTTTTTTGCTTGAAACATTTTCTTTTCTTTTTAGTTTTTAAGTGATCTGATATGGGATACATTGTTTGAAGTGCTAGGGATGAAGACATTCCTTATTATACCTCAAGGAAAAAGCAGCTTGCATTTATTTATTTATTTATTTATTTATTTACTTACTTACTTACTTATTTACTTACTTACTTACTTACTTACTTTACTTACTTACTTACTTACTTACTTTACTTACTTACTTACTTACTTACTTTACTTACTTACTTACTTACCATGTATTTATTTATTGTAGAGAGAGAGTATGGGAGCCAGTGGGCTGGGGAGGGGTAGAGGGAGAGAGAATCCTAAACAGATTCCATGCTAAGCACAGAGCCTGACGTGGGGCTCGATCTTATGACCCTGAGATCATGACCTCAGCTGAAACCAAGAGTTGGATGGTTAACCAGTGACCTACCAAGGTACCCTGGAAAAAGCAGTTTTTATTTTTTCTTTGTATTTTTTTTATTTTAAATTCAATTAATTAACATATAGTGTATTATTAGTTTCAGAGGTAGAGTTCAGTGATTCATCAGGTGTATGTGACTCCCAGTGCTCATTACATCACGTGCTCTCCTTAATACTTGTCACCTAGTCGAACCATGAGAGACGATGGACTCTGAAAAACAAACTGAGGGTTCTAGAGGGGAGGGGGGTGGGGGGATGGGTTAGCCTGGTGATGGGTATTAAAGAGGGCACATTCTGCGTGGAGCACTGGGTGTTATGCACAAACAATGAATCATGGAACACTGCATCAAAAACTAATGATGTATGGTGATTAACATAACAATAAAAAAATAAAAAACCATACTTGTGACCCAGTTACCCCATCTCCCCACCCCCCCCCAAAGCAACTTTTAAAAGCTGGAGTGTTACACTGATCTCTGATTAAGCCAGACAGATTTAGTGATTAGGTGTGTTTGTTTGTTTGGTTTTTATTGTCGCAGTTAGTGTTACAGGGAAATGATGACCTGTAGCTCTTTAATAACATTCAAGAATTGACCTAATGATCCAATATTAGGATCTTATGCAAGAAAGTGAACTCAAAATAGTACATGATTCTTTAAACATTTCTAAATACTAACTTTGTCATTTAATATTTCTCTTTTCACTGTCTTAGTTACTATCTTCTAAATTTTTATACCAGTTGCCATAAAATAGTGCTCACTTAGTTCAAGGCCATAGGAATGTTTTTGAGGTAGTTGTTATTTGTTCTAAGTCTTCTTTAAGCCCGGGGTTGAAAATTTCAGTTCCGACAGGTTTTCCTAAGTTCCCAAATAGTCCAGTTTTCCATGTGGCACTCAAAAGAGATCACCTAGAAATTTCATTGCATCTTTTGGGGAAAAATCAATCTGTTCTCTTCAACCTCCTATTTATTACAGAAGCATCAGATTATTTCAACATTAGCCTTTATTTCTAGGGCATTGATGTCTTCATTCAGCTTTACTTTTTGGTCTGCAGACGTACAGATGCAGATAGGAAGTGTCCAGAAGAGCCGTTTGCTAGGAAACCAGTAGTGAAAATGCTTCACGTGGTGCATTTCATTTTTCTACTTGGCTTGCACATTTGGAGACAGAGGGAATGTTGTAAAAAGCTCAGGGTGATGATGCCAGTTTAGATACAATATTAGCGATTTGCTTGGTCAAGGTTATAATCTTTCTCATGTGGGGGGTGTGCATTCGTTCTCACCGATCATGTGTCCCTCTCTTCTGCACAGCCCTGGCTCTCATTCCCTCTCTAGGGCCCCTGTGAGAGCCTCCGTGAAGCCTTGGTCTTCCCCAGCGACAGGTCCACCCCAGAAACACTTCACCTAAAAAAGGACTTGCCAAGCCAGAGGATGCCTGTCGAGCTGGGGCAGGCCCTGGTCCTGCCACCATGGCTGGCGAAGGCCGAGGATGCCCCATTCTCCGAACCAGATGCTGCCCCTCGAGGGGAGCTCTCTAACCCCGAGGCCGCACGCCAGCTTTTCAGGCAGTTTCGTTACCAGGTGATGTCTGGGCCCCAGGAGACGCTGAGACAACTGCGGAAGCTCTGTTTCCAGTGGCTGCGGCCAGAGGTTCACACGAAGGAGCAGATCCTAGAGATTCTCATGTTGGAGCAGTTCCTGACCATCCTGCCTGGGGAGATCCAGATGTGGGTGCGGAAACAGTGCCCCGGCAGCGGGGAAGAGGCCGTGACCCTTGTGGAGAGCTTGAAGGGAGACCCCCAGAGACTGTGGCAGTGGGTAAGCAGAGGGTCGAAGCTGCCAGTGACTCACAGGGCTCCTCTAGGGCCTTTACCAGGTGTGTTTGTCTTTTTCCTGACCCTCAGTGTGTGTGGTTTTCCATACTAACAACCCGTTCTCCAATTCGCTGATACCAGTGAGGTGTCTTACAGTTCAGTTCAAATCTGACACTAATATTCTCGGGTTGGCAGACCCAGTGGGATAAGGGTCAGTCTCATCAGCCTGCTCCCATTTCAGACACCAAGCACAAGTCACCTGTGTACATTTGGAGGGTCCCACAACCCCCTCCTCGGGTTAGTTGATTTACTAGAATGACTCCTAGGAGGAGACTTCCATGGCGTCTCTGGGCGTGCCATCCTCCCAGCACTTCTTTGTGGCCACCAGCTCAGGAGCTCCCTGAACCCCATTGTTTAGTGGATTTTAGGGAGGTTTCGTTACTTAGGCACGATAATCATTGGCCATTGGTGACTGAACATCTCCAGCCCATCTCGCTTCCTCAGGGGTTGAGGGTTGGGGCTGCGAGTTCAGTCCTCTGGTCACCTGGTTGGTTCCTGTGGTGACCAGCCTCCATCCTGAAGCTACCTGGGGGCCCACCGAGCGTCACTTTCTTAGCATAAACTCAGATATGGTTGAAAGGAGCTCATCATGATGGCATATGCTCCTCCCTCCTGTCATTTAGGCAGTTCCAAGGGTTTTAGGGACTCTGCCAGGAACCTGGGACAAAGACAAATACATATTTCTTACTATACTACATCAGTATATCCCCATATCTCCCTTAATTCTAAGGCTCTCTGACTCAACACTTTCTCGTCATTACAAATAGAAGATAAAGTCTCTTGTCCCATTCCATCTTTCTACTAAAGTCTTTGAGAAGTTATTCAAAAGATACCTGAGTTTTAATTGGTGGAGACTGTCCAGTAGAAACACATTATTAATGGCGTGTTCAGGGTCTCCCAGGCTTGATTTAGGCCTCAGCTTTTGGCCCCTCTCAGGATGTTTTCCTCACAGGTTCCTGCTGGTCTAGATAGAGAAGCTGGTTTTCCCTACTCCATGTCCCTAAGGACTGACTTATTATCTGTTATAGAGCGTTACCTTTGTTTCTTTCAGAACCCCTCCGTCTGGATCTTTCGGTAATTAGTAATATGTGGTCTCTAGATCAGCATCCAGGTTCTAGGACAGGAAATCTTGTCAGAGAAGATGGAATCTGCAAGTTGCCAAGTGGGGGAAGTAGAACGCCATACTGAAGTGGGGCCTCAGGAGCTGGGACTTCAGGACTCACCCTGCGGGCTGCTGGAGCCTCCGAGCCATCCAGTGAAAGAGGAGTCTGACATGGAGCAAGAATTAGGTGAGGGGCAGTTACTTGTGGTGTGTGGTGCTTTCTTGGGGAGTTTTGGGGATTGTGGTTAGAAGGCCTCAGAGTGAGTTGAAAATGGTATGCTGCTCAGGTGAGGGTATCTCCAGAAAGTTAGGAAACAGGGTAGACCTACTGAATCCCTCTGATGTGGAGATTCAGTCTGTGAATCTCTTTTATCACTGAGCCAGACCATTTGAATGTTGGTTCTGAGGAAGGGGGAAGGAAGGAGGGGGAAAATACGGGGGAGGCTGTTTGGAAGGTTGTGGGGAGTTGGAGTTTGTTAGGGAGGTAAACACGAGTCTTGACATCATGGACAGTGGGACAGGCATCGGTTCTCATTTGGGACAGTTTTCATCCGTACCCTCCGGGGAGTGGTTTGCGACGACATCTAGAGTCTTCAGACTTTCTGTTCCTCCCTTCAGTGGTGGCTGCTACCCCGCCTCCCGGCCCACCAGAGGAAAGGCTCATCAGAGACCAGGACTTCGGAGCCTCCTTTCTCCAAGCAGCACCTCTGGTGAGCTGGCTTCCCTGCCTCTCTCACCCCAGAGCGGGGCTCGAGGGTGTCAGCTGGCAGTCAGGAGGACGGAAAGGGGACGCGTTCTCAGAAGCGGAGGAGAGAGGACCGCCTAGCAAGGACAACAAGAACAATACACATGGAATGAAACCTGAGTCTCGGCATTTCCCTCGAGGCTGAACGTTTAGTGGATAATGGAATCTGGGTCCTGGAAGAAGGGGCCCTCTTGTTTCTCCCTTTCCTGTTCCTTGGGCTATGCTGAGAAAAGGCTCTGTTTCATTTCCTGGTCTAGGCCTCGCCCGATAGGAGTCAGTCTGAGATTTTGAATGCTTCTAGCTAATGTGGGTCAGGTGGCCTCCCCCAGCTTTACAGAGGCATAATGGACAAACAGCGAACTGACCATATTTCGAGTGTACAGTTTGGTAAGTTTTTGATACATACACACGTGTGTGAAACCATGACCACAATCAGGATGATAAACATGCTTGTTACGCCCAAAGGTTTCCTTTTGCCCTTCTGTGATCCCTCCCTCCTGCCCCCTGTGCTCCCCCGATCCTGAGACCGCGAGGCCCCCACTGAGCTGCCTTCTGTCACCGTACGTTAGTTTGCATTTTCTAGAATTGTATATAAAATGGAATCCTGCCATCTGTACTCTTCCCTTTGTTTTTCTGCATGTAATATTGTTTTCTTGCTTCTTTGAATATTTTCTCAGTGGTTTTTAACCGTTGGACTATGATGGACCTGGGAGTCATTTTCTTCATGTTTTTGTGCTTGGGATTCTTTGGGATTCTTGGATCTGTGGGTTTATAGTTTCCAACAAATTCGGAAGAATTTTGGCCAGTATTTCTTCAACTGTTTTCTATCTCCCTTCTTTCTCCACTTCTTTGCAGACTTTGAGAATAACACCCCCATGGGCTGTATATGATGATAACGTGCAGACATATGTTAGATCTCTTGAGGTCGTCCCAGAGATTATTGATGCTCTTCTCTCTCTTTTTTAAAAAAAAGTCTGTTTCATTTTGGATGGTTTCTGTTTATGTGTCTTCAGGTTCACTGATCTTCTCTTCCACAGTGTCTAATCCACGCTTAATCCCACCCAGTATAGTTTTCATCTCTAGAAATTTGAACTGGGGCTTTGTTATATTTTTCATGTCTACACTTAACATATTGGGTCTATCCTACACTTTCTTGAACGTACAGGATGTGGCCATACCATCGGTGTTAATGTCCTTGTCTACTAATCTATCACCTTTGTCATTTCTGAGTCAGTTTGGATGGATCGATCTCATTTCGAGGTGTTTTCCTGCTACTTTGTGTGCCCAGCAACCTTTGATTGGACGTTGTGAATTTTACCTCAATGTTGGGTGCTGGGTATTTTGACATTCCTCTAAATGTTGTTGAGCTTTGCTCTGGCATGTGGTTGAGCTACTGGGACGTAGTTTGTGTTACGGCACCAGAGAAGTCTTTAGTCTGGGCTCGCTTTTCCCACTACTGAGGCACTACCCTTCCATGTATTCCACCTGATGCTGCCTGATGTACAAGGTTTCTACTCTGGCTGGTGGAAAATAACTATTTCCAACACCATGTCAGCTCTGTTTCCTCCGCTTCTTTTGGGGGATCTCTCCCAGACTTCGGGGGGACCCCTGTACATCTCTGGAACTCTCTCTCTGTTCGGCTCCCTATTCTGGTCTTCTGCCCTGCTAACTATAACTGCCTTCACCACCCCAAACTCTTGAGCTCTTTCTGCCCGCACCTGGGGTGCTCTCTCCCGGGCCAGTGCAGGGCTCACCTAATTTGTTTCCTCACTTTCAGGGATCGCTGCCCTGCTCTGCCTAGCAGGTGATGTCTGTGAACCATTGTGTCATATATTTTGTTCTCTTTTTCAGTTGTTTCAGGTGGGAAGGTAAATCTGGTCTCTGTTACTCCATCTTGGCTGTGAACAAGTTTGGGAACAGGTTTATTTTGAATACATAGTTAAATTAACAACTCAGAAAAGTTGTGCTTGGCTAAAAATAAAGTTTTTCTGGAACCTGTACGCCTTGATCAAAGCATTGTCTCAGACCTTTGGGGAACCCTTCTTGGGACTTGTCTCCCGAGGTACTTGGAGTGAAGGTCAAGGTAGGGAAGCCAGTAGGTGGTGCTTCCAGGTATGAGCCTCAGCTTCCCAGGCTCAGAGACGGAGAAACCAGAATGCCTCTGTAGTAAGGAAAAGTATCCGTATGAAAGGTCTGTACAATTTCTGAACATATTTTAACCAGTAGAATTAAGCATTAACTATACATAACATAACATTAATCATGACTTGTTTTGGATAGCTCAAAAGACTAAAAATGTTCAGCACCACTGTGTGTGTGTGTGTGTGTGTGTGTGTGTGTGTGTGTGTGTGTGTGTGTGTGTGTGTTATACTGAGCAGGCAACTGATTAATAGCCACTCAGTCCAAACAAAAGTCACTCTTATCCAACCCCAGTATCCCCTGCTCGAAACCCTGACAAAAACTATTTGCATCAGAAGGACCATGATATTTAATGGATGCTTTGTGAAGTGAAGGAGATATTAAAAAAGATGGAATCACTCCGTCTGATCTCTTTTATAGGTTAGGAGCTTCGTGAATAATGCCAGAATAATGAAGTAGCATCCCTACACAGTGGTCCTTCATTGTTAGGAACTGTGACTGAGTTAGAGCCTCATGTAGATAGACTTGGGGATGCGTTTACTCACATTCCTGTTCGCAGCCTTCAGGAAAGGAACAGTGCCGAGCACTCTGCAAGTCAGTTGTGCAGTGTCTCATGGACCCACAAGGTGGTGCTGTCTCCATACAAAATCAAGATTACTTTTTTTTTTTTTTGGTGTGAAATGACTCATTTATTTCAGTGAATTATTAACCCAGAAGCCTAGCCACGATTATTCTAATCAGACTGTTCAAGCAACTCTGACCATTGAGGAAAGACCTAATCAATGAATTAAAATCACAAAACATGCTGCCCAGTGTCACCTTTATCACAAATAATAAAACGTTGGGATCAGAAGGGCCTTCAGAAACAAATCACGAGAGACTCATAACTATAGAGCACAAACTGAGGGTTGGTAGAGGGAGTCGGGTGGGGGATGGGCCAGGTGGGGGATGAGCACCAAGGAGGGCACTTGTTAGGAAGAGCGCTGGGTGCTGTGCACAAACGACGAACCACTGAACTCTACTCCTGAAACCGACATTGAACTGTATGTCAACTAACTAGAATTTTTTTTTAATTTTTTTATTGTTGTTAATCACCATACATCATTAGTTTTTGATGTAGTGTTCCATGATTCACCGTCTGCGCACAACACCCAGTGCTCCACACAGAACATGCCCTCCTTAATACCCATCACCAGGCTAACCCATCCCCCCAACCCCCTCCCCTCTAGAAAGCTCAGTTTGTTTTTCAGAGTCCATCGTCTCTCATGGTTCCTCTCCCCCTCTGACTTACTCCCCTTCACTCTTCCCCTCCTGCTATCTTCTTCTTCTTTTTTTTTTTCTTAACATATATTGCATTATTTGTTTCAGAGGTACAGATCTGTGATTCAACAGTCTTGCACAATTCACAGCGCTCACCATAGCACATACCCTCCCCAATGTCTGTCACCCAGCCACCCCATCCCTCCCACCCCCCACCACTCCAGCAACCCTCAGTTTGTTTCCTGAGATTAAGAATTCCTCATATCAGTGAGGTCATATGATACATGTCTTTCTCTGATTGACTTATTTCACTAAGTATAACACCCTCCAGTTCCATCCACATCGTTGCAAATGGCAAGATCTCATTCCTTTTGATGGCTGCATAATATTCCATTGTGTATATACACCACATCTTCTTTATCCATTCATCTGTCGATGGACATCTTGGCTCTTTCCACAGTTTGGCTATTGTGGACATTGTTGCTATAAACATCGGGGTGCACGTACCCCTTCGGATCCCTACATTTGTATCTTTGGGGTAAATACCCAGTAGTGCAATTGCTGGATCGTAGGGTAGCTCTATTTTCAACTGTTTGAGGAACCCCCATACTGTTTTCCAGAGTGGCAGCACCAGCTTGCATTCCCACCAACAGTGTAGGAGGGTTCCCCTTTCTCCACATCCCCACCAACATCTGTCGTTTCCTGACTTGTTAATTCTAGCCATTCTGACGGGTGTGAGGTGGTATCTCATTGAGGTTTTCATTTGGATTTCCCTGATGCCGAGCGATGTTGAGCACTTTTTCATGTGTCTGTTGGCCATTTGGATGTCTTCCTTGGAAAAATGTCTGTTCATGTCTTCTGCCTATTTCTTGATTGGATTATTTGTTCTTTGGGTGTTGAGTTTGGTAAGTTCTTTATAGATTTTGGATACTAGCCCTTTATCTGATATGTCATTTGCAAATATTTTCTCCCATTCTGTCGGTTGTCTTTTGGTTTTGTGGACTGTTTCTTTTGCTGTGCAAAAGCTTTTTATGTTGATGAAATCCCAATAGTTCATTTTTGCCCTTGCTTCCCTTGCCTTTGGCGATGTTTCTCGGAAGAAGTTGCTGCGGCTGAGGTCGAAGACGTTGCTACCTGTGTTCTCCTTTAGGATTTTGAAGGACTCCTGTCTCACGTTTAGGTCTTTGAACCATTTGCAGTCTATTTCTGTGTGTGGTGTAAGGAAATGGTCCAGTTTCATTCTTCTGCATGTGGCTGTCCAATTTTCCCAACACCATTTGTTGAAGAGACTGTCTTTTTTCCACTGGACATTCTTTCCTGCTTTGTCAAAGATGAGTAGACCATAGAGTTGAGGGTCCATTTCTGGGCTCTCGATTCTGTTCCATTGATCTATGTGTCTGTTTTTGTGCCAGTACCATACTGTCTTGATGGTGACAGCTTTGTAATAGAGCTTGAAGTCTGGAATTGTGATGCCGCCAGCTTTGCTTTTCTTTTTCAATATTCCTCTGGCTATTTGGGGTCTCTTCTGGTTCCATACAAATTTTAGGATTATTTGTTCCATTTCTTTGAAAAAAGTGGATGGTATTTTGATGGGGATTGCATTGAATGTGTAGATTGCTGTAGGTAGCATTGACATCTTCACAATGTTGGTTCTCCCAATCCATGAGCATGGAACGTTTTTCCATTTCTTTGTGTTGTCTTCAATTTCTTTCATGAGTATTTTATAGTTTTCTGAGTACAGATCCTTTGCCTCCTTGGTTAAATTTATTCCTAGGTATCTTATGGTTTTGGGTGCAGTTGTAAATGGGATCGACTCCTTGATTTGTCTCTCTTCTGTCTTGTTGTTGGTGTATAGGAATGCCACTGATTTCTGTGCATTGATTTTATAGCCTGCTACTTGACTGAATTCCTGTATGAGTTCTGGCAGTTTTGGGGTGGAGTCTTTTGGGTTTTCCACATACAGTATCCTATCATCTGCAAAGAGTGAGAGTTTGACTTCCTCTTTGCCAATTTGGATGCCTTTGATTTCTTTTTGTTGTCTGATTGCTGTGGCTAGGACTTCTAATACTATGTTGAATAGCAGTGGTGAGAGTGGACATCCCTGCCGCGTTCCTGACCTTAGGGGAAAAGCTCTCAGCTTTTCCCCATTGAGAATGATATTTGCTGTAGG
>NW_027397105.1:5985922-6032323 GCF_003265705.2 Callorhinus ursinus | reverse complement strand
CCCATTTCTTCCAGGTTATCTAATTTGCTGGCATAGAGTTGCTCATAATATGTTCTTATAATTGTTCGTATTTCTTTGGTGTTGGTTGTGATCTCTCCTCTTTCATTCATGATTTTGTTGATTTGGGTCATTTCTCTTTTCTTTTTGATATGTCTGGCCAGGGGTTTATCAATCTTGTTAATTCTTTCAAAGAACCAGCTCCTGGTTTCTTTGATCTGTTCTACTGTTCTTTTGGTTTCTAGTTCATTGATTTCTGCTCTGATCTTTATGATTTCTCTTCTCCTGCTGGGTTTAGATTTTATTTGCTGTTCTTTCTTTAGCTCGTTTAGGTGTAGGGTTAGGTTGTGTATTTGAGACCTTTCTTGTTTCTTGAGAAAGGCTTGTATTGCTATATACTTTCCTCTCAGGACTGCCTTTGCTGTATCCCAAAGATTTTGAACAGTTGTGTTTTCATTTTCATTGGTTTCCATGAATTTTTTTAATTCTTCTTAATTTCCTGATTGACCCATTCATTCTTCAGTAGGATGCTCTTTAGCCTCCATGTATTTCAGTTCTTTCCGACTTTCCTCTTGTGATTGAGTTCTAGTTTCAAAGCACTGTGGTCTGAAAATATGCAGGGAATGATCCCAATCTTTTGGTACCGGTTGAGACCTGATTTGTGACCTAGGATGCGATCAGTTCTGGAGAATGTTCCATGGGCACTAGAGAGGAATGTGTATTCCGTTCATGATTACTTTTTTATCAGAGTCCGTAGTTCTGTCCCTCTGGAATAGGAATTGAGATTTTTTTTCTCCTCTTATAAAAATGAGGAGAAGGCAAGATGGGTGCCGTTGTGTCTTGCCTGTAGGGTGAGGGCTTTATTCACAAATCCCTAGCTTCTTGGCAGTTCCCTGAGTGAGTGTGTCGCTTCATGTGGAGGTAGGCTGTTTAGAGCCCTCCTGAAGCGTCTTTTCTGAGTTTAGAATGAGCTGATTATGGACCTTGGGGATTTTGGTGGGCACACTCTCTGTTGACTTACACTGTCTTTTGGAGCTCCCATTCCGGTGCCCATGGAACCGGCTGTGTGTCCAGCAGGCCGGGCAGCCGAGCAGTCATTCCTGTGCTCGACATGCCCATTACTCTCTCTGGGACTGCCGGAGCAAGGGTCTGTGTCTTCTGATTGAAAAGACTGAGGGGTCCTGTATTCAGCAAACTGGTTATTTGCTCAAACTGGTTATTTTCAGGAGGTTGTTAAGGTAGCTTCACTCACAGATTAACAAAACAAGCTTATAACTCTGCATTCCTTTAACAATCAAAAATTCTAAATTAAAATTCAAATTAAAAATATGGTTATAGAAATGCCTGGGTGGCTCCGTCGGTTAAGCATCTGCCTTTGGCTCAGGTCATGATCTCGGGGTCTTGGGATCGAGTCCCATGTCGGGCTCCTTGCTGAGTGTGGAGCCTGCATCTCCTTCTGCCTGCCGCTCCCCCTGCTTGTGCTCTCTCTCTCTCTGACAAGTAAATAAATAAAAATCTTTAAAAAATGTCATATTTAATACTTAAGTATATGGTAAAATATATTTAAGTCACTTTTCGCTTTTTTAAAAAGATTTTATTTATTTTAGAGTGGGGGAGCTAGAGCCTGAGCAGGGGGAGGAGCAGAAAGGGAAAGACTCTCAAGCAGAGCCCCTCACGGGGCCGATCTGGGACGCTGAGATCATGACCTGAGCTGAAATCAGGTGTCGGGACACTTAACTGAGTCACCCAGACACCCCCACTTTTCACATTTTATCCTAAAAAGAAATCCAGACCGTCTTCTGCTTTTTAAAATTTTTGCTTAGTATCTGCTCGTTGCAGACTTTTGCCGTCTTCATTCTTTTTCAGGTCTTCCGCTTCCCATTGGTGTGCTGTGGGGCACACTTGATTTAGGACCGAGAATGCCTTCCCTGGGTGTACCTGTGTCGTAGGACAGTCTCGTTTTCTTATTTGTCTTCCTTAGTTTTGCTCCCCGTAGTGAGCTATTCATGATAATAATGGATGGCTCTCGGCTTTGAGGTTCCGGAAGGTGTACAGAACGCCTTAATTCTCTCTGCAAACCCTTGGTGGGGAGTCTGGGAGGCCGAGCATCCCGTAGACCACTTGTAAGATAATAACAGTAATAAATGTATCCCTTCCTGAGGAGTTATTTGCCGAGGGCTTTGTTTCTGCTGGACCGCATATATCGAATGCCTGCTCTGTCCTGGGCATCGTTGTGGGAACTGAGAAAGTACAGTGGAGAGTCCTTTTCTCATGTAGCTCACATGCTAGTAGGGGCAGCTCTTAGAGACTTGTGCGTATGCGTGTGTGTACACACGTGCATACACGTAAATGTTTGATAAACTGATGAATGCTACGAATGAAGACTGCAACATGCTGTGAAAACAGGTGACGCATTATTTGTTAGCTTTCGAGTTTCGTACTCTAATCAAGTGAGGACGGAGACTCACAGCTTACATAACTTAAGATCACACAGGTAGCAGTGGCAGGTCTGGGACTCGAAACCTGTGTGTCGGTCTCCAAGGGCTGTGATATTTATGAGTCGTGCCATTGTACAGACTGAGTCTCTAACAGTCAGCTCCTTGGTGGGAAGATTGGAATTTGAATTCACAGGAGACTCCAGTTAGGTAGCGTTCCCAGTTTTGAGTCTCTAGTCTCCAGTTTCCTAGGAAAAGAAGGGCTTGTTTTGGGGGATAATTGAGGCGCACCTGGCTCCAGAGACTCCATCGATTTTCCACTAAGTGGGAGGAAAACTGGTCTAATGTTAGACCTTAAACTCAGAACTGTTGGGGGCTTTCCAAGTGTGCACGGAAGCAGCCTCTGTCTCTGCTCTGAATCCACTGATCTGTGTCAGGGAGACTACGCAGTTGACTTCCTCTTGGGCTCTTGCTACCTTTTTGCTGATTTGTGCTTGCGTTTCCAACTCCTTCCCTTTTAATTTCTTTTCCCTCTTGAATTTCCAGATTTTAATGAAATATTGGGACTATCAGGCTCCTACCGTTCAGAGACCTCTATTATAAGCACTGAGTTAAAAAAAGAAAAACAGTAACGGACAGTGTAGAAAAGGCCTCTGCCTTCTCTCTGTGTCCTTCACTCTTAAATATGTGCAGCTGGAAAAAAAAATCCAGAACTTTAAAACCTGAATGTTTTTTAACCAGGGCAGGAGATAGTGAAGTGGAGACTGTGGTTTTCCCCTTTGGCCTCTTCTGGTGAGCCACCTCTCGTGATTCCTTAGATCTTTGGATGGCCAGGCCGCTAGGGCACGTTCCTGTTTTCCTCTAGGTGGGGAAGGCTGGTTCACAGACCCGCAGTGGTGTCATGGCATTGTGTTTTCCAGGAGCAGTGGAGGCACCTGGATTCCACTCAGAAGGAGCAGTACTGGGATCTCATGCTGGAGACCTACGGGAAAATGGTCTCGGGAGGTGAGGGCGTGCGCTAGTCTGACGGGAGGAGGCATTAAACATTTCCCGTGTCCTGTTAGAGACAGCTGCTCCACATGACGTCCCCTGGGTCAGGGAGGGCATGAGGGGCACGGCTGGGGACTGGAGATAGCATTTTAGTGAGAGCTTCCTTGTACTGGAAGGATTCCGTGTGCCCGGAACTGTCATGGCTGCATTCCGTGTAGTCACTCCCTAAATCTACAGGATAGGTGAGGGTCTTCCCGCGTTGGAGATGACCAAGGTGAGTGTCAAATCCAGCCATGTGCTCACTGTTACGTAGGTCGTAAGTGCTGAGTTAGGATAGAACTCAGTGTGGCTGACTGAGTCCACGCTCTGTGTCACTAAACCACAGTGTCCCAACCAGCCTTTGGTGGGGCCCAATCATGAGCTTTGCACCTGCCAGGTGGTATGGAAGCTCCCTTCTGGTCACCTGTCCAGACTCTTCTTTTTTGTGACCTTCACTATGTATCTTAGTCATCTTGTGAGTTACCGCGGTCTTGGAAGCTCCCAATAGCCTAAGATAAGTTGCCTTTTTTTTTTTGTTAAAGATTTTATTTATTTATTTGAGAGGGGGAGAGAGAGAGCACACGAGCAAGGGGAGAAGCAGACTCCCCGTTGAGCAGGGAGCCCCATGCGGGGCTGGATCCCAGAACCCTGAGATCATGACCTGAGCTGAAGCAGACACTTAACTGACTGAGCCGCCCAGGCACCCCAGATCCTTCGTATTTCCCTTTTACAGTCAGATTGTACCTTTGAAGGACAGCTTGGTCCCCAGTTCTCCCCATTCATCTAGGCTTCCTGTTATCTCTCTGCGTGCCAGGTATTTCCAGTTCCAAGTCTGATCTGACTAATTCAACAGAATATGGGGAAGAGCTGGTGGGACTGCACCTTCCTGTCGGCGAGAGGATCCCAAGACCCACTTGCATAGGTGAGTGATCTTTCATTGGGCCTGAGCCATTTCTGACCTCCTGTCATTAAATTGGAAGTGGTGGGGGAGGTACTAGGACCTGATGTCTATGACCTTGTCTGTAAGGGGCCATGATCTGGTCGGTCCAGTGGGAGTGCTGACATTGGGTCTCCCCATCTCTGGTACGGGGCTGTCAATACATACATATGTCATCAAGGAATAGAGACCACACATTGGACCTGCTGCCTTCAGTCTTGTCTGCCGTGACAGCTTGCTTTCTCAGAGAGAGTGAAGATTAGGGCAGATGGACACCAATACAGATATGAGTCGAATTCCACTACAAAAAGGTGACATAACCGCAATTACTGCCCTTCCTGACTCTTTCGTTTTTCTTCTTTCTTTCTTTATTCTGGTCTAGCGAAATGAGAACTAATTAAGACAAAACAAACGGAAAAACATGTTCGATCTCTGAGCCACCTAACTTTCACTAAACAGCAACGACAAACACTTCCTATAAGTCATGTATTTTAAGGCTGGAGAGGAGGAGCTATGTGACCTTGTTCTGTTGTAATGTAGCAGTCACCCTTTGTTCGCTGCACTCTGTTGAATACATTGCAGTCACGTAACACCTACCTGTCATGCTTACCTCCACAGCCCCCCCTTCTCTGTAGACAAAAGACCCCAGAGCTGTGTAGGAAGAAAAGGGCCAGGGATGACAGTTGCATGACAAGTCATTGTTTCTCCCCAGTGGGATCGAATGAATTATTTTCCTTTGCTAATATAGTACAGAGACCACAAGCATCGAATGAAACATAGGGTTTTAATTCCAACCGATACATTTATCATAAGACTATTTCACAAGGATTCCTTTGGAGGCAGTATTTTTCAAACTGGGTTGCATGACTAGTCAGTGTATTGTGAAATCATCTTCTAGGTTGCAGCCAGCATTTAAAAAATTGCAGTGATAAGACCGAATAGAGAATACCAGAATGCAGGTAGAAAATCTCAAATGTCAGGGTAGGTAGCATTTCAGGAAATTTTTGTTATAAATATGTGTGTGTGTTCTGTATTTCAGTATGAACATACTTCTTACTGTAGGTGGCAGACAAAAAAAAGTTTGAAAACGCTGCTTTAGAGGTTGTTGCAGTAGGGTTTTTGTTTTAATAGATTCAGGTTCCCAGCAAAGTTGAGTGGAAGGGACAGAGATTTCCCGTATGCTCCCTGGCAGAGGGATTTTATATGTGATATATAGTGACATATATGATGATAGATTTGTGATACATAGCTCATGTATCCCCACTCATTCTTTTTTTTTTTTCTTCTCTCCCTCCTCCTTCAACCCACCTGCTGACATGGTCCCCTTAGATCTTAACCTTGAAAGAGACTGCAGAGCATCTATAAAGCTAGCCTGCCTTAACTGGGCAAAGAAATGCCATTGTCGGTTCCTGAAAGAGAGGCTCTGTAGGAAGAGAGGCCAGGGAGGTAGACATGTGCAGGGTGGACTGGAAGGTATGCTGGAGGAACCCTGTGGAAAGTCGATGCCAGAGCCAGGGGTGCAGGGACGGGCACAGACTAGTGTGGGAACAAGTAATAGGACCAGAAAGGGCTGGTCCCGTCTGAAAGATGCAACAGTCAGCCAGTCTACCAGATCTGGACTCACACCAATGGGGCAGAAGTCTTGGAAGAGAGCATGTATGCTGTTTGACCATATGGAAGAATCGTTCCTAGTTAAAGCAGGCCAGCAGGGGAGTAAACCTCAGGAAGCCATGTACTCACCTCTGATCAAAATCCCAAGGGATTTGCCCCCCCACCCCCCCAAAAATTAGGAAAATGAATCTTCAGTAGTTATCTGGGAGAATACTGCAAGAATATGAAAGAGTCTTGGAAGAAGAATGTTTCATCAACATTAGATCTATAAATATTAAGAGTCTGGCTGGTTCAGTCGGTGGTGCTTGTGACCCAGTCTTGGGGTCATGAGTTCAAGCCCCACGTTGGGCGTGGAGCCTACTTAAAAAAAAAAAAAAAAAGGAATCTGTCATTTTAGAAAGGTGAAGTCATGATGGGATACTGATATAAAAATAGCCTCACAGACTGATGGAACAGAAAAGGGAGCCTCAGAAGAGACACTGGTCTGTATGAGGATTTAGCATGTGGCGGGGGAAGAGGGAGTGCAGATCCATGGGAGGAGGGGTTCTTCATGAATTGGCTTAAATTTGATGAAAAAGATATAAATATGAAAATAATAAGGAAAGATGTGGGTGAATATTTGACTCACGTCTGGGGTGGAGAAGATTTTATCAGTATAAAAGCTACGGAAGAAAACTGTTAAAGGAAAAGATTGGTAGAGTTGAGTATATTTAAAAATAAAAGACCCCCACAACTTACACATATACATAAATAACTCCAAACATGAAGAACCCCAAACAACATTGAGGTAACTAAATTGGTGAAAAACATTGTTCATTAACCTGACAGATTAATGATTATTTTTCTTAATATGGAGAGAGTTAATGCAGGTTAATAAGAAAAAATGACTTTTCCAATAAAAAAATGGACAGCAGAGTTAGGAAAAATAGCTCATAAATGTGAAAAAAGTCATCCTTTATTAACTAAGGAATTAAAATTTATAATAATGAAAAACATTTCACCGCTCTCAGTGGCCAATATTTTAGAAATATTCAGTATTTAAGTATCGAACACTCCCCTTCGCTTAGCCCAGCTAAGCAGGAGGGCGTAGTCTTTCTGGAGATGGATTTGCCAGTCAGTGTCAGGAGCCTCAGAAAGAGCGTCATGTCTGTTGACACGGTAGTAACACTTCAAGGAACCTAAAGTAGTCAGAAATGTGGGCAAAAATGGATGAAGAAAAATCGCAGCATTATTTACAGCAGCCAAACTACAACAAACAACTTCGATTTCCACAGTGGAGAATTCAGTAAGTCATGTGCTTAGTATTATGTGTTTATGGTGACGTCTCCATGATGGACTATTATTCAGCTTTTAAAATGATATTTATAAAGGCTTCTTTAAAGACAAGAGAAAAGTACCTTTGTCATTTGAGAGGAATATGTTCTAAGACTCTGTGGATTAACGAGTCAGGTCTAAGTTGTTAGCAGATTCCTGGGTCTCTAACAGATAATTTGAAGACACTAATACAGGAAAGAGAAAGGATCTAACCCTAACCCGAATTTATAAAAGTTGGACACAAATTCTGCCACCAAAATAAAAGCTTTTACTCTATGTATCATTTAGTGGTAATAACCAAAAACTTAGGAGAAAAACAAAATCTTTTTAAAGATTTTTATTTCTTTGAGAGAGAGAGCGAGAGCACAGAGGGAGAGGGAGAAGCAGACTCCCCGCTGAGCAGAGAGCCCCTTGTGGAGTTCAAACCCAGAACCCTGAAACGCTTACCAACTGAGCCACCCAGGCGCCCGGAGAAAAACAAAATTTTAACTGTTAATCCGAGTTAGTAAAACACAGGGAATGCTGCATTCAGGCACAGACTGAGGGATCCACTTCTGTGCCACAGCTTCACTGTGCATTAAAGCCACGCAGTAAAGTGACACATTAATGCATTTCATGAAGTTTTAGGTGACTCGTGAATGGGAGCATCCATGTGAAATTGGTAAATACCACCATTTACAATTTAAGTGCCACAAAGCCAGGTATGGAACTGTGTATGCAATATGATATCAATTATGTAAAAAAAGAAAGAAAAGCATGCACATACATACATAACTATATATGTAAACTATGCATATGTCTAGGTTAAACACCGGAAGGAAATGTATAATCATGGTTGCTACCTCTGGGTAGTATGACTGAGGTTGGTTTGGTTTTCTTCTGTTTTTCTCTCCAAATTGTTTTTAATGATCAGACTTATGTTTTATGTAGAACCAGATAAAAACGAATCCTTTTTCAAAGTAACACCCTTATATAATACCCTTGTTTTTCCCGGGCCTTAAGAAATGCATGCTGCTTGGGCGCCTGAGTGGCTCAGTTGGTTAAGCGACTGCCTTCGGCTCAGGTCATGATCCTGGGGTCCCGGGATCGAGCCCCGCATCGGGCTCCCTGCTCAGCGGGGAGTCTGCTTCTCCCTCTGACCCTCTCCCCTCTCATGCTCTCTCTCTATCTCATTCTCTCTCTCAAATAAATAAATAGAATCTTAAAAAAAAAAAAAAAGAAATGCATGCTGCTCGTGGTAGCCTGGCTGGCTCGGTCGGTGGAGTGTGCGACTCTTGATCTCGGAGTTTTAGGTTCAAGTCCCATGTCGGGTGTGGAGATGACTTAAAGATAAAGTCTTAAAAAAAAGAAATGAACGCGGCTCATTTACGGGGGCAGGGGCAGTCGGCAGGGCCCTCTGCGCGCTCCCTCTGCTGTCAGACGTTCTCCTCGGCCCCAGAGCTGGATCACTTAGCCTGGACCCCGGCCGTGAGTGCCAGGCGCTTAGGCTGGATGATATTATCTTTCCTCACTCACTGATGCTCTCTTGACAAGAAGAATTAATGTTTCATGATGACCCTTTTTTCTTCATACCAGTTAGAAAACAGGGCATCCCATTGATTGATTTCAAATCTTTTTCTTCTTCCAGGAGACAGGCAGGAGAATGACAAAGAGAACGTGAATTTGGAAAATTGTAGAGGCCAGGAAGCTTCTGATGTCTCCTGTCAAGCATCAGGTGAGGCTCCTTCTCAGGCTTCCTTGGGTGGCCTCGTCAGTGAGGATGAACCAAGATGCTTTGGAGAAGGGGACAGTCTCCCCGAGGCTCTGGAAAACCTTCAGGGTGAGGGGCCAGCGAGCCAGCTTTCGCCCCACGGAAGGAATTCTGGGAAACAGCACTTGGCTAATCCCCATCCGGAAGAACTGTCCCTGCTGTGGCTGGAGGAGAAGAGAGAGGCCTCTCCAAAAGGGCAGCCGAGAGCCCCCATGGCCCAGAAGCTCCCCACCTGCAGGGAGTGTGGGAAAACCTTTTATAGGAATTCTCAGCTGGTTTTCCACCAAAGAACTCACACCGGAGAGACGTACTTTCAGTGCCCCACCTGCAAAAAAGCCTTTCTACGGAGTTCAGACTTTGTGAAGCATCAGAGGATCCACACGGGAGAGAAGCCTTGTAAATGTGATTACTGTGGGAAAGGCTTTAGCGACTTCTCAGGATTGCGTCACCATGAGAAGATCCACACGGGAGAGAAACCCTATAAATGTCCCATCTGTGAGAAAAGTTTTATTCAGAGATCCAACTTTAATCGACATCAGAGAGTTCACACAGGAGAGAAACCTTACAAGTGTTCCCGCTGCGGGAAGAGTTTCAGCTGGAGCTCGAGCCTTGATAAACATCAAAGATCCCATTTAGGAAAGAAGCCCTTTCAGTAGTTAGGCTCCCTTAGCCCAGTTCTGGCTCTGGTCCTTTTAAAAATACTTCCTTCCATCTGGAGAAACTGCAGCTCTTAAAGACCAGCCCTGTTCTCTCTTTTTTTATCATCATGGATGAGAGAGGAGAGTTACCTGAACACGGCTTTGGACTGGGAGGACATGGTGGCCTCTGGGTTGGATTTTGCCTTGGTTTATTTTCTTGCTTCTGTGTCAGGAGAAGGAATAGTCTTCATCTTTCAGCTCATTTCTTGTTTTGGAGATCCTGTTTTATAAGTGCCGTCTGGGGAGAGTTTAACTGGATGAGCCGCAGTTGCTGCTCGTGGGAAGAACCTCAGGTCAGCTCTTTAGGTTGGGGGTCCTAGAGCAGATCTCCTGTTACAGAAGGGGCAGCGGAGAGGGCCAGGGAGCTCCCGTGTGTTCTTTGTCACACAGGTACAAAAAATTAACTTCAGGTGTCCCTCGTTTTAAATAAACTTCTTAACGTCACTCTCTGCCTTGTGTCTCTAGTGTCGACTGTGTTTTAACTGTAACTCAAAGTGCATTTTCTCATAGAAGACCCTAAATGGTGGTTGAGCTCCTGATCATCCCGTACAAACTTACCAAGTTTATCAGTCAGCTGAAGAGTAATAGGAAATCACTAACCTGGTGTCCAGGTGTGAGAACTCGGTTAGTGCTGGGCATTCTTTCTCTCAGGTAAGTGTGTCATCCCTGGTGTCCTTCTGAGCTCACCTCCCACTTGCTCAGCTGCCGCAACCTGCCCCTCTTTCTCCTGGCTGTCAGTTTTCCAAAATGTTTTGTGCTTAAAAATGATTTTTTTCTTTTTTCTTTAAGTAGGCTCCATGCCCAGCGTGGAGCACAGCGTGGGGCTTGAACTCACGGCCCTGAGATCGAGACCTAGGCTGAGATCAAGAGTCGGACGCTTAACCGACTGAGCCACCCAGGCGCCCCTAAAATGATCTTCATTATCTCATTTGGTCAGTAGGTATTAGGAAGAAGTCAGTAGTATTGATCTACTTTGAGTTCTGTCTGGAGGTGTGACACAAATATCTAACCAGCACACTTGTCCTTTCTTCCAAATCACATGCCCCAAAGTGTCCTGCTCTCAGAGAGTGAGACTTCCGTCTTCCTTCCGTGTTGGTCCTCCTCTTGCCTGCTCTTGTTTTATTGTTGCTGAGGACCAGGAAGGATGAGGCTCCTGAGGAGGGCAGAGCTGTCCCTCTGCAAACAGGTTAATCTGTAGGCACGAAACTAGGTTGTTGGCAAACCATGGCAAGTATGTTACAGGTTGATGAAGAGAGACAAAACTCAAGTTGGAATTCCTGGATTCCAGAGGAATTTATTAACTCCCTTATGGCATGGAGGTGAGGAGTAAGGCCCCTCATTAGGGGATGCAGGAACCACAGGGCAGAAAGCAGGAAAATCATGGAGGAAGTAGCATTTGATTTTGTATTCGGTACAGCAGAGATTTGTAGGGTGTTGGGATTTTATTTATTTACTTATTTATTTGACAGAGCACAAGCAGGGGGTGGTGGCAGAGGGAGAGGGAGAAGCAGACTCCCTGCTGAGCAGGGAGCCGGACTTGGGACTCCATCCCAGGACCCTGGGATCACAACCTGAGCCGATGGCAGACACTTAACTGACTGAGCCACCCAGGCGTCCCGGGATTTTATGTTTTAGATCAGCAGTTCTGCAGGTGTGTTCCCTGGACTGGCAACATTGGAAGTCTGTTAGATTTACTGAATCATAAATTCTGAAGGGTGGGGCCCAGCAGTCTTTGTTTTAGCCAACCCCCCAGGGGGACTCTGATGCCTGCTCAAGTTTTAGGGCCACTGTTCTAAATCATAATTCATTAAGGATATGTAGGATTAAGGATTCTAGAAGGAATACTGGGCCCTCCTGGACTCTTCTTAGCATACAGACCTCCCTATAAGAGCTCTTTAGAATTCTGGAACTCTTTGGGCTTCCAGTGAAAATCTGTTCCGCAGAGAAAAACCTAGAAAACTGTTAGGTTCAAAAGCTTTAGGTGAAGAGTTTCTCCATAGGTCCCTCTGAAATGATCTGAAGGATGAGAGACATACAAGGAAACAACCTACCTCATTCACAGTTGTGTTCTCAGCGAACCGAAGGTGTTGGACAAATTGAAGGCATGTGTGAATTAATGAAGGATAAATATCATATGTATACTTCCCTTATCCTCTAGAGCAGTGATCAGCAAAATATGGCCCACCATCTGTTTTTGCAAATACAGTTTTATTGGAGCCCAGCCACACCCAGTTACGTATGTGCTCTGGCCACTTTGGGTCACTGCAACAGAGACAAATGCCCTGCAAAGCCTAAACTGTTTACTGTCTGGCCCTTGACAGAAAAAGTTGGGTGATCCCTAATCTAGAGTACTGTTTCTCAAACTGTGATGTTTGTACGTATCACTTGGGGAGCTTGTCAAAATGCAGCCTCGGGGGTGAAGCTGAAGTGTCTAGTCCACAGAGTAGCCGGGAGCTAGAGCACTGATTTCGGTGCTGCACACCAACATCGGGGCTCAAGGCTCTGTGGTTCGTTTCTCTTGGTCACTTCAGGATCATGTATGACTCTGCCGCTCTCAAAGCTGGGGCCAGACACACTTAAAGAATCAATCACTTTATTAGGAAAGGTGCAGTGTTTTGAAATGCTTCTCCCCTAGTTCCTGGGTCTGGACTCCTCCGGCTCGGCCTTCTCTCCAGGTTCCCTACAAGAATTCTACAGAATTGTGAGTACGTGTGATTCCTTATCTCTACGTCTCCGTCTCCCCTCACCCACTTGTCTGGGCAGCCTCCAGCCCCGCCTTGTTTTCTTAGTGGTTGTGCAGGCAGCTAAGTCTGGAGAAGCAAAGCGACTCCAGCTAGAACCCACTTAGATGGCTTCTCCTTAGTCTTCAGGTTGAAAGCCCACACGTAGGTGGGTCCCCGCTGACGAGTCCTGTACACGGGACAAGGATAGATGCTGTGGCAGTCCTGCTTATCTGCAGGAATGGCCCTGATGAACATCACAGGCATGGGGGGTGTCAGATCCTTCAGCGTTGCCTCTGTGATGATCCCAGCCTGAGGACAAGAACAGGAAAAGAGCCAGCTTAGATGAGATCCAGAGCCTGGCCAGCCAGCCTTCTGTCCACAGACCCAGTAGCTGAGAGCCTGGGAAGGCCTGCCTTTCACGTTCACTCAGCAACCCACGTTGGAATGCATCTGAGATGCGGAAAACATTATTTCTACTGTTTTCCAGCCTAAATCACTTTTTGAAGGAGAGTTCTAGAAGTTGTTACGTGCCATATACAAATTAATCCCTTTGAAACTTGAGTCTCTTTGTATTTTTTCACGCATTCATTTCATAAGCATGTCAGAGGCAACTGTTTGCTGGGTGGTCCTGCTAGGTGCTAGGGATTTAAGGACGGGTAAGACACAGTTCCTGCCAGCAAATGCTGTAGATTTTAAGAGTTTGGTGATGTCCTGTTCAGTTTCATATGGGACCTCATCCACCCTCAAGAGCATTTGGACTTTTTGAGCAGAGCTATGTTCTCTCTGTAGTCATGTGATAGGGAGCTAACTATTCTGTAGCTTTCCAGCCTCTTTGGTTTTCTGAGATGTCCCACTAGACTGATCTAGGATGTTTTTTTTTTTTTTAATTACTGAATTTATTTATTTATTACTAGTCCTGAGAAATGTTCTGAGGAACAAAAGGGTTCCTTCATGAAACAAGCTTGGGAAATGGTGCTTACCACTAACCTGGGCTTGAAGCTTTATAGTGCATGCTAGCACACTGAGGACAAGAAATCCTAGCAGTAAAGAAAAGAGATGAACTTCATTTAACCTGGGGTTCCCCAAACTTATTTGACCACAGGACTTTTTTCTTTGCAACCTATTTGTTTCCCATGGGGCTAGTGTTTTATGGAGCATACTTTGGGAAGTGTTGACATAGACTGATTCACAGATTCCTTGCTTTTGTCCTGGTGATTGGGCTCCTTCTACGGATAGAGCTTGGTTCATTTTCCATGAAATTTATTTAAAGGGGAGAATGTGCCTTTTCAGTTGTATTAGAAGTTGGTATGAGGCACGCAGAATAACAGAACTAAGGTAAATGGTGGGGACCCCCTTAAGCCCAACAACCGAGTGTTTAGGGCAGGGAGTGGGAGCAGGGGTAGAACCTTTCTTTTTTCCCCACCTACCATAAAACCAACCCTTTTAAAATGTGCAAGTCAGTGTTTTTAAATTACAGTCATCACTTTGTAATTCCAGAATATCTTCATCACTCCCAAAAGGAACTAACCATTAGCAATCACCATTAGTAGTAGGGTATTGGTGTCTCCAGTTATGGTGGTTGAACTCTCTATTCGAATGGCATAGTCGTTGCCATCTCTTGATCTTCAACCTATTGTGTCTTTGAATCTAACATGTGTCGCTTGTGGACAGCGTACAGTTGAATCAGAAAAATCCATTCTGCCATTCTCTCCTTTTCAACTGTAGTGTTTAATCTGTATACATTTAATGTAATTACTGATAAGGTAAGGTTTATATCTGCCACTTGATTATTTGCTTTCTGTGTCTTCTTTTTTGTTCCTCGGTTTCTCCTTTGCTTCCTTCTTTTCTGTTCAGTAGATATATTTTAGTGTACCATTTTGATTCCCTTATTAATGCTTTTATTGTTTATTTATTTTTATTAGGTTTTTAAATTTTATTATGTTAGTCACCATACAATACATCATTAGTTTTTGATGTGGTGATCTATGATTCATTGTTTTCGTGTAACACCCAGTGCTCCATGCAGTACGTGCCCTCTTTAATACCCATCACCAGGCTAACCCATCCCCCCACCCCCCTCCCCTCCAAAACCCTCACTTTGTTTCTCAGAGTCCATAGTCTCTCATGGTTCATCTCTCCCTTCGATTTCCACCCCCCCCTTCATTTTTCCCTTCCTTCTCCGAATGTCCTCCATGCTGTTCCTTATGTTCCACAAATAAGTGAAACCATATGATAATTGACTTTCTCTGCTTGACTTATTTCACTTAGCATCATCTCCTCCAGTCCCATCCATGTGGATGTACAAGTTGGGTATCCATCCTTTCTGACGGCTGAGTCATATTCCATTGTATATACGGACCACATCTTCTTTACCCCAGTCATCTGTTGAAGGGCATCTCGGCTCCTTCCACAGTTTGGCTATTGCAGACATTGCTGCTGTGAACATGGGGGTGCATATGCCTCTTCTTTTCACTACGTCTGTGTCTTTGGGGTAAATACCCAGGAGTGCAATTGCTAGGTCATAGGGTAGCTCTATTTTTAAATTCTTGAGGAACCTCCACACTGTTTTCCGAAGTGGCTGTACCAACTTGTATCCCCAATAACAGTGTAAGAGGGTTCCCCTTTCTCCACAACCTCTCCAACATTTGTTGTTTCTTTCCCTGTCCATTTTTGCCATTCTAACTGGTGTAAGGTGGTATCTCAATGTGGTTTTGATTTGAATGTCCCTGTGGCTGATGATGATGAACATTTTTTCATGTGTCTGTTAGCCATTGGTATGTCTTCCTTGGAGAAGTGTCTGTTCATGTCTTCTGCCCATTTTTTGACTTGATTATTTATTTGGGTATTGAGTTTGAGAAGTTCTTTCTAGATCTTGGATACCAGCCCTTTATCTGTAGTGTCATTTGCAAATATCTTCTCCCATTCTGTGGGTTGCCTCTTTGTTTTGTTGACTGTTTCCTTTGCTGTGCAGAAACTTTTTATCTTGATGAAGTCCCAAAAGTTCATTTTTGCTTTTGTTTCACTAGCCTTTGGAGATGTATCTTGAAAGAAGTTGCTGTGGCCGATGTCAGAGAGGTTACTGCCTACGTTCTCCTCTAGGATTTTGATGGATTCCTGCCTCACATTGAGGTCTTTCATCCATTTTGAGTTTATCTTTGAGTATGGTGTTAGAGAATGGTCGAGTTTCATTCTTCTGCATGTGGCTGTCCAATTTTCCCAGCACCATTTATTGAAGAGACTTTTTTCCATTGCATATTTTTTCCTGCTTTGTCGAAGATTATTTGACCATAGAGTTGAGGGTCCATATCTGGGTTCTCTATTCTGTTCCCTTGGTCTATATGTCTCTTTTTGTGCCAGTACCATGCTGTCTTGGTGATCACTGCTTTGTAATATAGCTTGAAATCGGGCAACGTGATGCCCTCAGCTTTTTCTTTTTCAACATTTCCTTGGCAGATTGGATAAAAAGACAGGACCCATCCATATGCTATCTACAAGAGACTCATTTTGAACCTAAAGATACATCTTTTATTGTTTTAAAAAATTATTTTCTTAGTGGTTTCCCTCGGGATTATAATTAACATCAATGTATAAAAATCTACTTCAGGCTAATAACAACTTAATTTCAGTAGTATATAAAAACTTTATTCCTAGATAAGTTCCATTCCTTACCCTTCCTATGCTGAAGACCTCGCGTTGTTTTCATTATACAAATTACATCTTTTATGCTTATCAGCACAGATTTATAGTTATTGCTTCTTGCAGTTGTCTTTTAAATCAGATAGGAAATCATGGAACACTACATCAAAAACTAATGATGTAATGTATGGTGATTAACATAACATAATAATAATAAAAAAGTCAGGAAAGAAATAAAAGTTACAAAAAAATTCATTTATACTTTCTTTCATATTTACATACATAAATACCTTTACTGGTATTCTATTTCTTTATGTGGACTTGAGTTACTGTCTTGTAACTCATTTCATCCTGAAGGACTCCCTTAAGTATTTCTTATAGGTCTGGCCTGCTAGTGGTAAATTCTCTCTCTCTGTCTCTCTCTCATTGTGAACTCAAGACCCTGAGGTCAAGACCTGAGCTGAGATCAAGAGTCGGATGCTCAACAGCCTGAGCCACCCACGTGCCCCTCTTTCTTTCTTTTTAACCTGGGAATGTCTTAATTTCTCCTTCAGTTTTGAAAGATAGTTTTACTGGATATAGAATTGTTGGCTGACAGTCTTTTTCTTTCAGCAGTTTGGCCTTTCATTCTACTGTCTTCTGGCCTTCCTGGTTTCTTATGAGAAATCAACTGTTCATCCCATTGAGGAGCCCTTGTATGTGATGAATTGCTTTTCTCTTGCTGCTTTCAAGATTCTCTCTTTATATTATAACATGTCAAGGTATGGATTTCCTTTCCTTTTCCTTTTCCTTTCTCCTTTCCTGTCCTTGATTCTAAATAGGCTCCACAACCAGCATGGAGCCCAACGCAGGGCTTAAACATATGACCCTGAGATCAAGTCCTGAGCTGATACCAAGAGTCGGAGGCTTAACTGACTGAACCACCCAGGTGCCTCAAGGTATGGATTTCTAAGTTGATCCTATTTGGATTTTGTTGAGATTCTTGCATGTGTAGATTGATGTTTTTATCAAATCTGGAAAGTGGTCATTATTGCCTCAAGTATTCTTTCTGGCTCTGTTTCTCTCTCTTCTTTTGGGACTCCCACTGTGTGGATGTTTGTATGCTTGATGGTATTCCTCAAGTTTTTAAACTGTTCATTTGTCTTCATTTTATCTTTCTGCTTCTCAGGTTGGATAATTTAATTGATGTATTCCAAGTTTGGTGATTCTCGCCTACTCAAATCTTCTGTTGAATCCCTCTATTGAATTTTCATTTAAGGTATTACAGTTTTCAGCTCTAGAGTTACTACTTGGTTTTTTAAAATGTAATTTCTATCCCATTATTAGTATTCTCTGTTCAGTGAGACATTGTTAACATACTTTCCTTTGGTTCTCTGAACATACTTAAAATGGCTGATTAAAAGGCTTTGTCTGGTATGTCCCGCTTCTGAACTCCCTTAGGGACCATTTCTGTTGACTGCTTTTTCCCCTTTTTGTTTCTTTGCATGTCTCATAATTTTTTGTTGAAAACTTGAACATTTTAAATAATATAATGTGGCAACTCTGGTGATCAGATCTCCCTCCACAGGATTTGTTGTTTGTTTAGCGACTTTTCTGAACTTATTCTGTAAGTCTTTGTCACATAGCACTATGACTAATGAAGTGGCCTGCTCAGTTAGCTTAGTGGTTAGCAAGTAACAGGATAGAGATTTTGGTGAGTCTTACAGATTTTGCTCAGGGGCTGTGTGTATGAGTTGGGCATGCCTTCAGTGCTCAGCAGGGCAGTTTAACACTGTGCCTTAGCCTTCACTTCCTGCTTTCACAGAGCCTCGAGGTCAGCCACAGGTGAGCTTCCAGCCTTCTCACGTGTTTCTTGAGCATGTGCACAGTGCTGCACATGGGCATGGCCTTCTGGGTTTCCAGTGACATGTTGGAGGTCATCCCATTCTGCAGCTTGTCCTTGTGAGTTTTTGGTTAGCCTATTATTTGCACTCTTATCTACCACCTCAGGCAAGCTGCAAGGTTAAACAGTTGTCTTTGACTGTTTTCAGTCACCAGTTTTGGTAGACACTGTTTCAGTACATGCCCTTGGGGAGACAGGCTGTTGCCTTGGGTGAGCTCCCACTCAGGTCAAGTAGAGACAGACTTAAATGGGGTCTTCTGGGAAACCAACAAGTAGGGGAAATTATGACAGTTTTCTAGGAATGGGGCTTTGAAAGTACTCCAACTCCATTTTGCCTCCTCCAGTGGCTGGGAGGCTGCTGTTTCAAGGCCACCACAGAGTTGGTGGGGATGGGTGGGAGCAGAGCAAGTTAAAAGGCTGCAAAGCTTGCTTTTTTTGCTGAGGGTTGGACATTTTTCTTTAATAAGCACTCTTTGGGGGCGCCTGGGCAGCTCAGTCAGTTAAGTGTCTGCCTTCGGCTTAGGTCATGATCCCAGGGTCCTGGGATTGAGCCCTGCGTCAGGCTCCCTGCTCATCGGAGAGCCTGCTTCTCCCTCTGCCTCTGACCCTCCTCCCTGCTTGTGTGCGCGCTCTCTCTCTCTCTCTGTCTCAAATAAATAAATAAATCTTAAAAAACCAAAACAAAACACTGTTTGGATTCCTAAAAGCCTTTGGTTGATTTCTAGAGTTCTTTTTTTCTTCTTTTTAAAAAGATTTTATTTACCTATTTATTTGAGAGAGAGAGAGAGAGAGAGAGTGAGAGAGCACAAGCAGGGGGAGCAGCAGAGGGAGAGGGAGAAGCAGGCTCCCTGCTCAGCGTTGAGCAGGGAGCCTGATGCGGGGCTCGATCCCGGGACCCTGGGATCATGACCTGAGCCAAAGGCAGATGCTTAACTGACTGAGCCACCCAGGCGCCCCGATTTCTAGAGTTCTGTGAAAAAGTTGGTTCTGACAATTTTGGGGCAGTGTTATGATTTTATGGGGGAGAGGATTTTTGGATGTTCTTACTCTTAATTTTGCTAAAATCTTTCTGGAGGCAGAAACAGAACCAGAGTTCTTGGTGGGTGGGTATTGCTTTTTGGGAAGTTATTATTATGAAGAAACAAGGTAATAAAATATTGGAGGTAGATGATTGGAATCCGTGTTCTTTCTCCATCCCCCACAGTGCCAGTGCTCGTCTGAACTTCTTCCCTAATTGTTCAGTTTGGTGTTTTTTGGTATTCTAGTTCTGGCCACCCTAGGCCACCCTATACCTACAATCCATGTGTGATCCCCACTGACGGAATCTTGGACAAATGTTCAGGTGGAGGGGGGATGTCAGCTTCCTTCTCAAGGTTCAGGCTGTATAAACACTGTCCTGCTTCATTGTCCTCTCTGTTAACAGGCCTTCGATTGGTTTCATTGGGCTGCTGTAACAAGTTACTACAAATTTGATAGCTTAAAACAGAAATGTCTTCTTTCACAGTGCTGAAGGCCAGAGTCTTAAATCAAGGTGTAGGCAGGGTCTGTTCCTTCTGGAGGCTCAGAGGCAGAAACTAGCCCATGCCTCTCTCCTAGCTTCTGGGGGTGCTGGCAGTCCTTGGCGTTCCTTGGCTCGTAGATGTATCACTCCAGTCTCTGCCTCTGTCCTCACAGGACATCTGTTTCTGTGCTTCCAACATGGCCTTATAAGGATACCAGTCTTTAGATTTAGGGCCTGCTCTGCTCTAGTATAGCCTCATCTTAACTCCTTATCTCTGCAAAGACCCTATTTCTAGACAGGGGCACATTCTGAGGTTCTGGTAGAATTTTGGTAGACACTGTTTAATCCAGGACAGCTCTGTATATATATTTATAGGACCTTCTACGATACTGTAGATCTTCTAACAGTTTTTCCCCATTAACTTTGTACCGATTGCTGGGAACAGTTAAGTGTCACTTACCAAGCAGGGTATTTGACTAAGCACTTCTTCCGGGTCGTGTGTATAACAAACGTAAACTTGTTCTTGAGTTACCCATCCTTGCTCGTGTCATTTATCCGAGCCAGTCTCACAGTGACTCAAATTTTTATTAGGCTTCAGTGAGAAATCCTTTCAGAATGTCCTGTGAAATAGTATCCACTGGGCTCCCTTTGCAGATGGGGGCAAAGTAAAAGGCAGAAGGGACGCCTGCCCTCCTAGGGCTCATGAATGAGGAAAGTGACTGTGGTCGCGGGGGGGCGGGGGTCAGCCAGTAGCATGGATAGCCGACTCCCAACGCTTTTGGAGCACTCTCTATGTGCCAGGCAGGCCCTACTCCAAGGGTCCTCCATAGAAACTAATTTAATCTTGGCAGCAACTCTCTTTTCCCATTTAACACTTGAGGAAACAGATTTGGAGAGCCAGAACCACATCCCAGGGTCACAGTGGCAATAGATGGTGGTGCTGTGATTCAGATCCAGCCAGTCGGGGTCCAGAGCCCTTGCTTTTAATCACTGCACTCTACCCATGCTGAAGGTCTGTGCTCTTTGCACCATCCCTGGCTGCACGAAAGTGGCTTGACAGCCTCAAGGGAAGGGTACCTCGGTCAGAAGATTCCAGGGCATCCCTTTTCAGGATCACACTCTATGGAGGCAGTATTTTTAAGTTAATCAGCCCACAGAGGATGCCCCGAGGCTCCCCCCAAGACTTACCTGTGCATCCCAGCGAGCGCCTTCCATGAAGAGGCCATGGATGTAAGCCCCTTCCCGAGGGGGGCTCCTGAAGTCTTCCCTGTTCTTCTTTGTCACGTCACACTGCAGGGCCATCTGGTCCAGTGGCCACTCATTCTTGCGGGCTGTGGACTGCATGATGGCAGTCAGGAAGGACTGGGGGTTGAAGAAGCCTGTCAGCCACACTGTGGAGGGCATTGCCAAGTCTCCTAGCCAGGCCTCCAACTCTTTGATTCGGTTTAGAAGGTCCCAAAACCAGGCTCCCAGGCCTGCCATGGAAGGGTAGGCTCGCCTGGCCCAGGGCTCTGGCACTGTGTCCAGGTACAGAGCGTTCTGTAACATCTCCATGTCGCTGGTCATGGTCAGCTCCCCCTGTAGACAAAGAGCAGGAGGGCGAAGAGTGAGGGGCAGCAAGTCCCTGGAAACAGCCTGCCTTAGGGACCTCTGGCTAGTGGCACACAGCTAGACAGACAGGAGATGGTGACATACAGACTGTCCCTGTCTAATACTTGATTTGTAGACTTTAAAACCCTCCCTGCTCCACGATATCAGAGTCTACACCCATCTACTGACAGTAGTTAATGTCCACTGCGGACCTCAGACCCCCTGTGGGTTCCCTGCTCCTTCCACCCACCCTGAAGCTTGGGTTCTCCTCCCACTTCTGCAACAGCCCTGCAGGCTTCTGTGCGCAGCTCAGAAGCACAAGAGGCCCAAGCCTGGAAGATCTGTGTGGCCCCAAGTCAAGGATTTCCTCCGGAATCAAGGTATTAGATACATAGTCCACTTGAAGGAACCCTCTTCCAACCACTACGTGAAATTTGTAAAGAAAGGTTCCATTGAAAACCAGTGTTAAATTTGATTCTGTAACTTTGGTTATGACAAGGATCTCCAGCAATTTCTTGAAGACCCCATCTCTAGCACAGCAATTTCTGCACCGGGGTTAGAGTATGCGACAAGGCTTGTGTTATGGACCGAATGTTTGTGTCCCTCCCCCACCCACCCGAATTTCTATGTTGAAATCCTAACCCCCAGTGTGATGGTATTAGGAGGTGATTGGGTCATGAGGTGGGGACCTCATGAATGGGATTAGTGCTCTTGTTATACAAGAGCCCCCAGACAGCCCACCCCCTCACCCCTTCTGTCTTGTGAGGACAGGGTAGAACGATGACTGGCTGTGAATCAGGAAGTGGGCCCTCCCCAGACACCAGATCTGCCTGTGCCTCTGGGACTGTGAGAAGTACATTTCTATTGTTGATAAGCCACCCAGGCTGTGTGGACTGAGGCCGCTTGGCTTGCCCCAAGTGCAGACTGCTAAAATGTCGGAGAGGCCTCTGTGTGGCCTGGAATCACCTTGCTTGTGGGATAGGAGACCTGGACCATGTAATTCTAGGCTCAACTCTTTCTCCTAACTGTCGCATACTCTAAGTTAAAAAAAAAAAAGTTAAACACACCTTTTTTTTTTTTTAAAGATTTATTTATTTATTTTGAGAGTGAAAATGAGAGAGAGAGAGAGCACATGAGAGGGGGGAGGGTTAGAGGGAGAAGCAGGCTTCTCGCTGAGCAGGGAGCCCGATGCGGGACTCGATCCCAGGACTCCAGGATCATGACCTGAGCCGAAGGCAGTCGCTTAACCGACTGAGCCACCCAGGCACCCCATAAACACACCTTTCTTAAAGAGGAATGTATTTCGGGTCCCAAGTGACAGCTAGAGACTAACCCTCTAACCCCTGATTTATAGGAAATAGATGAATAACTTCTTTGTGAACTTCACAGAGAGACTGTAGCTATTTCATATATACTTTCTATACATGGAGTCGAGTGGCTGGGCTATTTTCAGATATAAATACCTTAATATTTTAAAGAAAAGGCAAACATCCCAGTCAGACCAGTGCCAGGTCAGCCAGCCTGAATTACAGCCTGAGTTACAGATGTTTTCCCCTCAAGTAAATGGACTCTATTACAGCGACAGAAAATATTTCCTTCCTTGTGTGTGCTCAGCTGCATGGAGGTGGCTGACCAGAGCATGGGGAAGGGTTCCGAGGCCACCTCAGGGTGTCCTGTGTGGGTAGGTTTCCCCAAGGGTCTTCTGACATGGACAGTATTATCGGATTGAAACAAAAAATTGTTCTCTTCACTGGACTCTCTACTTCAGAGGACCCTTCTGAAAAGATGCTTTAAAAAAATACTCAAGCTTATGAGACAGAGTCTTTGTCATGCCTGCAGTGAGTGTGGTAATTCATTATTGATTTTTATTTACTATTTTTTAGAGTGTGTGTGTGTAAATGGGGTTTGGTGGGGAGAGGGAGAGAGAATCTCAAGCAGACTCCCCACTGTGTGTGGAGCCTGAGGCTGGCCTCGATCCCACGACCCTGAGATCATGACCTGAGCTGGAACCAAGGGTCAGACATTTAACCAACTGCGCCACCCCACTAATTCATTATTATGTGCAGTTTATAACTTAGGTATTAATAAAGTTTCCCTAAAAACTGTTGATTAATAAAATAACATTAAGTATCAAAATTAAATTTAGTGCAAAGGGAAAAAAAGGAGTTCAAACCCTCTCTTTTATGAGACCCTGTCTGTGTAACTTTTTCTTGCCTTATTACACTATCTAGGACCACCTTTACTATGATGAATGAGAGTCATAAGGGTGGACATCCTTGCTTGTTTCCAAACTCAGAGGGAAAAAATTGTCTTTCATCATTAAATGTGGTCAGTTTTTCTTAGATGTCCTTTATTTAGTTGAGTAAAGTCCTTTTTCTTATTTTTCTGATATTTAAAATCAAGATTTGGTGTTAAATTTTTATAAAACCCTTTTTTTTTCATCTTTAAAGATGATCATATGGTTTTCTTATGTAGTACATTCATACAGTGAACTCCATAGATTGATTTTTGAATGTTAAAGCCAACCTTGTAGTTCTGGGATGAACCCCATGTAACCATGATGTATTATCCTTTTCTTGTCTTGTATGATTTCATTTACCAACATCTTGCCAAGGATTTCTGTATTTGGGTTTATGAGGAATATTTGTCCCTTATTTTCTTTTCTCATAATATCTTTGGTTTTGGTATCAAGTCAATTCTGGCCTTATAAAATTTATTGGGAAGTATTTCCATTGCTTTCTATTTAAGCTATTTGAGGGGCGCCTGGGTGGTTCAGTTGGTTAAGCATCCGACTCTTGGTTTCGGCTCAGGTCGTGATCTCAGGGTCCTAGGATCAAACCCCACATCAGGCTCTAGACTCAGTGGCGAGTCCGCTTGGGATTCTCTCTCTGCCTCTGCCCACCCCCACCACGCTCTCTAAGATAAATAAATAAATCTTAAAAAAAAAATTAAGCTATTTGAGATAATTGTAGACACACTTGCAGTTGCAAGACATAATGCAGACAGGTTTTGTGTACCCTTTGCCCAAGTGTCTGCAGTGCTAATATTTTGCAAAACTACAGTACAATATCACAAACCGGATGCTGACATTGGTACGGTCAAAATATAAACATTTCCATCACCACAGCATCCCTCATGTTGCCCCCTTCTAGGCACACTGACTTTCCTCCTGGCCTCACCCTTTCCATAACCCCTAGTAATGACTGATCAGTTCTCCACTTCTATAAATGTGTCATTTCAGCCGTATTATATAAATGGAATAATTTATAAAACCTTTCACATTCTGGGATTGGCTTTTCACTCAGCATAATCCCCTGGTCGTTCACCCAGGCTTTTCATTGTACCAAACAGTCGATTCCTTTTCATTGCTAAGAAGTATTCCACGATATGCATGGTAGGCAGAGTAATGACCCCTCCAAATATGTTCACGTCCCAATCCCTAGAACCTGTGAAGATGTGACCTCATGTGGCAGAAGGGATTTTGCAGATGTGACTAAGTTAGGAGTTTAAAATGGGGATGGGAGCTTATCCTGGATTATTGGGGTTGGAGGCAGGCAGGAGGGTCAGAGTCAGAGATGGATTGGAAGATGCTTTGCTGCTGGCTTTAAAGATGGAGAAAGGATCCATGGGTCAAGGAAGGGAGAACCTGGGCAAGGCAAGTGAGTGGATTCTTCGCTGGAGCCTGCAGAATAAATACAGCTCTGCCCAAATCTTGACTTTAGCTAAGTGAGACCCATTTCAGACTTCTGAGCTCTGAAACTGTAAGATAAAGTCTTGAAAGCCACTAAGCTGGGGGTAACTTATTATAGCAGCAAGAGGAAACTTATACAGGACAAGTGTACTCTTAACCCCCATCACTTATTCCCCGCCCCCCACTCTTGTCTCCTCTGGTGACCATCAGCGTGTTCTGTATAGTTAAGGATCTCTTTCTTGGTTGGTCTCTTTTTTCCCTTTGCTCATTTGTTTTGTTTCTTAAATTCCACATATGAGTGAAATTATATGGCATTTGTCTTTCTCTGATTTGTTTTGCTTAGCATTATACTCTCTAGATCTATCCATGTTGTTGCAAATAGCAAGATTTCATTTTTTAAGGCTGAGTAATATTCCATTGTGTGTGTGTTCAATTACATATTACATATTATATTTATATATATATATTTACGTATATATAATCACATGTTCTTTATCCATTCAACTATGGATCAATACTTGGGCTGCTTCTATCTCTTGGCTATTGTAAATAATGCTGCAGTAAACATAGGGGTGCCTATGTCTTTTCGAATTAGTGTTTTTATATTCTTTGGGTAAATACCCAGTAGTGGAACTACTGGATCATATGGTTGTTCTATTTTTAACTTTCTGAGGAACCTCCATACTGTTTTTCCACAGTGGCTGCCCCAGTCTGCATTCCCACCAACAGTGCAAGAGGGTTCCTTTTTCTCTGCATCCTTGCCAACACGTGCTGTTTCTTGTTCTTGTGTTGTTGATTTTAGCCAATCTGACAAATGTGAGGTGATTTCTCATTGTGGTTTTAATTTGCATTTCCCTGATGATGAGAGATGTTCGATTACTTCTTTTTTTTTGGTGTTAGGTTGTATCAGTTCTTTGTATTTTTGGGTACTAACCCTTTATCGGACATGTCATTTGTAAATATCGTCTCCCATTCTGGAGTTGTCATTATTTTTTGTTTTAGCCATTCTGATAGGTGTGTAGTGATATCTTGTGATTTTAATTTGCATTTTCATAATGGCTAATGATGATGAGTGTCTTTTCATGTATTTATTTCTCACCTGTATACTCTCTTTGGTGAAATGTCTTAATATCTTTTGCTTATTTTCGAATTTTTTTTTTTTTACCATTGACAATGTAAAATTATATATTCTTGATATTAGTCCTTTTTCAGATATGGGGATGCAAATACTTTTACCCAGTCTATGGCTTAGCTTTTCATTTTCTTAAAAGGGTCTTTTTTAGAGCAAAGATTTTTAATTTTGATGAAGTTCAGTTTATCAGTTTTTTATTTTATGGCTTGTGTTTTTTGGTGTCATATCTAAGAACTATTTTCCTGCCCCTGCCCCCCAGCTTGAAGATTTCTGGTTTTTTTTTCCCCCTAGGAGTTTTATAGTTTTAAGTTTTACACTTAAGTCCTTGATGCATTTTGAGTTAATTTTTTACAAGGTGTGAAACTTAGCTTGAGGTCAGTATTTTTGCCTATTATGTCAAATTACTCCAGCACTGTTTGTTGAAAGGCTTTCTTTCCCCCATTGACTTGCTTTTGCACCTTTGTCAAAAATCCGTTGGGAAGAATGAAGGGGGGAAATCAGAGGGGGAGACGAACCATGGGAGACAATGGACTCTGAAAAACAAACAGTTCTAGAGGGGAGGGGGGTGAGGGAATGGTTTAGCCTGGTGATGGGTATTAAAGAGGGCACGTTCTGCGTGGAGCACTGGGTGTTGTGCACAAACAATGAATCATGGAACACTACATCAAAAACTAATGATGTATAGTGATTAACATAACATTAAAAATAAAAAAAAAACTAATGATGTATGGTGATTAACATAACACAATAAAACAAAACAAACAAAACAAAAAAATCAGTTGGGATATTTGGGAAAATCTATATCCAGTTTCTTTATTCTGTTTTGTGTGTCTGTCCCTCTACCAATACCACACAGTATTGATTACAATAACTATATAATAAGTTCTGAAATTAGGGAAACTGCTTCCTCCTACTTTAGTCTTTTTCAAAATTGTCTTCACTATTTTAGTTCCTTTGCTTTTCCACATAAGCTTTAGAATGATCTTCCCTGTATCTACAAACGGTTCTTGCTGGGATTTTGGTAGGAATTGCATTAAACCTGTGTATCAATTTGAGTAAAATTGACATCTTTACTATGTAGTCTTCTAATCCGTGAACACAGTATGTCCCTCCATTTATTTATATATTCTTTAATTTCTCTTATCACTGTTTTATAGTTTTCAGCACACAAGTCCTATACATGTTTTGTTAGATTTGCATGTAGGTATTTCAGTTTTGTTTTTTTTTTTAATCTAGAAAAATGTTTCTATGGCTGATGTCAAAGAAATTACTGCCTGTGTTCTCTTCTAGGATTTTTATGGTTTCAGGTCTCACATTTAGGTCTTTAATCCATTTTTGAGTTAATTTTTGTATGGTATTAGAAAGTGGTCCATTTTCATTTTTTGGCATGTGTCTGTCCAGTTTTCCCAACACTGTTGAAGAGACTGTCTTTTCCCCATTGTATATTCTTGCCTCCTTAGTCGTAGATTAATTGACCATATAATTATGGGTTTATTTTGGGCTCTCTGTTCTGTTCGATTGATCTATGTATCTTTTTTTGTTCTAGTACCATACTGTTTTCATTCCTACAGTTTTGGAGTATACCTTGAAATCTGGGATGGTAATACCTCCAGTTTTGTTCTTTCTCAGGATTGCTTTGATTATTTGGGGTCTTTTGGGGCTCCATATAAATTTTAGGGTAATTTGTTCTAGTTCTGTGAAAAATGCGGTTGGTAATTTGATAGGGATTGCATTGAATCTGTAGATTGCTTTGGGTTGTGTGGACATTTTAACAATATTGGTTCTCCCAGTCCATGAGCATGGAATATCTTTCCATTTGTTTATGTGATCTCCACTTTCTTTCATCAGTGTCCTGTAGTTTTCAGAGTATAGGTCTTTCACCTCCTTGGCTAAGTTTATTCCTAGTTTTTTTTTTTTCTTTTTGTTGCAATTGTAAATAGAATTGTTTTCTTCACTTAATCCTAGCCAAAAGGCCAAGAAGCAATTAGAATTGTTTTCTTATTTCTTTCTGCTCCTTCATTATTAGTGTATTGAAACAGTATGAACAGGCTTTTGTATCCTGCAACTTTACTGAATTCATTTTTTACTTCTAATAGTTTTTTTGGTGGAGTCTCTAGGGCTTTCTGTGTATAATATGTTTTTTTGCAAATAGTGACAGTTTAACTTCCTTACCAATTTGGATGCGTTCTATTTCTTTTTCTTTCTTTTTTTTTTTTTTTTGGTCTCATTGCTGTGTTTAGGCCTTACAGAATTAGGTTGAATAACAGTGGTGAGAGTGAGCCTACAGTCTTGTTCCTGATCTTAAGAGGAAAAGCTTTTCAGTGTTTCACTGTTGAGTATGATTGTTAGTTGTGAGTTTTTAATATATGGTCTTTATTATGTTGAAGTATGTTCCCTCTAAACCCACCTGTTGAGAGTTTTTATCATAAATGGATATTGAATTTTGTCAAATGCTTTTCTGTATCTATTTAAATGATCATGTTTTTAATCCTTTCTCTTGTTAAAATGGTGTTTCACATTGATTGATTTGTGAATATTGAACCACCCTTGCATCCCCGGAATAAATCGTGGTGAATGATTTATATAATGTATTGTTGAATTAGATTTGCTAATATTTTGCTCAGGATTTTTGAATCTATGTTCATCAGAGATACTGACCTGTTGTTTTCTTTTTGTGTGTGTGTCTCTGCCTGGTTTTGGTATCAGGGTAATGCCATACTAGCTTTATAAATGATTGATCTACTACTTTTATATTTGCTTTGACTCATGAAATTTAAAAAGTAATTTTCTTATTTCTAATTATGGCCTTTTCTGCTTAAAAAGTCTCTTTACCATTTCTTGTATGGCTGGTTTAATGGTGATGAACTCCTTTAACTTTTGTTTGAGAACTCTCTTTAAATTCTGAATGGTAACATTATTAGGTAGAGTATGCTTGGTGTAGGTTTTTTACTTTCAGTACTTTGACTTTATCATGCCAGTCCCTTCTGGCTTGTAAGATTTTCTTTTCTCTTTTAAGAGAGAGAGTGCAGGGTATGAGAGGGAGAGGGAAAGATCCTTAAGGAGGCTCCATGCTCAGTGCAGAGCCTGACGTGGGCCTTGATCCCACGACCCTGAGATCATGACCTGAGCCAAAATCAAGAGTCAGACACTTAACTGACTGAGCCACCCAGGTGCACCCTGGCTTGTAAAATTTCTGCTAAAAACTCAGCTGATAGCCTCATGGGGTTTCCCTTGTATATAACGTTGCTTCTCTTTTGACACTTTTTAGATGCTCCCTTTATTTTTAATCTTTGACATTATTATATGTCTTGGTTTGGACCATTCTTGAGTTCATCTTGTTTGGGACTTTTTGTGGTTCCTGGACCTGGATGTCTGTTTTCTTCCACAGGTTAGGGGAGTTTTCAGCTATTATTTCTTCAAATAAATTTCCTGCCCCTTCTCTCTCTTCTTCTGGTGGATTAATCTGCTCCTGGTCCCTCACTATTATCCCTCCCCACTGTATGTAGGCCCTCTATCCTTTGTTGTGCAGAAGCTGTTTACTCAGCCTTCACTTCCTTTTCAGGAGGAACTGTTCTATATATAGGTGTAGACTCGGTGTGACCGTGGAGGGGTTGAGTTCAGGGTCTACTTACATCACCATCTCAGACTCTCCCCTCCTCCTCCCATATTTTGGGGTTGGTTTGTTGGTGACAAATTCCGTTACGATTTTCCTTCATCAGAAAATGTCTTGATTTCCCCTTCATTCCTAAAATATTTTCTCTGGATATAGGATCATACTCTGTGTGATACCTCACAGGAGGGCTATAGCATAAGGAAGTCTGCATATGGATTTCTCCTGACTCTGCCTGTGACTTTTTCCTTCATGATCCAGCTGTGTGTGTATTCTTACTGTCCCATTATAACAATCTCAGTCATATGTATAACTGTATGCTAAGATCCAGCCTTCAATTGAGGGAGTGATCTGGGGACAGGCTCCCAACACAACAGCATATTATTACATCTTGTTTATCTGTTCTGACAGTTCTAATCAGTACTTTGGACGCTTGGACTATTTATATTTAATGTAATTATCAATATGACAGAGTTTAAATCTACCAATTTTTTTTTAATTTATTTTAGTGGTTGCCCTAGGGCAGGGGTTGGCAAATTTTCTGTAGAGTGTCACATAATAAATACTGCAGGCTTTGCAA
Organism: Callorhinus ursinus; assembly: GCF_003265705.2. Classification (NCBI taxonomy): domain Eukaryota; kingdom Metazoa; phylum Chordata; class Mammalia; order Carnivora; family Otariidae; genus Callorhinus; species Callorhinus ursinus. The sequence continues at coordinate 6,002,207 of NW_027397105.1, read as the reverse complement.
GCCACACGATATCTGTTGCAGCTGCTCACCTCGTCAGTTGTAACACAAAAGCAGCTATAAACAACGTGTAAATTAATGGCTGGCCATGTTCCAGTAAATGTTTCCTTACAGAAACAGGTTGTGGGCTGGATTTGGCCTGCAGGCCAGTAGTTTGCTGACCCCACCTCTAGGATTTACAGTATATGTCTTTAAGTTACCACAGTTTACCTTCAAATAATATGCCACATCGCGTACAGCATATTAATTGTGTCTTCCCCTCTTATCTTTTATGCTATTGTTGACATTCATTTGGTTCTACATATGTTATAAAGCCCATAGTAATTACTATTTTTGTTTTAAAAAGTTAATTATTTTTTACGATTTTTAAGTGATAAAAAATGTCTTTAATACAACTCACATATTTACCATCTATGGAGACAGTTGTTACTTTGTGTAGATCCTGATTTCTTTATAGTATCATTTTCTTTCTGTCTGAAGAATTTCTTTTAACATTCTTATATTTTAGGCCTACTGGACATGAGTTCTTTCAGTTGTCTGAGAACATGCTTATAGGCATACCTCAGAGATACTGTGGGTTCCGTTCTAGACCACTGCAAGAAACTGTATATTGCAATAAGGCGAGTCAAATGAATGTTCTGGTTTTCCAGTGCATGTGAAGTTATGTTTACATTATACTGTAATCTACTAAGTGTGTAATAGCATTATGTCTAAAAAAACAATGTACAGGGGCGCCTGGGTGGCTCAGTCGTTAAGCAGGTTGGAATCAAGTTCTTCCAAACTCCTCCTGTTCATGTTGGTATTTTGACCTCTTCCCATGAATCACACATGTTCTTGATGGCATCTAGGATGGTGAATCCTCTCCAAAGGTTATCAATTTACTTTGTCCACATGCATCAGAGGAATCACACAATCTACGGCAGCAAGAGCCTTACGAAATGTATTTCTTAAATAGTAAGATTCGAAAGTTGAAATGACTCCTTGATCCATGGGCTACAGAATGGATGTTGTGTTAGCTGGAGTGAAAACAACATAAATCTCACTGTCCATCTCCATCAGAGCTCTTGGGTGACCAGGTGCATTGCCAACAAGCAGTAATATTTTGAAAGGCGTCTTTCTGAGCAGTGGACTTAAAATATTCAGTAAACCATGTTGTAAACAGATGTGCTGTCATCCAGGCTTTGTTGTTCCAATGATAGAGCAAAGGCAGAGTAGATTTAGCATCATGCCAAAGGGCCCTAAGTTTCTCAGAATGGTAAATGAGCATCGGCTTTAACTTAAAGTCACCAGCTGCATGAGCCCCTAACAAGAGAGTCAGCCTGTCCTTTGAAGCTTTGAAGCCAGGCATTGACTTCTCCTCTGCAGCTATGAAAGTTCTAGATGGCATCTTCTTCCAATAGAAAGCTGTTTCATCTACATTGAAAATCTGTTGCTGAGTGTAGCCACCTTCATTAGTTATCTTAGCTCCATCTTCTGGAGGACTTACTGCAGCTTCTACATCAGCACTTTCTGCTTGACCTTGCACTTTTATGTCATGGAGACGGCTTCTTTCCTTAAACCTCCTGAACCAACCTTTGCTAGCTTCAGACTTTTCTTCTGCGGCTTCCTCACCTCTCTCCACTTTCATGGAATTGAAGAGCGTTAGGGCCTTGCTCTGGATTAGGCTTTTGCTTAGGGGAATGTTGGGGCTGGCTTGACCTTCTATCTAGACCACTAAAACTTTCTCCCTATCAGCAATAAGGCTGTTTTACTTTCTTATCATTTGTGTGTTCACTGGAGAAGCAGTTTAATTTCCTTTAAGAACTTTTCCTCTGCATTCACAGCTTAGCTAACCATTTGGTATAAGGGACCTAGCTTTTGGCCTCTCTTGGCTTTCAACATGCCTTCCTCACTAAGCTTAATCATTTCCAGCTTTTGATTTCAAGTGAGAGACGTGTGACTCTTCCTTTCACTTGAACACTTAGGAGCTGTTTTAGGGTTATTAATTGGCCTAATTTCAATACTGTTGTGTCCCAGGGAAGAGGGAGCCAAATGGAGAAGGTGAGAGATAGAGGGAGGCTGGTCAGTGGTGCAGTCAGAACACATAAACATTTATCAAGTTTGCTGTTTTAAATGGGCATGGTTGGGGCACCTGGGTGGCTCAGTTAAGGGTCTCCCTTTGATTCAGGTCATGATCCCAGGGTCTTGGGATTGAGCGTTGTGTTGGGCTCCCTGCCCAGCAGGGCGTCTGCTTCTCCCTCTGCCTCTCCCCCTGGCTTGTGTTCTCTCTCTCTAATAAATAAAAAATATTTTAAAAAATGGGCATGGTTTGTACACTCCAAAGCAATTACAACAATATCAAAGATCACTGATCACAGATAACCATAATAATAATGGAAAAAGTTTGAAATATTGTGAGAATTACCAAAATGTGACACAGAGAAACAAAGTGAGCAAATGTTGTTGGAAAAAATGAGACCTATAGACCTGCTCGATGCAGGGTTGCCACAATCCTTCTATTTGTAAAAAACAAAACAAAAAAACAGTATCTGTGAAGCTCAGTAGAGTGAAATGCAACAAAATGAGGTATGCCTGTATTTAGTTTTCTTTTTTGAAAGTTTGTTTGTTTTTTGTTTTTGTTGTGGCTACTCAAAGAGTTCTGGGTTTATCGTTTTCTTCTTTTTAAAGATTTATTTATTAGAGAGCGAGAGCGGGGAGGAGGGGCAGAAGGAGACAGAGAACCTCCAGGAGAATTCCCACTGAGCAAGAAGCCTACCACGGTGCTCAATCCCATGACCCTGAGACCATGACCTGAGCTGAAATCAAGAGTCAAACACCCAACTGACTAAGCCACCCTGGCACCCCTATCATTTTCTTTTTGGTGCTTTTCCTTTAGTATTCATGATATCTCTCCACTGTCTCCACCTTGCATAGCTCCCTGCGAGAAGTCTGCTGTCATTTCTCTCTTTGCTCCTTTGCATATTCTCCACCCCCACTCCCGCCTTGCCCCTCATCCTGCCTGCTTTACCCTGGGGTTTCACCAACTTCATCATGAGGTAACTTTACATAGTTTTCATTAGGTATATTCTGCATGGGGTGTGTTGAGCTTCTTGTGCCTGTGGATTTGTTTTTGACAGATTTGCAAAACCATGGCCCTTATTTAAGTATTTTTTTTTTTGACTCTCTCCCTCACCTCCATCTTCCTGGGACTCCAGTTACATGTGTTAGACCGCTAGATATTATCCCACAGGTCCCTGATGTGCTATTTACTTTTTTTCAGTATTTTTTTTCCTTCACTTTGGGTAGTTTCTTTTGCTATGTTTTCATCAGCTGTAAATCTTCCAAAGGTCTCATTTTTCATTTGGCTATTGCATTTTCCATCTCTGTACGTTCTTTTTATATGTTCCATTTGTACTTCATCACGTTTGTATTTTCTTCTGTCTCCTTCAACAGACACAGCAAACTCAGGATGGTGTCCTAACCACCCTGCCTGCGAATTCCATCATCCTTGCCATTTTTGGTGCCATTTCAACTGATCCAGTCTTCTCCTGGATATGGGTCATATATTCCCGCTTCTTTACATGTCTGTAATTTGTTTAGTGCATGTCAGACACTATGAATTTTACATTTTTGAGTGCTGGATTTTGTTGTATTCCTTTAAATAGTGCTGAAAAGAATTTTTAAAGATTTTATTTATTTATTTATTTATTTGACAGAGAGAGAGAGAGAGAGAGTACAAGCAGGGTAAGCATCAGAGGGAGGGGGAGAAGCAGGCTCCCCGCTGAGCAGGAAGCCCTATGCAGGGCTCGATCCTAGGACTCTGGGACCATGACCCGAGCCAAAGGCAGACGCCCAATGACTGAGCCACCCAGGTGCCCCGGGAAAGAATTTTTTTTGCCTGCAGTTAATTTACTTGAACTCAGTGGATCTGTTGGCAGCTTTAATTTCATCTTTGCTGTTGGGGGAGTACAGACTAGCTTTCAGTCTTAGTCTGGGTCCAATTTAGTCCTTTTACTAAGTTGATACCTTTCTGAGAATCTTCCCTGAAACTTTGTTTTTTAATTTCTCTGTATGCCAGCTAGTGGGAACTATTCCCAGCTCTGTGTGAGCTCTGCGGATTGTTCTCTCTGCTCCTGTGTCATGGTTCCTTCCCAGCCTTGGGTAGTTTTTTTCTCACTCATGTACAGAGCAGTAGCCAGCCAGAGTCTCGGTCCCTCTGCGGACGTCTGAGGCTTTTTGTCTGGGCAGCTCCCTGCCGTAGGCACTCTGCCCTACACACCCCACTACCTTGGCCTTTCTGAGCTCTGCTCTGTGTGTCCTCAGTTCAGTTGAACTGTGGGGCTCTTTCCTGAGCAGTAGCCCGATTTCCATAGTAAGTCTGTACAACGAAGGGATCGCCTCTCTTCTTCCCTTTCTGCCAAGTATCACAGTCGTGTCATACACATTTGTCCGAATCCCTGGAATGTACACCATCAAGAGTGAGCCCCAATGTAAACTATGGACTGTGGGTGATTGTGGTAAGTTACTGTAGGCTCCTCAGTTGTAACAAGTGCACCACTGTGCTGGGAGACGTGGATAGTGGGGCAGGCTCTGTGGGAGGGCAGGGAGGATGTGGGAAATCTCTCTATGTTCCTCTTGATTTTGTTGTGAACCTAAAAACTCTAAAAAAATGAAATCTTAAAATATATGCCATACTTAATTTTTAACAGCATTTGGACTTCTGAATTCATTTTGATAGAGGAGCGTAAAATGTGTAACTTGGCTTTCTTAAAAATTTCTCACATCTGCTTAAAATATGATGTTAATTTATTCTGACCACGATTTTGCATTTGCTAATTGAATGTGGGAGTGAAAGAAACTTCAAGAATGTACTGTCTCTGAGATTTTGCCAGTTTGAGAGTGAAGAACAATTCCGGAAAAGAGGAAACCATTGGATCCTCTGTATCACTGATTAATATCTGTACTTGCTTGCAGGTCAAGAGTCAGAAGAAAACTTACCAAGAAAACACTGAATCCCTGTCTTAGGAATTTGCTGCATTTCAGGGTCCTGTGACTTGCTTGCTGAATGTCAGCATGGCAGGTGAATCTAGAACTAAAGGCTGGGGTCGGTGGGGAGCCCTTATCATAGATACAAAGGCTAGCTGGCTCTGACCTTAACCACTTTATTCATCCCTATAAAGACATGCTTTCATAATCTTGAGTAAAAACCTTATTTTTCCTATAGGTCTTCATTCTTTGAAGTCAGTGAGCTATTATTAGTTTTTTTTTTTAAATAAAAAAGCTCAGGTTCCTAGGCTGCAATCTAAGGACTCCAACCTCCAGAGGGCCAGGAACGTCCATTTGGAAAGGGCACTCCTGATGGGTCTGAAGCAGCTGGTGCCCTGGGCTCACAAGGGGGTCAGCAACACCCATGTTCTCCTCCTCGAGGGACTGCAGGCTGCACCCTGTCCTGACGGTCAGTTCCTATCTGCTTTTTCTTCCCTGTGAAACTGGTCTTTGCAACCAGCTTTCATTTTTCTGGAGCAGGGGAGGGGATGGGGAGGGCAGTGGGAATGATACGGGCCATGCCCCTCAGCTTCCAGACCGAGAGTGACCGCAGTCCATCCAGCTGGGTCTTCTGACAGAGCGCTGGAAGCCCTGAAGGCATGTGGGCCAGGGTGGCTGTCTGGTGAGTGGTGACTGTAAGCCGTCCAAGGGTCAAAGCAAGGCCCTATCAGAACTGCACTATCAAGTCAGCACACAATGGATCAGAGTAAAGAGCTGGAGTAGTTCTCCAAGTCAGCAAGCTGGACTTCAAGTTTGAGCATCCTTCACGTATTTAGAAACAGGTTTTGTGAATTAGCCACCGGAAGCTTGGGGAAAAAAATTAGTCTGATGTCCTAAAACATCTGAATAATCAAAAACGATTCCTGGGGTGCCTGGGTGGCTCAGTCAGCTAAGTGTCTGACTTCAGTTCAGGTCATGATCTTGGGGTCTTACGATTGAGTAGTGGGGAGTCTGCTTGTCCCTGTCTCTCTGTCTCTCCCCTTGTTTGTGCTCTCTTTTCATATATGGCCTTTATTATGTTGAGGAAGGTTCCTGCAACCCTACTTTGTGGAGGGGTTTTTTTTTTTTTATCATGAATGGATGTTGTACTTTGTCAAGTGCTTTTTCTGCATCTATTGAAACAATCATGTGGTTTTTATCCTTTCTCTTATTTATGTGATATGTCATGTGGATTGATTTGTGAATATTGAAACACTCCATCTCAGGGATAAATCACACTTGATTGTGGTGAATGACTTATTTAATGCATAGTTGGATTCAGTTTTCTAGTATTTTGTTGAGAATTTTTGCATCTATGTTCATCAGAGATACTGGCCTATAGTTCTGTTTTTATGTAGTGTCTTTAATCTGGTTTTGGTATCAGGGTAATGCCAGCCAAATAGAGTGAATTTGGAGGTTTTCCTCCGTCTTCTATTTTTTGGAATAGTTTGAGAAGAATAGGTATTAACTCTTCTTTAATGTTTGGTAGAATTCACCTGTGAAGCCATCTGGTCTTTTGTGTTTTGGGGAGTTTTTTGATTAGTGATTCAATTTCATTGCTGGCAATTGGTCTGTTCAAATTATCTATTTCTTCCTGATTCAGTTTTGGGGGTTATATATACTTTTAGGAATTTATCCATTACTCCTAGGTTTTCCAGTTTGTTGGCATATAATCTTTCATAATCTCTAGCAATCCTTTGTATTATTGCAGTGTTGGTTTTTACTTCTTGTCTTTAATTTCTGATTTTGTTTGAGCCTCTTTTCTCTCTCTCAAGAGAGCGAGCGTGCATGAGTGGGCTGGGGAGGAGGAGAGGGAGAGAGAAAGAATCTTGGCATGGAGCCTGATGTGGGGCTTGATCCCATGACCCTGAGATCATGACCCGAGCTGAAATCAAGAGTTGGATGCTGGGGACACCTGGGTGGCTCAGTTGGTTAAGCGTCTACCTTCGGTTTGGGTTGTGATCCTGGGGTCCTGGGATTGAGTCCCATGTCAGGCTCCATGCTCAGCAGGGAGCCTGCTTCTCCCTCTGCCTCTCCCTGCTGCTCCTGTTCTTTCTCTGACAAATAAATAAATAAAATCTTAAAAAAAAAAAAAAAGTTGGATGCTCAACCGACTGAGCCACCCAGGCACCCCCACCTTGCTCTCTTTTTCTTAAATGAGTCTGCCAAAGGTTTATCAATTTGTTGATCTTTTAAAAAAAACCAGCTCCAAGTTTCATCGATCTGTTCTATTGTTTTTTGTTTTTCGCTTTGTTTTGTTTTAGTTTCTATTTCATTTATTTCTCCTCTAATCTTTATTATTTCCTTCTTTCTACTGATTTATGCTCCTTTAGGTGTAAGGATAGATTGTTTGAGATGTTTCTTGCTTCTTGAGGTAGGCCTGTATTGCTATAAACTTCCCACTTTGAATTGCCTTTGCTGCATTCCAGAGCTTTTGGATTGTTTGTGTTTTCATTTGCATTTGTCTCCATGTAATTTTTTTTAAAGATTTTATTTATTTGAGAGAGGGAAAGAGAGAGTGCGAACGCATGAGCAGGGGGAGGGGTGGAGAGAAAAGCAGACTCCCCACTGAGCAGGGAGCCTGACGTGGGGCTCGATCCCAGGACCCTGAGATCATGACCTGAGCTGAAGGCAGACGCTTAACCAGCTGAGCCAGCCAGGCACCCGTCTCCATGTATTTTTTGACTTCTTTGATTTCTTGGTTGGCCAATTCATTGTTTAGTAGCATGTTATTTAACCTCCATGTGTTCTTTCCAGATTTTTTTCTTGTGGTCGATTTTTTTGTAGTGTTGTGGTGTAGTTTTGTAGTGTTGTAGTCAGAAAAGACGCATGGTGTATGACTTCAATCTTTCTAAATTTGCTGAGATTTGTTTTGCGGTCTAATACGTAATCCATCCTGGAGAATGTTCCATGTGCATTTGAAAAGAATGTGTATTCTGTTGTTTTAGGATGGAATGTTCTGAACATATCTGTTAAATCCATCGGCTCCAATGTGTCATTCAAAGCCATGGTTTCCTTGTTGACTTTCTGTTTGGATGATCTCTCCATTGATGTAAGTGGGGAGTTAAAGACCCATACTATTATTTTATTACTGTTGATTACTTTATTATTAACTGTTTTAAGTATTTGGGTGCCCCCACGTTGAGTGCATAAATATTTACAGTTGTTGGGGCGCCTGAGTGGCTCAGTCATTTAAGCGTCTGCCTTCGGCTCAGGTCATGATCCCAGGGTCCTGGGGTCGAGTCCCGCATCGGGATCCCTGCTCCCCTGCTGTGCGCTTGCTTGCTCCCTAACAAATAAAATCTTTAAAAAATATTTACAATTGTTACATCTTCTTGTTGGATCAACCCTTTATGATTATGAAGTGTCCTTCTTTGTCTCTCTTTAGTCTGTTTCAAAGTCTAATTTGTCTAAGTATTGCTACCCCACCTTTCTTTTCACATCCATTTTCCGGATAAATGTTTCTCCATCCCTTTGTTTTCATTCTGCATCTGTCTTTAGGTCTGAAATGAGTCTCTTGTAGGCAACAAATAGATGGGTCTTATTTTCTTATTTACTCTGTCACTCTGTGTCTTTTGATTGGAGGGTTTAGTCCATTTATATTCAAAGAATTATTCATAGGTATGTATGTATGTATTGCCATTTTGTTACTTGTTTTATGATTGTATTTATAGTCTCTGTTCCTTTCTTCCCTTGCTCTCTCACTGTAAGTTGGCTTTCTTTAGTTACCTGTTTGGATTCCTTTCTCTTTATTTTTTGCATATCTATTACTGTTTTGACTTGAAGGTACCATTAGGTTGGTGTATAACATCTTCTGCATATAGCAGTCTATAGGAAGTTAATGGTTGCTTAAGTTTGAAATCTAGAAGCACTAAATTTTTACTCCTTTGTCCCCCATATTTTAGGTATGTGGTGTCATAATTTATATTCTTTTATCTTGTGAATCCCTTGAATGATTTTTATAGATACAGGTAATTTTACTGCCTTTGTGCTTCCTCCTTTTCTTCGTCCTGCTTATGGTCCTTCCTTTCTACCCAAAGAGTCCCCTTTAACATTTCTTGTAAGGCTGGTTTAGTGGTGACGAATTCCTTTTTGTCTGGAAAACTCTCTCTCTCTCTCTTTCTGTTCTGAGTAACAGCCTTACTGAAGAGTATTCTTGGCTACAGATTTTTTCCTTTCAGCACGTTGAATATATTGTGTCACTGTCTTCTGGTCTGCAAAGTTCTTGCTGAAAAATCCACTCATAGCCTTAGGGGGTTTCCCTTTTATATAACTGCTTTCTTTTGCTCCTTCTAAAATTCTCTTTATCACTACTTTTTGTTGTGTGTCTTGGTGTGGACCTTCTTGGGTTGATTTTGTTGGGATTTCTGTTTTCTTTCCCAGATTCAGAAAGTTTTCAGCTATTATTTCTTCAAATAATTTTTCTACCCCCTTTTCTCTCTCTCCTCCTTCTGGGAGCCCTACCTTCTTGAATGTTATTATGCTTGATGGTGTCGCTGAATTCCCTAAGTCTTTTCTCATTTTGTGTAATTTTTTTCTCTCACCTGCTCAATGACTTTCCATTACCTGTGTTCTGGTTCATTAATTCATTCCTCTACTTCTTTCCTCCCATTTATTCCCTCTAGGGTATTTTTAATGTCATTTATTGTGTTCTTCATCTCTGATTAGTTCTTTTTTATCTCATCGGTAAGGGTCCCACTGATGTCCTCCATTTTTCCTCAAGTCCAGTGAGTATCTTTGATCATTACTTTAAATTCTCTATCAGGCATATGACTTGTATCCATTTCACTTAGGTCTCTTGCTGCTGTTCTTTCATTTGGGACATATTCCTCTGTGTCCTCATTTTATCTGTTTGTGTCTGTTTCTCAGTGTTAGGAAAGTCAGCTGCATCTCCTGCTCTTGGAAATAGTGCCCTGTTTGCTGGAACCTAGCACTTCAGGGGTGTCTCCTGTGTGTGTGATGTGTGCCTTCCTGTTGGGGCTGAGCCACTCTTTCCTTCAGTCCGGTCATCTGCAGTGGCTCTCTTCACCTGTTGTGGGCAGGGTTTGGTCCATGTCCTGTTAGTGGGCCAGTCTGGGGCCACTGTGGGTTTGAGTTGTCAGACCAGGCATTTGCCAGAGATGTAGTGGCAGCAAACTGCAGGGTGTTTTTCCTGTATTGTCCCCTGAGCAGCTTTCATTGTTGGGTGGGGCTGCCGTGTGCAGGTGCGCGCGCGCGCGTGCGTGCGTGCGTGCGTGTGTGTGTGTGTGGTTGTTCCCCCCCCCCCACCTCCCAAGGCAGAAGTCACTTGTGAGTGGTGCTGGCCCAGACATGGAGCTGCTTGCACACTGCGAGCTTTGAGTTACCACTTTGGATGGGCTCTGGCCCGGAGTGTATGGAGGGGGGCAGCTCCGCGATGCGTGTGGGGTGTGCAGCGCTGGCAAGGTTTGTGCGTTGGTTCTCTAGGGAGGGGACCTGCCGCTGCCCTGGGGATTAAGGCCAGCTGGGTTGGAGGGGGTGGATCTGCAAAGTGTGTGAGCTGGGGCGGGGGGGGGGGGGACGTGGTCTTAGAAGATTTGCACTGGGCTTCTGGAGGAGGGAACCCACAGCATCAGGCTGGAGGCATGGGGCGCAGTGGAAGCATGTGGTTCTCACCGGTGGTGGTGTGGTTATGCTGGAGGGCAGGGGAAGGGAAATGGCTCCTGGCAGCTCCTTTGTTCCTGGAGGAGTCTCCCTAGCATCTCTGCCCCTCCAGACTTGCTCTGAGATCAGTAACTAACTGTCCCTCCCCGATGCCCCAGGCATTTTTCAAACTGCTGCTCTATGTGGTATCTGCACAGGCCCTTCATTCATTGTGCTGCCTCTTTAAGGGCGGGGACTCCGTTTCCTCTAGGCCTCTGGCTCTCCCAGAGCTGAGCCTGCTGCTCTGTAAAATTCTAGGTTTAAGTCGCGCTGGTCATATGAACTCATGTAATTTGGCCTCTCTGGTTTTCAGAGCCGGGTGTTACGGGGATCCGTCCTCCCTGTGAGGACTCCTTGGCTGATGGTCTGTCTCTCCCCTTCTGTCTGTAGCTGCCTGCCTCCCATGGATGGCCACAGTTGCTGTAGCTCCACACTGTGTCTTCACCCTTCCCACCCTCTTTGCTGTGGCCTCTTTAGCTTTAGTTGTGGAGTCCGTTCTGCCAGTCTTCGAGTCATTTTCTGGGTTAGTTACAATGACGTGTTACCTTGTATCTGTGGGCGAGGTGAGCTTAGGGCCCTCCTACTCCACCATCTTCCCAACCTCTTTCCTAAACATGGTGTTTAATTTATGCTTACAGAACTAGTCACATTTTAAGTGCTAACCTATCGTTGGCTGCTACTGTAGACGGCAAAGGTCTAGGAATTTAGCTTCTCATAGAATTTATCTACCTAGGCAGAGGATTTTCTGGGCCCACTGCCATGAGTATATGGCCCTTTGAAAGTTATACCTAGTTAATATAGAGAAACAAATTGGCCTTTAGGAGTTTTGTACATCAGGGTTTTGTGCATTTGGTTAGTGGGACTCAGGACCTTTGGCCAGTCAGCTTGGATACTCGCAGAACCTGTCTTCATTGTGTAAGGCTAGGAGCCAGATGTCTTACTGTGGTGAATTTCTCTGTGGGAACATGGTTATGACAAACTGACCTCTCTTTGGTGCTTACCCTATCTTCCTCTACCACTTTTGTGTGCTTTGAGCTCCTACAGTCCTCGAGCTTAGCATTACTGTGCCTCTCAGTTCAGCTGATACTTTGTGGGTGGTAGCCTTATGGTTTCCCATCCAGCCAATTACGAATGGATACAAATAAAAGTTTATCATAAATGCTAAGAGTATTGACTTCATGATTTAAAAAAGACCTCTCCTGACTTTGGTGTCCCATCTGGGCAGAGCGTTTGGGTTTGTCTGTCTGGTGTGCTGGGTAGTGTGAGTTGCCCTCTGTCCTCTGTGACTGTTCAGGAGAACCTCAGTCCGAATGTGTCAGACACTGCGCAGTGGGGCCGTCCTGTGGACCCTCCCGTTCAGGTCGCTCCTGTCTCTGCTGCCTTTCCTTTCTCTCTCCCCTAGGCTTAAACACTCTCCCTTCCCTGAACTCGGCTGCCGTCCCCTGGCACGCTCCTTTTCCATCTTTTCCCTCCACCTGCTTGTCTTAACACTGTGCTTCACAAACGGCCCATCACCAGAATCACCTGGCTACTGCTTAAAACCCAGCCGCAGCGGTGGGATTGGGACGTGTGCTGTGACAAATCCCCCAGGGGGCCCGACGGCCAGGCCATGAGACTGGGTTTAGATGACAGCATTTTAAAATGCCTGTTCTCCAGCTCCCAGAAGGACCAGGAGAGAAAGGCAACCCACAGCTGTCCTGACTGCCTGTCACACGTCACATTTACTCACCTGAGTGGACCCTCTGCTCTGGTCGAAGCAGGTGACTCAGAGCAGGGTTAGGGCTCCTCTGTCGGCCGTCTGGAAGATTCTTCTCCTCCTCCCACCTGTTGAACTCCCACCCTTTCTCTGCTGGAGCCTCCCCTGATGCCACAGACTTGTTTCTTCCTTTCTTTTCCCACATCTCTCTGTGTGCCCTGTGTTATGATCTGCCTGCCTGCTCGTTCTTCCAAGGCCTCCTTCTGGAGAAGCCTTTCCCCTCTCCATCTCCCTGCACCCTCCAGCGGGGAGTGCTCAGACCTGCCCAAGCTGCTCATGGTCAGCTTTGCTTGAACTAGACTGAGAGCAAAGAGACACTTCCTCACCTGCCCTCTTCATCTACACCCAGGCATGCTCGCGATTCATGCCACCCGACCACGGCCGTGGCTCTTGGACGAAAAATGCACGAATTGGAAGGCGGATGGGTAAACAGACTGTGCCAGTTGCACGGACTCCATAAGCTGAGAGTGCAGCAAACCCGCTCGAGGTCATTACTAGTGGAGACCTGTGTACCGCAGTAATAGAGCTGCATAATGTGACCTGCCAAGTCCTTCTTTACATTTGAGATCGTCCTATGGAATGCTGTATTTCATTTGATTACAAGCTGGACCGTAATTTGGAAACATTACCAAATACTGTCTTCACCATCTCTTTCTGTCTGTCCTTTCTCCTTACTTCCCTCCATGTATACTAGGGAGGAGGAAATTAACAGATTAAAAAAAAGAGGCCCACTAATGTAGAATTTGCAGTCTTGTTCCATAGTTTCTAGGTGACTACTTGTGACAAAACACAGTTGTTTCTCCCGCGCTCACGTAACTCCGAGCTACAAAACTGGGTTCTCACCTTCCCTCTGTCTGGGGCCGCAGTTCTGTTAATGAACGTGCCCGTGTATGCTGACAACAGTCCCCTTCCTCAGCTCCTGAGAGGCAGCAGGACCCCCCGTGTGCCTGTCACAGAGGTGCCCGGTAATCACAGTGCTCCTCTGTGAGGGTCCGGGCCAGGCCCCTGACGTAATTACCTCCTGGCACATCAAGTAAACGTGTTTAGGTAACTGGGGGTAGAAACAGACTCTTCCATTGCTCAAGAGAAATGCAGAGGTTGTGCAGTATCTTGGATCTTTCCTGCAACCTCGGAGTTGTAAAAAGATGACCATTCTTTCCCCTAATGAGGCGATAATAATTATCAGCTAATACTTTGGGGGTACTTACTACACACTAGGGATTGTTCTAAACATTTGATGTAAATGAATTTATTTCATCCTTCCCCAAAGCCTTATGAAGTCGGACCATCATCCCTCTTACAGGTGAAGAAGCTGAGACACAGTGAGATCTAAGCCACTTTAAGGCCTCGAGAGAGGAAGTGACGCTGGGGCCATCTAGTTCTAGAACCTCTACTTTTTTTTTTTTTTTTAAAGATTTTATTCATTTATTTGACAGAGACAGAGAGGAAACACGAGCAGGGGGAGTGGGAGAGGGAGAAGCAGGCTTCCAGCCGAGCAGGGAGCCCGATGTGGGGCTTGATCCCAGGACCCTGGGATCATGACCTGAGCCGAAGGCAGACGCTTAACGACTGAGCCACCCAGGCGCCCCTAGAACCTCTACTTTTATCCAGTGCTCCTTTGCACCCCCACGAAAGCAACTATGTCAGTAGAAGACACCAGGCTGTCAAAATTTTTGTCTAGCTTGCTCCTCAGAGTGTGGTCTCCTTGGGCAGCTCGCATACACTGACCAGCCAGTCTAGCACATTCTAACTTCAGTACGGCTTCAGACTTTATAGAACTTTGGGTCTTGGCCTCCCTGCAGCCCGGCCGCTTCCAGTTTCTGGGAGTGATGCCTTCTCAGGCATTCGGATTGCTCTAGGACAACTCTCCAGCTCCCAGGTCCCCGGTAACCCCTCCTCCCTCTCTGCCCTGGGGGGGTCCAGCTGTGTCCTCTGGCCTTGCCCCTTCCCACCAAGACCCCCCCCCCCACCCCCTACCTTTAAGCCGAGGTCCAGCTCCCTCAGCGAGCGCCGGATCTCCCTGGTGAGGACGTTCATCCGCTCACACTCCTGGAAGGCGACGACGATGTAGGGGGTGCGCTCCTCCACTTTGGCCAGCAGCTCTGGCATGTTAAACTCGTCTGTCACTCGCTCGAGGATTTCTTCCAGGAGGGCCTTGACCTGCCCCGCAATGGGAAACACAGGGTTAAGAAGGACTTCGAACCCTCCAGGACTCCATTCCCCCGTGACACGGAGGTAAAGATGCCAGTCGCCCACCCACGGGCTGACCAGCTGAAGAAGAGAACACAGGTGCCTTTCCAAGAATCGGGAGTTGGGAAAACCCAGAGGCTGGCCTGGTTAGCAGTGGGGATCAAACTGGAAAGGCACAGGATAGCCCAGGGTGGTCATTTGAGACCATAGGAAGCTGCAGTGATGAGCAGCAGTGATGAATACATATAAATTCACACTCTCCATTCTGAGTTTCCGTGAGGCTGCCCTGCACTTTCTGTCCTTGGGTCCTGGAAGAAGCATCCCCATCTATCATATCAACCTCCTCCCAGCCCCACGATGCCTTTCACCACACAGACTGTCAGCCAGTTAGACCAGGGGAGCTGGAACCACCAGGGTGTCTCTCCTGGAAGATGGGAACCGAAGCACTGAGATCCTGGGTTATTCGGGAGCAAGCACTTGGAGGCTGAGTCTGCCATTTTGAGGTAAATGAGTAAGGCCAGGAGGTCTGTCAGCAGAGAAAGAAAAATGGAACAAGTGTGGACATAATAGAACATGTGGCCAGTGGGGAGGGATGGAGGAGGGCGCACACCAGCGAGAGGAAGCCAGCCCTTCCCGGGTCATGAGAGCTTGGCTCCAGGAGCACCTGCTGGGATGGGCATTGTTCCTCATCTCCTATAACAGCTCCCCATCTCTGCTTGTGAAGTCCCCTCCTCCCCATCGTTTTGGGGTGCCATCACGGGCCCCATCCTCCCATGATCTAAGTAGGCCGACCAGATCCTCATCCCCAGGAGCAGAAAAATGTGAATCTCAAGCCTGAGATTCAGGGACAGGAAATGGATGGAGCCACTGACCCAAGTGCCCTGAAAGGACACTCTTCTCTCCCCCTAGGACCCTGGAGCCATTGGGATTTCTGTCCTTTCTCAGGTTGGTTCCTTTGACACAGTGGGCTATTTCTTGCCTGTTTCAGCTAAATTTGCCTCTGTTGCTTGCAACCAAAGACCCTTGGCTCAGTTAATAAAGTTCTGTTATGCGTTAACCATGTGAGTGTGAGCAAGTCAGCTAGGCCTCCATTTTTATCTATAAAAATTTCCAAGAGCATCTTTCTCCACCTGCCCCCTCCCCCCCAACTCCCAGGGCTGATGCAGAGATCAAATTGAGGGAGCTGATGGATGTGGCGGCATCTGAAAGCTATACAGAGCTACAGAAATGATTATTAATATTCACTTTGCCTTGTATTGTTAACACACAATACAGTCTCTAGAAAAAGAGCTGATGTCTGAGAAAGGAAAGTAAAACCTCCACTCCCTGTCAGAAAGGGGTCTCTGGGGCTGTCACAGCAAAAACCAGAACAGAATTTTAATGGTACCTGAGAGGTGCTGCTGGGATAGAAGACAAATGACTAAATTTATATCATGTTTCTATCTCTGGAGCGGAATTTGAAGAAACAGCCCCATATCAGTGAGCGGCCATTCGGACACTGCACAGAGAGATGAAAAGATAGTCTGGAGGCACTGTCCCAAAATACACGGAACATGGAGAAACAGGGTTCTCTTCTGTCTTGATCAGGCTGAGCAGGATTTGGAGACCAGGCCAGAGGACAGGGAGGACAGCCAGGGAAGGGAGCAGGTGCACAGACCTGGAGGAGCCCAGGACGGA
>NW_027397105.1:5971743-5985912 GCF_003265705.2 Callorhinus ursinus | reverse complement strand
GAGCACTGCCAGGGAAGGGAGCAGGTGCACGGACCTGGAGGAGCCCAGGACGGGGAGCACTGCCAGGGAAGGGAGCAGGTGCACGGACCTGGAAGAGCCCAGGATGGGGAGGACTACCAGGGAAGGGAGCAGGTGCACAGACTGATAGAGGAGTGGGCTGCAAGGGATGTGGTCTAATTATTTCCACAAGCAAACTCCTCTGCCTTTTTTTTTTTTTCTTTTTGGGAAGTTAATGCTGTTCATAAAAACCAAGCATTACAGACACTTATAATATTAGGAACAAAATCCTGTCTCAAAGGTGGGAAAGACACTCTTAACGGCTGTTGTCTTCGTTTCTAATTCCTGCAGATGTCCTTCAACGCACAAAACTCTGTCCATCATGTACCAGTGATGTTCGTCTGTCCTGCCTCCCCTCTCCTCTCTGTCTCTGCTCCAGGCTCCCCGTCCTCTGCCCTCTGTGACTTTCCATCCATCACTAGTGAAGTCAGGCTGCACTTGCTTTTCACCTTATAATAAATCCTGGACACATTTTCTTGTTAGTACATGTAGATTTGCCTTTTTAGAAAGATCGTATATATTTTATATATGTACCGGGATATATATATATATATTATATATAAATATAGTTAACATAATAGTATATTATATATATATTATTTCACTGCTTTGGCATACCACAATTTATTATGTCACCTTCCTTTTGATGGATATCTGGTCTGTTTATCATTTGTACTACTATAATTTGCAGTACTATAATCAATCCTGTAATAAATAAATAGACCATAAAATCTATGCACTATGGAGTGTGTCCACTGGTTGAATTCCTAGAAATAGAATTACAGGGAAAAAATATGTACATTTTAAATATTAGTAGCTATTGTTTCAGAAGTTAGACCCCCACCAACTGAGAGAAAAATGCCTGTTTTTACGCCCTCACGACTGGATACTGTCGCTTTTAAAACTCTCTACCATTAAGTGAAAAATGATATTTCACATACCTTCGTGTAGTCAGGAGTGACATTGAGAACTGTGCTATTTTTATCGGTCCTTTGTATTATCGTGTGACTTTGTGTCCCTCTGTTCTTCCCTCTTCCTCCACATGTAAGAACTCTTCATATAGTGGCCGGATCTGCCCCCTTCCCAGTGTTTGTGTGGCAGTTTCTCCTAGCTTGTTTCTGACTTCGTTAGTGGTGTTTTTAGCTTTGCAGATCTTTTTCTTTTAAAGATTTTATTTTATTTATTTGAGAGAGAGAGCACAAGAGCGGGTAGGGTCAGAGGGAGAAGCAGACTCCCCACTGAGCCCGATGCGGGACCCGATCCTGGTACTCCGGGATCATGAGCTTTGCAGATCTTTTAAATTTTTCCAGTCACCAGATTTGTCAATCTTTATAGATATACGCTTTAAAAAAAAAAAAAAAAGTTTTAGAATGCCTTTCTCTTTGTACGATCATAAACGCATCCACCCAGGTTTTCTTTCAGTACTTTTCATGCTTTCATTTTTAAAATGTTTAAGTGTAGGGGCGCCTGGGTGGCTCAGTCGTGAAGCATCTGCTTTTGGCTCAGGTCATGATCCCAGTGTCCTGGGATCGAGCCCCACGTCAGGCTGCCTGCTGAGCCGGGAGTCTGTTTCTCCCTCTCCCTCTGCTCCTACCCCCGCTCATGCTCTCTCTCTTACTCTCTTACTCACTCTCTCTCTCAAATAAATAAAATCTTCAAAAAAAAAAGTGTTTTAATGTAGCCATCTGAAAAGTACTGCGGTATAAGGAGTCAGAGCACCTGTTCCGCTTTCCTCCGGACGACTAGCCACTTGTTCAACGCTAGCGAAATCCTGTAGTCAAGGGCAAATGGGGGAGACAGACTACCTCGTCCCCTGTACAGGAAGGGTGTACGTCCGAGGGAGGTCAGAGTGATGGGCTGGATCGTGTCCCCCTAAAACTCACATGTTGAAGTCCTACCCCCCAGTGCCTTAGAATCTGGCTGTGTTTGGAGTCGGCGCCTTTAAAGAGTTAAATTAAATTAAAATGAGGCTATTTACATGGCCCTAACTCAATCCGACTGGTATCTTTATAGGAAGAGAACAGTTAGACACAAAGAGAGTGGCACCAAGGGCGCACGAGCTTAGAGGGAGGGCCTCACGGGGCCACAGGAGATGTTGGCCATCCACAAACCGATGAGAGAAGCCTCAGAAGAAAAGCAACCTTGCTGACACCTTGACCTTGGACTTCCAGCCTCCGGAACGGTGAGAAAATACACTTGTTGTCCGAGCTTTCAGGTCTGTGGTACTTTGTGATGGCAGCCTAGCAAAGTAATATGGCCAGGCACCCCCCCCCCCCCCCAATGAGTAACAGGCTCATCTGCCTGCGAGAGGCCATTTGGGGACAGCAGTTCTGGCTCAAGTCATCAGAAGAGCCCATGGCGTCCCAGCAAGAACATCCAAGCCTGGGCTGAAGACCGTGGTGGACGGCCGTGTCTCCTCCCCAGCTGCCCGCCCCCCGGCTTCTGTCTCTCCTTCCCCCGGTGCCTGGCGGCCCAGGGGTACACCTGTCCCAGGTTCTCGTTCAGATGGCAGTGGGCAGGGAGCGGATTCGTGCAGTGTGCCACCTCTGGGTCACCTCCACTTAACAGTAAAACACGTTCTCCGCTCTGGCGCTCTGCCACTCCACTGAGTTGTTGTGTTGGTGTGAAGGAGAAGGCGTGAGCTCAGCACGCAGGGCCAGGCCGCATGAGCAGCATACCCACAGTGGCCCTACACGGGCCATTCACCTCTGCAACAGGCCCACGTGTCATTTCTCGAGCTGCCAGGAACGAGAAGCTTCTCTGAACCCCGCCTGAAGAGCCCTGAGTCTCTTCCTTGTATAGCCCTGGCCTTTTTCAACGTTAGAGCTAGGAACAGTTTTTCATTCCAGCTGGTTTGGCTTCTGGACAACATAACATTTCTTCTCTTCCTTTTGTTCTCAAATTCTATCTTAGGCCATCAAATAGTGGGATCGGCTGAGTAGTGTTTCTCGAACTACGCTCGCCTGCAGCCAGATCATCAGGGTGCATATACCTGCGCCTAACCCCGGACCCCAGAGGCAGAATTCCAAGCTCCTGGGCTTGCCCTGGGGCATGTTAAGATCTGACAACTACCGTATGGACCACTCCACTCCACACCTTTAAACAAAAGTCCAGCTACCTTAGTAGGAGGTGGGTTGTTTTCCTAAAATCTATCCCTGGACCCTAAGTGTCGCTAACTACCCAGCTTCCTAACCTTTAGTCTTCCGGGTATGTTTCCTTGTAAACCCAGTTAAAGGAATCCAGGCTGCACTGTGGAGCGGA
Organism: Callorhinus ursinus; assembly: GCF_003265705.2. Lineage (NCBI taxonomy): Eukaryota > Metazoa > Chordata > Mammalia > Carnivora > Otariidae > Callorhinus > Callorhinus ursinus. Next base: position 5,982,594 of record NW_027397105.1, on the reverse strand, counting down.
GGGGGAGGGGGGATTTCATCTGGGGAGAAATCAGGGGCTCCTTCCTTTCCTGCCCTGCGCACCACGCACGCCAGGAGCAGGGCCCTCAGATGGGCTCCGGTGGTGGGACCTCACCCCAAGCCTCACCCCAGGCTGCCTCTCCATTCCACGGTGCCCCTCTGCCTTCCTGACATTCCTGGAAGTCCTGTGCCCAGCGTTGGAAGACTCAGATCCCGTGTCATTCACGCCAAGAGAAGGCATTTTCGTTTTCAAGAGTGACTACGCCAAACGAGCATCTAGTTGGTGGCATGAGGGTGGCCCTCTTAAGGACAGCCGCCCACCCCGCACTGCTCAGTTCGCTGAGAAATCATGAGGTCCCTCTCTAGCTCCCGACGCCACCACTGTTCCCGCCTTGCTTCCTTTTGGCAGAGAAATGGTCTCTGGGTGAACTAGAAAAGCCAGCCGAGCCCAGTGGCAGGCACGTCCCGTGGCTAAGCCGGACAACCCGCGCGGTGGGTCAAGGCTGCGCCAGCCACGTGCGAGTGGAAGGCGCGCCAGGCGTGGTCTGCGGTGCCCGTGGTGGGCGACCAGCCGGAGGAGCGGCTCGCTGTGCCCACCTCGGGCGCCCGACAAGGGGCTCGGCAGTGCCCCCCGCCCCCCGCCCCCGTACCTTTTCTTCCCTTGTGGCCCCTCCTCTGTCCCCGGCGTGGCTGTCCCGGGGCTGCAGCTCCAGCACCGTGCGGAAGAGCTTTTCCGAGGTCTGGGTCAGGAAGCCGATCTCGGCATTGGGGTGCAGGCCGTAGAGGTAGGGCGACTCTGCAGGCAGCTCGGCATCGATGTACTGAAAGTCAGGGGCGAGCTCACTGACACACAAACCGAGACGAGTCTCCCGCTCCCACTCTGGTTCACCCTCCGAGGGGCCGTCCGTGGGCCCCCGCGGCCCTCTGGCCGTCCAGGCGAGCGCCGCTCACCGGCTCGGGCTGTCGTGGGCAGCTCTCCACCTGGCGCACATCCCTGCAGCCAGCCTCGTCCTGACACCATGTTACCCTGTGCCGGGCCAGTTTTCCAGAACGTCCATGCCCATGCGGGCATTCTCTTTTTCAGGAAGCTTAGAGGACCAGATCTGTCTCCAGTCTCCCCTCCGCGCTGCCTGCTCCCTGGTCTACACCTGTCCCTCCCTCCACACACAAGCCTTCCCAGAGTCCTTGAGAAACACTGACCCCTACCTCGTGTCTTACTCAAGCCCTCCTAGGACCCCCACTCTCTTGCCCTTAAAGTCCTTTTCTTTCCTCTCTATTTACCGGAGTCAGAGATGACAAACCTAAATGCAAACATGGGACCACGCATGCACAATCCACATGTGAATCGAGCGGTGGAACAAGGCGAGTTTTGCTGTTAACCAGGGAATTCCTGCCTCTGGCAAAAATTATTTGAAATAAAACATTTTTTAATTGTGCCATCCGAACAACGCATCCCTGCGGTCAGTTATGGTGGGCCACCGTTGGCTGTCCCTAAAAAAACGTTCCTCACTTTCTTCTCTGTTTTCAGGGTACCCTCCCTTCCAGTGCTTTCCATTACCATGAGAAAGCGCCCCTCAAGGTGAGCTCCTAATTTGATTTTGATTTCCTGGTGTATCCTCTTGTCTAAGTAAAAGATGGCTCATTCCTTAAAGGCAAATTCATGTGTTTATTTTTGTATCTCTCCCAGCCCCCAGCAGACTCCTGAACTCTTCGTAGGTGCCCTGCAACCATCTATAAACTGGCGGATTAAAGAGAGATGTAAAGAAGATGAAAATCTGGGTCAGTCATTTGGAACTGTGCAAACTCCGCCTCGAGCCTCTTGTCGGATGGTCTGGCGGACACTAGGGGGCGCTCTTGCACAAATTTCACGGCCTTCTGGTCAAGCAGTTTTTTTTTTTTTTTTTTAAATCCCTTTTCTTTAAATAGTCTTACTGTTTGAAATTTCTTTTCATAGGTTCAAGTTTTTCTGGTTTGAATGACTTTGGCAGTTTATCTTTTTCAATTTTATGGTTTTTTTAAAAAAATATTTATTTAAGTAATCTCTATACCCAACGTGGCACAGAAGTATACAGATTAAGTAATCTCTATACCCAACGTGGGGCTCGAACTCATGACCTCAAGAGCAAGCGTCACCCGTTCCTCTCACTGAGCCAGCCAGGGGCCCTTCTGTTTAAATTTTATGAATTCAAAACTTTTTTTTTTTTAAGTTTGCAGCTAATGTTTCTATGGTATTTCCCTTAAGGTTGGTATTCAGAGTTATTTTAGGCATGTTCAAAAGTCAAGCAACAGAAAAGTTTTTTTTTTTTTTAAATTATCTTTTAATATATCTTCCATGGCAGGATAAATAGGCAAAGATGAGCACTTTAAAAATAGCTGTGGTCCTAGTAAAATGAGAACTCAAACAGTACAGAAAGAGCTCCCTAGGAATGTGTGTGTGTGTGTAATGTGCCTGTGTTTGCATCAGTCAACAAAGAACAGGAGGGGTAAATGATCTGCCCACAAGGTCATGTCCCTCTGAAGATATTTAGAATCGCTAAACTTTACTCAAAGTTGACTAGGTTCTTAACCTGGAATTTTGCTCCTCATGGCTTTGTCAATATCTTGGATGAAAACAATCAAACGAATGCCCCAGATGTTATTTGTAGAAAAGAGCAACAAATAGAATTATTGAACCAAACATCAAGAATAGAAAAATCTCCGAAAGCTCAATTGTATCGCTAATTTGAGGCCGGGAATCCTACAGCTCTCAAATCAAATAGGGCAAACTTGGGGCTGAGAACCACACTCCATATGAGCTCTGTTCTATAGGCCATTTTCCCCTGGCCCTGTGTGAACATCCCTGGTCCTGCAGGACAGACCTGAAGGAAGACCCAGGTCCCGTAGGAGCGGAGCCTTACCTGATGGTAGCCAATGTAATCTAGGTTGCCCGGGAGTGGGAAACCTGGTGCCAGAGACAGCTGTCCTTCTAGCATTTCTGGTCGGATGAATTCCTCCAGATACGTCCTGCAGAGTCTCCTGTCCCAGTCATCTGTGATATGGCCTCCATACATGATCTCCCCAAAGAGGTAGCGCAGATCATCATAGGGGACCTGAGAGACAGGGAAGAAAGACCTCCACACAGACATCGGGGCTGCCCTCATCTGTGGGCAGAGCGTAAGCCACAAGACGGGATGTTGCTCAAGATTAGGAGCAATGTTGTACTCACCTGCACACCCCTAGTGCCCAGCAGGGTCAGGCATACCTGGGAGCTCGTTAAATGCTTGGAAAATTACATCCAAGGGTGAGCAGAGGCAAGGTGCCAACCCCCTTGCAAAAAAGCCTTCCCTTTCTCATGGTCATTAAGTCGGGCTCTACCGACAAGTCCCTTCCATGGGCGAATGTCACGTGGAACAAAGTAAAGACCAGGGTACTTTCCTAATTCCCTACCATTGCTTAGCATATTCAGGTGCTCCTTTTGGCCTCACGCTGGTCCTGGGCTGGCCTTTCCTTCCTGTACTTGGAGAGGGTGTAGACCATTCGCAGTGCACGCTCCTTCTCCCCTGTGCTGACGCTGCCTCATCCTTCTGAGAGGTGCCCCCCCCTGCCCTGCACTGGCCAGAAACTCTACCTTTGTGTTGGCCTCCAGAAAGTTGTAGAGCACGTTCACAGAGATGGTGAGGTCCCCGGTGTTGAAGGGGTATGAACGATTCCATCCCTGTGGCCCAAACTTCCGTCTCTCTGCCACCACCCCATGAAAGTAACAAAGAGCAAAGAGGATGCTCTTAAACTCCATCTCCCGGGAACACATCTCCAGCGTGTCCTGCAAGGAAAGTTGCATCCAACGTTAGCACAGATCTGCTGTTATGCAGTGCAGACCAGCGTATGGGTTATGGTGGTTGGAAGGTGCGCTGGAAAAGTTTCCTTTATGTGCTGGTTAGGTTTTGAGCTAAAGACTACAGATTGCATTGTGGGTAGGCGTGGGCTTAGGGTTCGAGGGGACTTTGGGGAGGGGGTGGGCTCTAGTTTAGAATCGGAGTTAAGGTTTAGATTCAGGTTATTACAGGGTTTGGTCTGTAATTCATGTTTGCACCCACGGACGTGCCGATTAAGTTCGCAAGCGCAGCTGATGGAAACCGGGGTAGTGGGTCCTGAGGGGGTGGCATGTGTCAGAGGAGTGTCACTTTGTGCTGGGGCGTGGGGGGGGACTCCTACAGCATCATCTCAAATTTCTCCCCTTCCTGCCATGCTTCTCTTGCTCATCTCGGAGCCAGGGTACGTGTGGTCATGGCCCGTGTGACCGAGGGGGAGGATGGGAATCAGAGCCACGAGGGAAAGAGGAGTGCCGTGCCCTTGACCGTGACAACTGCTCTTCTAAACTTGAGCAGGGGTGACCAGCCACGCGGCTGCAGGAACAGGAGCCCAGAGAGGTCCTGCCTGCAGCGCATAAGGCGTGGGGTGGGGTGGCGGGGAGATGGGGCTCATGAAGAGGGGATGAAAGAAGGGACAGAAGGAAGGAAAGCGAGAGCGTGCAGAGGGAGGCAGCGGGTTGTCCTTGGCGGATTTTAAGAGGGGATGGCGGTGACGGTGTGGCAGACGGGGAAAGCCTGTATTTTCAAGGGGTGGATGGACAAGAATCCTTAGATTGCCTGGAATGAACAATGATTTCCCCTGAGTGAGACCCTTTGTGACCAGGAAGGGGCAAGACGTTGCAGACAGAGCCTACGAGGGGCGCTTTCAGGGCTCGAGCCAACTGGACCGGGGTGAGTCCTGCCGTTTCATCTGAGGACTGGCCCTTAGACTTGGCTCACCTGGGCAGGAAAAGCAGAGGAGACAGGACCAGTTAAACTTGTAGTAGACCTGACTTTTCCATGATGAACCCAGGACAGTCTCTGGATAGATGGGGGTCCCCCTGTGCCTTTGTTGGGTACCATATTTGGCAGAAAGGTATGGATATGAAAGGTCATAGGTGGCACAGAGCACAAAGTCACTGCCTCGTGCAAGCAAGAACTTAACTGCTTTCTGGATAGAGCTGTTCTCTAGAGGCATGTAGGATGCTTCCTTTGTTATTATTATTTTTTTTTAAATGAGAGAAGTACTTTTTTTTAGATTTTATTTATTTATTTGAGAGAGAGAGAGAGAAAGTGAGAAAGAGAGAGAGAGAGAGAGAGAGAGAGCGCACGAGCAAGGGGATGGGACAGGCAGAGACAGAGGGAGAAGCAGGTTTCCCGCGGAGCAGGGAGCCCAACTCGGGGCTTGATCCCAGGACCCTGGGACCATGACCGGAGCTGAAGGCAGACGCTTAACTGACTGAGCCACCCAGGCACTGGGCCCTGCTGAAAAAGACCTCTAAGCACAAAGACAAGGGGTCCTACATTAAGATGCTGAGGCTGATTGATGGTGGCACACTCAAACAAAATCAGAATAAAATAATCATCCCCAAACAGCTCAGGTAGCAGGGATAAAAAGAGCTCAGTTCTGCCATATGTCCCTTAAATGGGCTAAAATAGGGTTCTGAGGGAACAGAGTGAATAACAGGCGGTATTAACCGGCTCTCTGTTCCAGGGCACGTAATAGAAGCAGAATGGAACAATTAAAACACGTGTGAGCAATGAATATACTCTTAAATCTCTCTGTTTCTCAGAATGAGTTACTGAAGATGGCTATAAATGGGCCAAAGCCCAACTGTGCTAGAGCCTGAATAACCAGGAAAAGCCTTGCATCCCTTGGGATTTAGATCCCCGATAACCAAGACTGGACGTGGAGCTTGCAGGGACAGGAACCCAAGAGCAAGGGTCCATGGGGAGGCTGAGAAGATGAAGCTGTGTACAGATGATAATAATCCTACTGAGGCATAATTTTATAATATTAATTACCAGGAGATCCAGCATCTGAGACACCTACTGCCCTTCTCCCTGGATCTGTCCAAGACCCTCAAGGCAGAAGATCGGAAAGTGGTCTGTGTGTACTTCAAGAGAGCTAGCTAACTGCATCCCAGTGCCTTTTTCTTTTCAATTATGAATTAAAAAAAAAATTCCCGGTAGAATACACAACATAAAATTTATCATGTTAACCATTTTTAAGCGTCCATTTCAGTGGCGTGATGTGCTCTCACACTGTTGGGCAACCGGTGACCGAAAAAATGGTCTTGCTTGGAACCAGCTACCAGCCTCCTGGACAGAAGGCTGTAGGCTTCAGAGTTAAGGATGTGTATTTCCCCTACGTGGAATACGAAACAGAAAATTTAGAAGTTCTGGCCACTGATACGGAGTACTTAGAGGAGTTTAGTGAAGGCCTATTTAGGAACAAAATTTTTTAAAGAAAAGGCCCCTGGACAAGAGAGCACCCTATTTTCCACTCCATGTTGCAATGGGCAGGTGTTTCTTAACAAAAATGTCAAGCGAAAGGATCCCGAATCTCCTGGTAATGTTCCCCCACTCCCTGTTCCAGATTATGAGTGGGTTTTGGAGTTGGGATGGGAAAGGGGAGTGAGAAGGGAGGCTGGACACGTTTCGCTTCTCCTTGGAAGCTTTCTTCTCCAAGTGGGGCTGCTTGATCCCCACGCTACAAGAGGTCTCACGTACTCAATAAAATCTCCTCAGACCCTGACTGCCATAGAGCCTTCAAGTGTAAGTTAGACCAGGCGCCCTGCAGGCCCCTAGTCCTGGTGGTTTATGTTGGACTAGTGATAACAGTTGTCCTGTTGGACGGCTGGTTTCAGGTTTCCGAGATGACCCCTCTGGGACTGGTGGTGAGTTTTAGCATGGGGTCTGTGAAGCCAGAGATCCGCGGGTGCTATTCTAAGACAACATCAGAGAGGGCAGATCCTAGACCCCTCCCCTTGGACTCCACCAAGGCCCAGTGTGGTGGATGGACTTCAAGGTGGCCCCATGGCCTTGGATCTCCTGGCATTCACACCTTTGTGGATTCTCCCTTCCCAGGAAGCTGGAGCTCCCCAAGAGAGCAGTAACTAGACAGGCTGCCTTCCTGAGAAGGTGAAGAAAGCCTGAGCTGCAGACTTCGCAAGTCAATTCATACATAGGGTTAGTTACCCCTGGGCCTCTTTTGGCCTTTAAACACACGCTCCACCACACGAGTCTTGGATTCCCACTAAAGGAAGATTCCAGTACGCAGTGGCCTACGTCTGAACCTTCTGCCCTGAGAGTCTCAGCTTCACTGTAGCACGGTGTTCTCCAAGGGGGCAGTACAGTGGAATGCCCTGGAGAGCCTGTTGGCACACAGGTTCCTGGGCCCCCACCGCAGAGTTTCTGATTCAGTGGGGCTCGGGTGCGGCCTGAGAAGTTGCATTTCTACCAAGTTCCCAGGAGGTGCTGTTGTTGCTCCAGGGACCACAGTCTGAGAGCCTGCCACGCGGTGACGTTCCAAGTCCAGATCCCACCCCTGACACCTGGGCTGTGGGAACCCTGGACACTCAGGACGCATGCAGATGGCAGGTGTTCTCATCTGAACTTGCGCATCCATCCCCTGCTTGAAGACAGCGTGCTTAGCCAGTAAATGTGTGACCAGCGTAGCACATCTCCTCTGTGGGGTATTTCGTTAGCAGGGAGATTTGCGGAAAGTTCCCCCACACCTCTTGCCGAAGAAAGACCCCAAGCTTGGCTCCCCCCCGGGGGGGGTACTGGGGAACAGACAGCTGGGTTGTACGCAGCGGGCACTGGGAGGAGGTCAGTCACAGAGGGGACACACCGCTCCACAGCCCCTTGCAGCAGGGTGCTCTTCGACCCGCTGAGTCAGCCCATGGTGAGGTGCGCTGCTCGTCCCCCACGCCCTTCCCGGGGCTGTACCTGAGTGAAATTGTCCAGGGCCTTGTGCAGGTTGGCATGCATGCCTGTGGGAGGCTCGTTGGTGATCTTGATGGAGTTCTCCAGGATGCCCTGGGGGATGATGTGGCCCTCCGGGGAGGGTGCAGGCTCCGCACTGATGAAGACCCTCAGCTCCGGGTGGCTATTCTCACCATACTCTGCCAGCTTCTCTTCCAGGGTGCCGAGCCACTTGGCCACCAGGTGGATGTTCTAGTGGGAAGGAAGACCCCCCCCCCAAAATCAGGCACCGCTTAGTTTTGTTAGCGGTGGATGGTTTCAGGAAGGCAGCTATGGGGGGCGGGGGGTGGCCTTCAAAAAAAGCTCATCACAGCAGGTATCTTGGGGTTCCCAGTGATGGGACCTGCCAGTCCCTGGCAGTTGAACCCTATTCTCTTATCTCCCAAGTCTCCCCACAGTGCTCAGATGTGATGCTGCACAGGAATCCCCTGCAGGGCTTCTCAAAACAAAGATTCTTGGGTCTAGGGTGAGGCCCGGGAATTTGCATGTCTAACAAGTTCTGGGCGATGCCGAAGAATGTTGGTCTGTGGGCCACACTTGAAGCCTCGAACACACAGTCCAGACGCTCCAAATCCAGATCCCCAGCTCTGACACCTGGAGGATTTGAACCCTTGATAACTCAAGAGCGGGTCCCATGGACCAGCAGTGTTGGCATTCCCTGGGCGCTACCTAGAAATGCAGACTCTTCGGCCCTACCCAGATTTCCTGAATCAGTGCATTTTAATCAGATCCAGCCGTGATTTATATGCATGTTCAAATGTGAAAAGCACTGATTTAAACTTCTTCTCGCTAGCTTTCTTGCGTCCTCTCTCCCTCCCTTCTAACCATTCTGCTAATTGTTGCCAGACTTATCTTCCTAAAACACATGGAGACATTGCTGCTCACACGCTGGAAAGGCTTCTTACTCCAAGCCCAGCTCCTCCGTCTGCACCCTTCTCCTCCCCCACCCCCCCCATGTGATTCCTATCCGCCTGTCTGTCTCTCTGTCTGACCCTACGTTTATTTCTCAGCACTACTTTGCAGAATCCACCTTTCGCTGTAGCCAGGATGGTTTCTTTGCAATGTTTCATTATGACGGACAGATAAAAGCTCCTCCATAAATATTTGAGGAAGCCTGCTCGCAGAGCCTTAACTACACAGATCAGCACAGCGCACAGTACTTGGCCCTGGCAACCTCGTCTCTGAGTGCTGATTTCTCTTCTATAAAAGGAGAAAGACCAAGAATATTGGCCCTACGTATTTCAGAGAGTCGCCGCAAAGAGCCAGAGGTAATGGATTTGAAAGGGCTTTGTGGACCATAAACCGCTATGTAAGCATGAGGGGTGGCTGCTGAAATGAACATTTGTTAAGGAATTCATTTATAATCCCTGTGGTGGAGCCAAGGCTTCAGGAGGCTGCCTGGGAATGCCCGGGCTGTGTTAGCCGGGCCGGGCCAGCGACCCACCAGCGAGCCCTCCACTCCTCCCGGGGGAAGTCCAATTCCTGAATTTAATCTGGGAGAGCTTTCAGGAAAGGACGTCGGCAGATGCGAGAGTCCTCACTTCAGCAAGGCCAGGGCACCCCGACAGAGGTTTGGCCCAGCCCCAGCTCCCCTGCAAGGTGCATGAGCCAGGGATGAGGGGAGAGGCAGTGGCAGAAGAGGGGCCGCCCTTATGTCTTGTGGGTTCAGTAAAGTTACCAGCAGGAGGCGTTCCAGATTGGCACCCACCACCAAGAGCTCTGGGTGCAGAGGCTGAGGTTCAGTCACACCTGTGCTGCTGTAGTCACGCGTGTAATGGAGAACACAGAATGCAGGGCACAGAAGGGCAGAGCAGTGGAAAGTTCTGTGATACGCCTGGGAAGAGGTTAGCGGGCAAACAAGACCCGGCTTCCACCTACTCCCCGAGCAGGCTCCAGACTGGGATGGAAGTGGAGCTATTTCAACTAGAGAGGGGGGCGGGGGCCTGTGAATGCCAAGGGCCAAGGAGTCATGGGGAGGGGTGAGGGGGACCCCAGAGGAGGGAAGGAGAGAAGATCAGGCAGTGAGACGGGCAAGGGTGTGGAAGGAAAGGCGGGGAGAGGGGCGGAGAGCCCAGAGGAGCCCAGACATTGTCCTGTGAGGTCCAGACAGGTGGGGGCCAAGAATGACCTTGACCATGGCAGAGAGGGCGTACCTGCAAAATAACCCAGTGGCCTTTCTTGGCAGCCAGGTCCAGCGCCGCCTCAGCCACTATTTCCTGTCCTTGCCCCAAAGACACGTTGTGGAAGTTCCTGTTGTTGAAGGTGTATCCGAGCTTTTTACCTGAAAGGGGTATGGAGTTTTCCTTATTCGCTCTGTGTCTGCCATCTTTGTTGTCCCGTGCTCCCGCGGAAAGGCCCGTCGCCATATCACTGCTCAGACACGGGCGTGCCTGAACCCTCATGCCCTTCCCTGTTCCTTTCGGGAGTGTGTTGGGGGGGAGGGATACCTCTTCTCGCTCTCTGTTCCCAAACAAAAGGAAGCACTCATCTGGATTTCAACCCTTCCCCTTCAGTTAATCCCCAAGGATGGGCTGAAGTGCTGATGCTCTTCTGGATAACTTCACTTGAAGACCAGGCGTTGGTCCACTACCCTAGAGGCTGAAACAGCCCGCAGATGAGCAAGTATGTGGGTGTGGCCCCTCCTGACTTGCTTTGTCCTCTGACTACGGATTCTCCCTGGAACTCCATGGGGAGGGATGGCTGGTAGAGGCAGGACTCAGGTAGCTCTGGCTTCCTGTACCTCACTCCGTATTAGCCTCCTCTGCTATTTTTTTCCCAACACACAGAAATGTCTTGTCTCACATGAAAAACTGCTCAACATCGCTCGGCATCAGGGAAATCCAAATCAAAACCTCAATGAGATACCACCTCACACCCGTCAGAATGGCTAAAATTAACAAGTCAGGAAACGACAGATGTTGGCGGGGATGTGGAGAAAGGGGAACCCTCCTACACTGTTGGTGGGAATGCAAGCTGGTGCAACCCCTCTGGAAAACAGTATGGAGGTTCCTCAAACAGTTGAAAATAGAGCTACC
>NW_027397105.1:5890053-5971343 GCF_003265705.2 Callorhinus ursinus | reverse complement strand
AAAAAAAAAAGAAAAAGAAGAAGATAGCAGGAGGGGAAGAATGAAGGGGGGGGAAATCGGAGGGGGAGACGAACCATGAGAGACGATGGACTCTGAAAAACAAACTGAGGGTTCTAGAGGGGAGGGGGTGGGGGGATGGGTTAGCCTGGTGATGGGTATTAAAGAGGGCACGTTCTGCGTGGAGCCCTGGGTGTTATACACAAACAGTGAATCATGGAACACTCCATCAAAAAGTAATGATGTAATGTATGGTGATTAACATAACAATAAAAAATTTAAAGAAAAAATAAAATAGATGGTACATGATAAATTTAAGGAAATATTAAAAAGAAAAAGAAATGTCTTGTCTCCTCATTTTGCAGGACTGAGAGGAATGAGGAGCAAGAGGCAATACAAGAAAGGGCTTGGCTGCAGGTGGAGATGCTCTGCATGCTGGGAAGGGCGGCTGCTATCAGGAGCGCGGCAAGGGACCTGCTACAGTAAACACACATCACAACCATCTCAAAGGGTGTTCTGCCAGCCCAGGAAGATCTTTATACAAAGCAATTAACCTTAGGTTCGAGGACCACTTCTGCTTGGGTGTCAGCTATTAGGCCCGTACAATAAAGTTTAGACAAATTACATAATATTCTTTAGACAGAAGATCATAAAAGTGTATATACTGCCATGCAGGAATCATTGCGCAATTTTCTTCTGGGAAGATAAAGTACGTGACAGAAAAGAGAACAAATAAATAGAAAAAGGCTAAAAAAAATATGTCCTTAAACATTTCATTTCAGCGGAATTGAAATTGAAGATGCAATTCGATACTTGTGCAAGAAAACTTAAACCAAACTGTCAATACTGGATATTTCTTTTAAATACTAACAAAAAGTACAGAGTCTCCTTCGCAAGTCTTTATGAGACAAGGATGATGACTTTCTGCCGCGAAGGAAGAGTTACTAGAGATTCAATTGAGATGAACCCAAGAAACGCCCTTATTAAACCATAAATCCTTGCTGGCAACAGACGTGATGTTAGCTTTGGAACCAGCAGTATAAACAATTTATTCCAGAGAAAATACCAGGATGAAAGGTGCCGGGATTATTAGACAGTGTCCTACTCACAAAAGAGCCAATTTATTTTCTTTGTCAGAGAGATGTAGGAGAAGAGGGGCTCACTGAAGATTAGTTTGCGAGCCATGGGCTGCGGAGACCGTTTGGGGCAGAGGCCGGTATGCCGGGGGGGGGGGGTTCAGGTTGCATTAGTCTAGGCTTGAGGCATGATGACGAGGCTGACGTGGACATGTTGAGAAGGGGAAGCATTGATGGGACGTGCAAGGTCGGAATGTGCCAGCCCTGTGATGTGCCTTGTGGGGTCCTTCCCTTTGCAACTGTGGGGCTCTCGGGACGCCCTTCCCTGTCATCAGCAAGCCCCTCTCGCCAGCCACGTTCCCCCGTGGCTTTTCACCTTCATGCTGTTTTGTACCTTGGATTCCATGCCCCCCACTCCCCCCTCCCTTTAACTCGTCTTTCCTTTCCTTTTCTGATCTTCCTTCCCACTCTCCACGTGGCAGTGTTACCCGGGGTGGTGTCCATTGTAAACCTCCTTTCACACCTTCCCAGCGTGCTTCTTTGTCTGTCTCTGAGGACGTGGCAACTTCCGTGGCCCTCTCCCGAGCTCCATGTGCCCATGGGGCTGGGAGGAAGGGGAATATTTTTCTAGCTTCCTCTTGCTGCTTGCAGGTGATTTCTTCCCATCCCCATATAGAAACCCCTTTTCTTTTTAAGCATGTGCCATCTGGCTATATTATCTACTCACTTCTATATTCTCTGCCTTCCACCAACTTCCCAGTGAGATTCACTTCCATTAGGGGCTCTGGAATTCCGTTCAAAATCTTCCATATGTCCCGTTTCATCATTATCCCGGTAAACCTCGAGGTTGTGACAGATGACTCAGCCAACCTCCAGCCTCATACCTCGTCATCTTCAAAGAACTGAACTCCATCCACTTCCGTTACTCACTCCCCATGGCTGTACCCAGGACTTCACTCTCGCTGAGGATTATGTCGGACACATTCTTCATTCGTGTCTACTCCTATCGTTTTCTACTTTCCAGGCAGTCCCCTCTGTTACTCCCTCCTCATCTGTTATTCTACTTCAGTGAAATGCCCAGTCCATTGGCTCCTCTATTTTTTCTACTCCTCACCTTGACTTCCCTCTTATTTTAATATGGATTCAATAATCCTTAATTGGAACGATGATCTTACAAAATCCTCAATTCTGGTGCCCCTTCTATTTCTGCGCCACCCAACTTCTGCTAAATTCATCCAATCCTGGATGAATTAACAAGAGAGGAAGGGAAACATTTGGTGAGTTGGAGCCACCCCAAGTTCATGATTCTCATCCTCAATGCTGTTTGGCAATTTTCCGTGTGCCCAGAAATTGGCTGTATTGCCCATTCCTTTTCTCTTTAAAAGGCCCCACCCTACTTATTCCCAGCAGCTTGCTTCATTCTCTACTTCTCTGGGGAAACATATGCCATGTGGCAGGAACTCCTTCAGTTTTCTGCCATTTTATCTGCTCATCCCTGTACGTCCCCACCTCAATGGAAGAGGTGTCCTCCCTCTGCCTTTCACTCTTCCTTTCCCTGAATCCCATCTCTCCTTGTGTCATCAACCTTTATCTCCCTATTCGCTCTCCCACTCCCTGGCACATGAACCAATCGGTCTCTCTCAACACGAAAAACAGTATTTCACTAATTTGAAGCTGTTCGCCAAGACTGCACTTGCTTCACCTCACCAAGTTCCAATGGACTATTAAAAAAAAAGAGAGAGAGACAGAATAGGGCCAGGAACAATAAGAAGGTGGCTGCATGCAAAGTGTTGATAATCTGGCTACAGAAACACTAAATTGAAAACGTCCTTTGAACACACTGGATAGCAGGTTTGCAAAAATTGAAGTGAGCTCACAGTTCTGACCAGCACATTGGAGAGAGAGAAAGGAAACAGTGGAAGATAAAACGGTGGTAGATACAGCTTCTTCCTGATCACAACATGGACATAACAGAATTATTTGTTAAAACCAGATAACTAGGGCGCCGGGGTGGCTCAGTTGGTTAAGCGACTGCCTTCAGCTCAGGTCATGATCCTGGAGTCCCGGGATCGAGTCCCGCATCGGGCTCCCTGCTCGGCGGGGAGTCTGCTTCTCCCTCTGACCCTCTTCCTTCTCGTGCTCTCTGTCTCTCATTCTCTCTCAAATAAATAAACAAAATCTTTAAAAACAAACAAACAAACAAACCAGATAACTGAACAAAGGAGGAGAGAGACCGAGCAAGATCATGTGAGAGTCAAGTGAAAGACAGAGAAGACGCCTGTGAGTTGGGGTGGAAAGGGGAGTCGTGGGTTGGGAGGGCCAAGGACGAAGCTATGCTTCGAAAGGATGTAGAGGAGGGAGCCAGCTGAGCTGCCTTAAAATCTTCATTAGAATGTCATACAACGCTACTATATTTCGAACGTTTCAAAGTCTTTTCATGTCCGAGATTTCATTTCTATCCCCTAGGAGGCAGGTATTATGGGTGATTGGAAAAAATGGGTGATTGCTTTTAAAAGAAGCAAAGGCAAGAATAGATGTGCGAATAAGGAAGTATGGCTCATTCAGGAAGGAGGTGATGAGGGAAAAGAGAAGGAGGGTTACATTAAAGCACTTCAGGGGACTGCTCTGAGGAGGCAAGAAGGAGAGCAGTGGGGGTGGATGGCGCTAGGTTTTGTGTTACAACAGAAGCCAAGGAAAGTGGATGGAATTTTCTCTTCCTCCCCGCCCCTCCTGCCCCCTTCCAAAGTTGTTGAGGAAGGAAAAGCCTGGAGGGGACCAAGGCACAAACGTGCCAGAAAAGCATAGATTCCTGGTCAAGGGGCAGTGGATGAGCTTTAAGGGACTAGAGAACTAAAATCTTACACAGAACTTTGTGGGCTCAGTGCATCTAGTTTGGGGGTGGTGGAATGAGAACGAGGCAACAAATCTTTCATTTGACTCTCGGGTAGGTAGGTTGGTTGGTTCATTCATTCATTCATTCATTCATCCATTCATTCATTCAGCTCCATGCCCAGCGTGGAGCCCAATGTGGGGCTTGAACTCACAACCCTGAGATCAAGACCGGAGCTGATATCAAGAGCCAGGTGCTTGACCGACTGAGCCACTCAGGTGCCCCTGACTCTCACGTTTTAAAACCCTACCCAATATTAAAAACTGCCATGTTGAAACAAAGGGATAGAGAAATGAAGGAGTTAACACAAATCACAAACTCAAAAATGGGAAAGGATGCCAAGCTTTATAAGAGTCTATGTGGAGTAAAACAGTGAACTGTCTGATACACGGACTCTCCCCAAGCATAGAGACAGTAAATTTACTTAATCAGTTGGGGCTAGAGAGAGAGGAAAGTGTGAGTCAGTTATGTAGATTCCAGACTCGAGAAGAGGAGCCCATCAGGCAATCTGATTTGATTCAAGATGCAGAAAGCATGGCTGTCACCAGAGTGTATGTTCTAAATGGGTGAATTAGAAAATAAATCAAGCCATCAAGAAGGCAAGGAGGGAGAGGGCGAGAAGCAGGCACAGGTGCCTAAGTAATCTGTAGCTGATGAACAGTAATATTGCCTCCAGTAAGGAAATACACGTTAAGATTAAGCCAAGGGCAGGGCTGAGATGATGTATTCAGAGACAACCGATATGGATCAAGGAGGGGTCAGCGTCCCTAAATGACAGAAAGCGTCAAAGTACATGATGGAAGAGATGGAGGTCAACCGGCAAAGAACAGTAGGAAATTGCTCATAAACAGGGTATATGAAAGCTTCCAAAAAGGAAAATACTGAATCAAAACGAGGGAACTAGATTTTGCCAATATGAAAGGAATAAAACCTCCAGAAGACAGAAGGAATACAGAACTCTTTAAAAGGGTGAAAACCAGGAATAACTCAGCTAGGGTAACAGTTCTTATGACATCCCTTCATTTGTTAATTCATTCAACAAATATTCACTGAGTGTCTTCTCTCTGCTAGTTATGCTTTTAGGTATGGGTTAAAAAATGATAAGCAAGAGGACATGGTCTTTGACCTGAGGATCTTAATGAGAAGCAGGTAGGCAAATGCAAATTAAAATTATAGAAGAAGTGTTTATTTATTGATTTGAGAGAAAGAGAGAGCAGCAGAAGGAGAGGGAGAAGCAGGCTCCCTGCTGAGCAGAGAGTCCGATGTGGGGCTCGATCCCAGGACCCTGAGATCATGACCTGAGCTGAAGGCAGATACTGAGCCGTCTGGTGCCCTTAAAATATATTTAATTAGAAGTGTATTGAATGCTCTGAAGCAAATACATGTATAACAGGGAATCACTGGTCTTGCAGGGATGTCAGAAGAGGCCAGTACCAGCAGCATGAGTGGGTACTGCACTCTTGAATTGCTGGGGAAAAATATTTCAGATAAAAGAAGTCTCTTGTGAAAATGCCCTAGGTCAGGAAGGCTCATAGTGTGGCTGAGGATCTAAAAGGGCTGTGTGGCTGGAGTAGAGTGAGCCTGGGGGAAGGAAAGATCCAAGGCTTGGCAGAAAGCCCAGGCCATGCTGGCCACACAGATCATGTCAACGGTACCGGACTTTCCCTAAGAACAATGGGAAGCCACTAGAGCCTTTTAAGTAGGAGAGGGATACAATCCGATTTGAGATTTAGCAAGATGTCTTTGGCTGCAGAGTGGCAAAAGACTGCAGTCAGGGGGAGAAGACTGGGGATGAGTTAGGAGGCCACTGTGCCAGTCCAAGTGAGATCACCGTGACTCACACCAGGGAAGCAACGATGAAGATAGAAACAGTGAGATCAATCTGAAATGGATTTCGGAGGTAGAGTCAGTAGAACTAAATGTGGTGCGTGGTAGAGGGAGTGTCTAAGGGTGACTGATTCCAAGGTTTTGGGGATGAGCAACTTGGTGAATGGCAGTGGCATTTACCAAGAATAACAGAGCAAAATTTCTGGAGGTAAAAGAAGTTAACGACTTTTCCACTTAAAATGGCATGCTGAGTGCTGAGCAGATGAATGGAAAAGACCCCCACACACCGAACACAGCTCATGGTATTCCAGAATACAAGCTAGAGAGGTGATCCTGAACTTTCCAGAACAGAAACAGGTAACCAACAAAGAAGAGAAGAACAGCACCCTACGGGCATTTGACCTCAACCAAACATAACTGACTTCTTGAAGACAATCGAGCAACGTGGACGCATTCTGAATAAAAACCATTTTGCACCTTGCAAAACTACTGAAAAAAGTATATAGGCAAAATTAAAGCCTTTTTAGACACCCAAGGATTCAGAAATTTTACTTCCCATGATTCTCTTCTGATGGTGCATGCTAGCAAAACTGGGGTGAAAATTGGAGATAAAAGACACAGGATCCAAAAATGATAGTACTTGACTTGACTATAAAGAAAATAAGTCCCAGGATGGCTAGAGTGCAATTCATCTATTTTAGAACAGAACATAAGTGGGCTCTAGGTAGAACTTTTCGGGAGGGATCCAGTGGATTCTAGTCAATACATACAGTAAATAAGAAGTGTGCAATATTAGTGATAATGGCAGAGGGGGCATTTATTTCTTCTCCCAAGAACAAGGAAGAGACATTCAGAAACTCTAGGAAGAACTAAAAGCTATCCAAGAAAATCATCATCTAAATATGAAGCAAACTGAAATTTGATAGGACTTTGAAACTCCGTGCTGAGAACATTCTTCTTTGAGAGACCTCTAGAGATTAGGACACTGGATCCATTGGAAGAAGGAAATGTAATCCTAGCATGTTTACTTGCCTCTTTGGTGACTAATACGTGTATGTTAATTATGACATAAATGCTACTGGTTTTCAAATGTTACAGTTAACTCGTAGACCAGGCATGAATAAAATTAATGATGGTAACAGAGTAGAATGAATATATATTCATCCTTGTCTATGGAAAAAGTAAGGCACAGCTGATGCAAGTTGGAACACTGAAGTCTCAGCTTACAGAGCAGGAAGTCAAGAGAAATGATCTAGAATTCACAAAAAGAAGTTAAGTTTCACTAACACTGTTTAAGTTAACAGAGCCAATAGAGGAAGTAAACATTTTTTTAAAAGACTTTATTTATTTATCTGAGAGAGAGAGCCAGAGACAGAGAGAGAGCACAAGCAGGGGAACATCAGAGGGAGAGGGAGAAGCAGGCTCCCTGCTGAGCAGGGAGCCCGATGCGGGGACCAATCCCAGGAGCCTGGGATCATGACCTGAGCCGAAGTCAGACGCTTAACCGACTGAGCCACCCAGGTGCCCTGAGGAAGTAAACATTTTAATATAGACACCAATATTTGGGAGCTTGCCAACAAATTAGGTAATTGGATAAAATAGCCAAATTCTTAGAAATAAATACCAAAACTGATTCAAGGAGAAATTAAGAAAATCAGAATAGATCTATAACAAACAAAGTGAATGACCTAGTAATTAAAAAACTTCCCACCAAGAGAAGCTCAGGTCCAGGTGGCTTCACCACTGAATTCTATCATACATGAAGAATTAATATCAATCTCTCAAAAGTCTTTCAAAAACAGAAGAGGAAGGAACACTTGCCAAATCATTCTGATGTTACTAGTTTTGTCATTATACCCCCAAAAAGACATCACAAGGAAAGAAAACAACAGGTCATTATCTCTTATGAATATAGATGTAAAAATCCTCAAAGAAATATTAGCAAGTTGAGTCTAGCAATATATAACAAGGATTATATACCAGGATCAAGTGAGATCCCAGGAATGCCAGGTTAGCTTAACTTCTAAAAATCAATTAATCTATAGAATAAAGGACAAAATGATATCATCTTAATGGATACAGAAAAAGCATTTGAGAAAATCCAACACGTTCTCATGATAAAGGAAAAAAAAATCATCAAACTAAAGGAAACTTGCTCAATCTGATGAAGGCTATCTATAAAAAACCCACAGCTAACATCATATTTAACAGTGAGGACTGAATGATCTTCCTCAAAGATCTAGAATAGGCCAAGGGTGTCCAAGCTTGCCATTTCTACTTAAAACTGTGTTATAAATTTTAGCCAGGTCAATTAGGCAAGAAAAAGAAATAAAAAGCCATCTAGATTGGAAAGGAAGAAGTACAACTATTCATAGATCACATAAACTTGCATCTGCAAAAAACCTAAGGAATTCACAAAAATTATTGGAACTAATAAACAAGCTCAGCAAGGTTGCAGGATAGAAGATCAATATACAGAACTATAAAAAAATCATTAACAGTGACCATTCCAAACACAAAATTAAGGAAATAATCACACTTTATAACAGAATCAAAAGGAACAAACTACTCAGGAAAGAATTTTTTTTTAAAGTTTATTTATTTATTTGACAGAGAGAGACAGTGAGAGAGGGAACACAAGCAGGGGGAGCTGGAGAGGGAGAAGCAGGCTTCCCGCTGAGCAGGGAGCCCGATGCGGGGCTCCATCCCAGGACCCCGGGATCATGACCTCAGCGGAAGGCAGACGCTTAACGACTGAGCCACCCAGGCGCCCCAGGAATGAATTTAACTAAAGAAATGCAAGGGGATTAAGAGTACACTTATTGTGATGAGCACTGAGTACTGTATAGAAATGCTGAATCATTGTATTGTACACCTGAAACTAACATAACCCTGTATGTTAATCATATTTCAATGTAAAAAAATAAATGCAACACTTTTATACTCCAAACTATAAAATATTAATAAAAGAAATTAAAGAAGATCTTAATAAGATTCTATGTTGATGGATCAAAAGACTTAGTATTGTTAAGATACTTCCTAGATTGATCTACATGGAATATTATCCAGCCATGAAAGGAATGATATATGCTATAGCTCCAACATGGGTGAACCTTGAAATTATGCTAAGCGAAACAAGCTATCAATGAACTAGGGATATAAGATTAGTAGGAAATAGAGAAGCAACTACCTGGAGGACTAAATTTAGAAATTGGCAAAAACAAAACCCCAAACCCCCCAAAACTCCAAAAACAGAAAGCAAGTATCTGGAAAGGGGTAGACTGGGGAGGGCTGGCTGGAGCCGAGAACTGTTGCTTTTCATTTTGAATTCTTTATTATCCATATTTTAAAAATGTGCATCACTTGAAATTTTAGGAGACTATAAAAATATACATAAAAGTAGTGCGTACGATAATTCTTTCCCTCCCATAGACACCCATTCTTCTTCATCTTTTTTTGAAAAGAGCATGGAGCCTGACATGGGGCTTGATTTCATGACCCTGAGATCAGGAACTGAGCCGAAACCAAGAGTCACATGCTTAACCGATGGAGCCACCCAGGCGCCCTCATCTTATCCATTCTTTAGCACCGAATCAGCTTCATCTCAACGACCCCCAAGCACTAGGCATAGACTATGGAGTCCTTTCATTACATAATGAAGAGACTGCTCTTGGAGATACATTACCTGGGCTTGGCTCTAACCTGTCAGGTCTTTATTTAGCTTTGTGAAATGTTGTCGTTTTGCCAGTGTTATAGTTTCGATTAGTCATCCGTTTGCTCATTCCTTCATTTAATGTATATATTTCTTGAATACCTACACACAGTGCTAGGAACTGGGGATATTCTGGTGACAAAGACACCCGATCCCAAGGAGCTCTACTCTCTTAGGAAGGCACAGTAGTCACTAGACAATTATAAGGCGATGGACATAAAGAAGGGCACTCTAGGAGTGCATGGGAGGGGAACCTACAATCTTGGAAGTCAGCAGGGCTTTCTGGAGATGGTGACTTGAAATTGGGATCTGAAGGATGAATAGAAGCTCGCCTGGTGAAGGGGATTCAGGAGGGGGCATAGCAGCCTTGGGAGAATGGCTGCCATGTAGACTGCAAAAGAGGGGATTTAAGGGAAGGCAGGCAGAATGGCAGACCCCCAGAGATGTCCCTGTCCTAATACTCAGGGCCTGTGAGCACACGACTTTACAGGGCAAAGGTTCTGCAACGTGAGTTAATGTAGGACCTCAAGATGGGGAGCTTATCCTGGATTACCTAAGTGGCCCCATATAATCATAGGACTTTTTATAAGGAAAAGAGGAGGCGGTAAGACCCATTTCTGATTTCTGATCTCCAGAACTGCACAATAATACATTAGTGTTATTTTAAGCCTCCAGATTTACGGTAATTCATTACAGCAGCAATAGGAAACTGATAATGGAAAGAGGGCGGGAGAAATAGGGAGGGACGGGAGGATGAAGTTCCCCGGATGACATGTTAAGGAGTTTGGACTTTATTCTCAGGGCAGTAGGGGCCTTGAAGGGTCATACTTGTGTTTCAGAAAGATTGCTTCAGGCAAAGTAAGGGGGAAGTGGGGGAGGTGGGTGGCAGGACCAGGTCGCCTCATGAACCTGCTAGCGTGGACTCTTCCACACACCGCCCTGGACGGTCCTTTCTCTGGTGACGGTCCCCTGGTGTTGGCTCAGCAACGACCCTGACTTCTCTATGTCAGAAAATACCGAGTACTCCATACTGAGCTTTGAGCCAGGAAAAGAGACACGGACGGACGGACGCAAGGAGTGAAAGTTCCCGGGGCTGGGGCAGCCTCGGCTCCAAGAGGAGGTTTTCTCACCTTGGTTCTCCACGTCCTTCAGGGGGTCCACCCCTGGAGACAGGATGAAAAACATGGGTGTGGCTGGTCCTGATTCCTCAAATGAGGTCGCAAAGTCTGGCGCTCTTCCCGCCACGTATTGGCTTCCCAACTTCTCCTCGACAAAATCTCTGCCGGGAAAGAAGTACACACACGTATATCCATCACAGAACTGTGACACTTGAGACAGGGAGGCCTACAGACATGGCAGAATGTACTCAAGGTCATGGGCTTGGTAGTTAGTTACAGAGTTGGGGCCAACTTCCGGTTCCCTAGTTGTTAAGTCGACGCTTAGAACCTGTGCCGCTATTGCTGGCCTGCTGGCCTAGATCAGGGCTTGTTCTGAATCCCCATCCGACCACGTCACTGCCAACTCCTCTGGGAAGCCTGGGTGTCCTGTCCCATCACCACCATCTGCCGGAAGATGGCCAGGATCAATGCTTTCTGGAAGCCTGCAGGCAGCTACATCCCTCATACTCCTTATGCCTGCGGTCTCCCTTCCCTGCTCAAGATTTAAGGCCCTCCGCCTTCCTATGCTCTCACGCTCCTATCTCTGTTTCATCTTATTCCACTTACCAACGTTCCTTTCTAAACCTTGCAGCTGCAACCACTTATTGGTCATCTGGCCCAACTCTTGGCCTCAACTCTTCCCCAAAGACACTATTCTCTCTGCAGTCTCTTCTGTTGGGCTCATTTCCTGCCTCTGACCTACCTCAGGACTGAGTTGGGATCGTTTTCCTCCTCACCGATGACTGCTATTTCCAAACCATGACTTCTCCGTGCTTGGGGGGCTGTGGACACCACGTTCCCCTGGCTGCATCACCACGACCCCTGCACGTCGATGTCGCCCACTATTCCACCATCACTCTACTCCTTCCCTGAACACTTGACTCATGGACCATCTCCACTAGCCCGAGTGACATCAACATCCATGTGGATAATCCTCCAGATTCTTAATCTTCATATCTTCCCCCATTCAGCCACCTGAATTCATGGCCACACCTTCATCCTTGTCATTACTTGAGGACTTTTTCTATATCTGAAACCTTAAATTGAAACCTCGCACTCTCTAAGACTGTTGAATCACAGATCTGTACCTCTGAAACAAGCGCAATATATGTTAAAAAAAAGAAAAAGAAGAAGAAGAGAGCAGGAGGGGAAGAATGAAGGGGGGTAAATCGGAGGGGGAGACAAACCAGGAGAGACGATGGACTCTGAAAAACAAACTGAGGGTTCTAGAGGGGAGGGGGGTGGGGGGATGGGTTAGCCTGGTGATGGGTATTAAAGAGGGCACGTTCTGCGTGGAGCACTGGGTGTTATGCACAAACAATGAATCATGGAACACTACATCAAGAACTAATGATGTAATGTATGGTGATTAACATAACAATAAAAAATTTAAAGAAAAAAAGTTCGCTGTTTAAAGGAAAAAAAAAAAAAGAAAGAAACATCGCACTCTCTGACTAAAGCCTCCTATCAGCAATTCAACAACTGACCCTAATTCCACCTCTTGTTTGCCTGCATTGGTGTCATGACAGATGTAGGATTTTCAGTATTTTGGTCTCCCTGTTTTCGTTTTTAAAAATCATCCCCTTACTCGGGCACCTGGGTGGCTCAGTCAGTTAAGCATCTGACTCTTGATTTTGGCTCAGGTCATGATCTCAGCATCAGGCTCTACGCTCAGCTTAAGATTCTCTCTCCCTCTGCCTCTGCCCCTTGCCCCCTTTCCTGCATGCTCTCTCTCTCTCAAAAAAAGTTAAAATAAATAAGTAAAATAAAATCATCTCCTTACTCTCTTCGCTTCTTTCCTATACAGTGTAGACTCCATGGCCTATAACCTTAAAAAACAAACAAACAACTTCTTGAGGTACAATTGACATACCATAACACCCATCTATTTAAGTATACTATTCAATAATTTTTGATAAATTTACTGAATTGTACAGCTTTCACCATAATCCAGTTTTAGAACACTTTCGTCATGCCAGTAAGATTGCTCCTGCCTACTCTAAGACTTACTGCTCCCACCATCCAGCCCCAGGCAGCTGCTAATCTGCTTTCAGTCTCTACAGACTGCATGACTTATGATGTCCAGTCATTATCTCGCCATGACTTATGATGTCCAGTCATTATCTCGCCATGACTTATGATGTCCAGTCATTATCTCGCCAAAATCCTCATTCCCCCTTGCCTAACTCCTACCCTGACACACCAGCTTGAACTGAGCCACACTCTGGACCAACTTAACTCTGCATCTACACCTGGGCTGTTGGATGTTGCCGTGGAAAACCATCCAATGGTGAAGACTGGTGCCGTTACCAACATAGGGTCGTAACTAGGGAAGCCCTCAATGCTGCTGGGAGTTCTTCGGGTTTTGCTGGTCGGCCTTCTCGCCCACTTGTCACAGACTCTATTTCAAACTCTGCATCCTCCTCAAATTCCAAACCTGCCACCTCCTCTGACACACAGACTCAACTGATGGCCTTGCTCCCGACTTCTCAGAGAAAATAGAAGCCATTACACAAGATCCTCCTCAGTTTTCTTCATCCTTCTACTACCTCAGCTACAGCCTCAGCTCGTCCTCTCTCCCTTCTTTGTGGTCAGAGAGATGTTCTTCCTCTTTTTTTTTTTTATATGAAAAGATGTTCATTGTCATTAGCCATTGGGGAAATACAAATCAAAACTACAATGAGATACCACTTCATACCCATTAGGATGGCTATTATCAAAAGAAGGAGGAGGAGGAGGGGAGGGTGGGGAGGGTGGGGAGGGTGGGGAGGGGCAAAGGTTTTCTTCCTGCCGTGGATGATCCTCGCGCCTCTTCTCCGGGCACCATTATCTCTCACCACATCAGGGGTACCCAGCATCCTTCTCAATGCTGATATCGACGAGCACCTCTTTCTAAACTGTCCACTTAGATATTAAGAAAATACATGGCAAACACAGAGCCATAGGCCTTGTGGGATTTGGGATGTTGGTACAAAAGCTCCTGTTACTACGAACACATGACCTTTGTGCTCAGCTCTGCTAGTTGGGCCATGCTGAGACTGCCCCATGCCTGCCCTGGGGTTCTCCACTCTCCCGTGTCCCTTACCGCATGGCGTAGGTCATCCGGTCCGGCCGCATGACTCTCATCATGCAGAGGCGCTGCAGGGCTGTCTTGTTCTTCCACTCCTGTGGAAACTTCTCCTTCTCGGGACATTCCGATTCCACAAACTTTTTCCAGCTCTTGGCAGATCCCTCAATGTCCCGATCCAGATTATAAAATCCTTCCATTGATGCAAGTGCCTGAGAAATTTTAGAGAATCTTGCTCTGAAATGCAGTTTCCCCAGAAAGCTATAATTTTCATCGTGTTGGGGGAGGGGGTCAAAGAAGAAGATCATAGTGTAGATATAATTCTGTCTCATTCATACTCTTGTCTGGAATCTTGGACCTTTCCCCCCAGCTAAACTCAAGGAAGCAGAAGGCATTGATTCAAGTCACCTTCTGCAAACTGCACCAATAATGTGCAAGATTTAGCAAATAAAGTGTTTGGATTATTAGTGGCAGCAGAGATTGAGCAGCACTTGCCTGCAGGGTATTGTCTGGATGGAGGGACAAGAAAGGATGCCATGAATTTTCTGGTCATGGAGCCCAGACCTTTTAAGTCTCTGACTCCTTTGTTTCAGGACTCACTCCGCTGGCAACTCCTGTCGAGTTCTCTCTCAAGGCGTCCCTAGCATCATTGACTTCGTGTTAATGCCAACACTAAATTTTCCATGAGTTGCTTGTTTCCATAAGAATGAAGCACAAATGCATAACTTGGTAGTCAAATGTCTTCATTTAGTGCTTCCTTCCGATCCATCCAGTGAACCAGGCACCCTGCTTCCCTTCTACTCTGTCCAAGAGTATCTGTGGCCAACCTTGGAGCTGTGCCAGCCTCATTACCAACTCAACTCCCCGTTTACTCTACTTTCACCATGTGAGAGGTCCTTGTTCTTTCCTCTCCCCAATTCCACTCCTTCCTTTTCTTGTGCTGGTCCTGATTTGTGTGTGTTAAGGTCCTACAAGTTGTTAAAGTCCTGTTCATAATTAGCAACCTCTCTCAGGTTCATCCTCTCTAACCTAGAACACAGAACCTTCCCATCCTCCTTGTGTGTGCTACTTGGAACTACCTGTGGAGTTGATATCTTTAATAAAGGGCCTGACGCAATGTTTAGATGTTTGATTGTGATGGCTTTAAAGTCTTATCCCTCCATCTTCCTTTTCTGCTCCACATCCAGGCAAGCTGATAAGAGCGTTGGCCCTCCCTCCTCTTGTGCTGGAGGGAAGTTGTGGCATGTAATCTCCTGCCCACGTACAGGAATACTCACCCTGGCCCCAACCCTAAACTACCAAAAAAACTCCAAGGGGGTCTCCTTCCTCGGCTCCCCCCAAGCCATTTCAGACTGCTTGGGAGCTCCTCTGCTCTCCCAGAAAGACTCATTATGTGAGTAATAAACTCTTTAATACTCTCTTGGTATGTGTGTGGCATCATCAGTCTTGATATCAGAACAAAATTTTGGGTGGGGTTTCTTCTCATTCCATTTCTCCAGAGTGCCCACATAAACATTAGTCACTTGGGACATTTATTTGCAATCTTTCCATGATTACTCAACTCTGCTTGTATGTTTGGTCTCTTCAATGAGATTAAAAACTAGACTATGTCCAAACCACCTACCAAAATGCCACGAATTTTAAGGATCCCGATACATTCTTTCTATTTGAATTCATTCATTCATGCATTCAATTCAACATTTACTGAATGTCTACTACATGCCAGGTACTTGGGTAGACAAAGGAAAACAAGAAAGGACACATGCCTTCCAAGGAGCTTGCAGTCCCAAGTTAAGGAGAAAGAGGAGATGAGGGAAGCCTTAGCAGGTATACACAATTCATTTGGGCAGAGACAGAGATAAAGAGAAGGGAAGGGCATTTGTAGGGTGGGGTCAACAAGAGTCAAAGTCTGGAAAGGGAAGAGTGTGGGACATGTCAGAAAGCAGGGTGACTGCAGGAGAGGAGTCTTACCAGTGACCGGGGGCAGGTAAAGCTGGAGAAGGACAGAGACCCTTAACCTGGGCTTGCCTCGGCTCATTTCTCATGCGGATGAACCCATGTCCTGTCTTTATGTGCCCTTTCACATGGGCTCTGTGGTCCCCCAACTTCACCCTGGCCACCTAGCAGGGGATGGGCGTAACTCGTACTGAGAAGTGGGGTGGGGAGCAGTGTGTAGGATGGAGAAGGGAGCGCCAGCAGTCGAAGGTTCTGGTCTCAGCCCCCCTCTTAGGAGCCTCTTGTGACTCAGAGATTGCTTTTAAACCTTTGTGGGCTTTGATTTTCTCATTTGGAAAATGAGGCCAAGTCATCCTTGTCTGCATAGCTCATATTCTAATGCAGATACAAGTGCTTTGAAGACTATAAAGGCCTCCCTGGTGCTTCCTTGGGGTGCCTACAGTTATTGAATTGCAGTTGCTGGTGTACTTGTCTGCCACTTCCCACAAGACGGTGAGTTCCCTGTGGGCAAGGACTTTCTTAGGCGGCTTTGTATGCCTTGGCCTTGCAGGCTCTTGGCACTTAGAAAGTGCTCAATTAATAAAGTTTGACATCTGTGTGGACAGCGGGAGGGCTCTTGACAGGCTGAGAAAAGCTGCCGCTGCTGTAATCACTTCTCTCTGGGCTGAGGAACTGGCTCCCATCTTCCTCCCAGCCTGCATCACCATTAACCCTTCTGAGCACCCATTACCCCCTCCGGCGACACCACAAAACGGAGCAAATGATGCTCTGATCAGTGTCCCCAGCTGCCGCGACTGGGTCTGGGACGGACTTTCTTGAAGCTCTGGGTTGAACACAATGGCCCCATTTAATCTCCCAAATGAGGGAAAGGGATTTCTAGCCTTCTAATAAGCTAAATGGAAATGACTAATTAACCTAATTGCATTGGACTGTGTAGCAAAACACAACTGTGCTCAATTGGCATCCGGAGGGGTTGGGGAGAGGCTGACAGGGATGTGCATCACAGATGAGATTTTTATAATGAAGAAACAGAACATGCCCATTACCTTCAAGTTCAGCATTCGGCGAGATTTAAGATAAAAAAATCCTTACAGAGGGTAAACAATAAAAGCACTGTTTTATCACCCAGATTTCACTCATTACCCGCTTATTAGTTCTTTTGGAGGGCAACAAGGCAATTGACCTTCCTCACAGATAGAATTAAAAGACATTTTTTATCATGTCTTATTCAATCATATTTGTTTCTTTAGGCTAAAATCCAACGGAACACTTAAAAGGAGCCTTTATCAAAGGCTTCAGGGATGTACGTGACACACTGCGTTCTGTTTCAGCTGCTCACATCTGGCCCTGTGCTTGAGTTGGACGGGTCTGGACTCTGCCGCTCCCCATAACACAACTCACAGAAAGAGAGAGAAAGCTTCATGCATTTCTAAAAGCCTTTGAAAAGCCAGAGAAGCCTAGCCCACAAAACCAAACAAAAAGGCAAAGCAAAGCAAAGCAAACAATCCGCCTTGTGAAAAGAGAGATGGAACCAGGTGGCACAGAAGCTTCGGAGTGGAGTAACGTAAAATGAAAATAGTAGGGAGTGGCTTTGAATCCTTTATTCTTTCTGACTTTTGCTGCAGAGGGTTTTGTGGGATAACATAGACAAAGGCAACTGGACTTGATCCAAACTCACAATTCCTCAATCTTTTTCCTTCAGTGGGCAAATGCCATCAGGCATGACCCACATCAACCACAGCGTACGTACACACCACAGCTGGGTGATGAATAATCGTAAATCTTAGGCGTGAACTGTGTTCCCCAAAAAGACATGTTGGAGAAGTAACTTCCCAGACTTGTAGATGTGGCCTTATATTTGGAGACAGGGTCTTTGCAGGTTCCATCAAGGTGAGATGAGGTTACTAGGGTGGGCCCTAAGCCATTAGGACTGGTGTTCTTGTAAGGAGGGAAGATGGTCACCTGAAGACCATGGGGATGGGCTGAGTCTGCCACAAACCAAGGAGCACCTGGGGCCACCAGAAGCTGGAAGATGCAATGGAGGAACCTCTCCTAAGAGGCTCTGGAGGGAGCATGACTCTGCTGACACCTTCATTTCAGACTTCCAGACTCCAGAACTGCAAGAACACCCAGCTTGGGGTGCTTTGTTATGGCGGCTCAAGGAAACTAGCTACTGCAATCCGTTCACGTTTACTGACCATTTACTGTCTGTTCAAACCCCATGAAATGGGTATGATGACGGCCATTTTGCTGATGAGGAATGAAAAGTTCAGAGGAATAAGATAATATGCCAGAGGCCACATACACTCAAACTTGAACTTGAACCCAGGAATGTCTGACTCCAGAGCCTGTGTTAACCAGTCTATCATTGCAGCAGTTCTGCAAAGGGGCTCAATCAGAACTGATTTCCAGAATTTATCTTCCATAAGGGCACATAGGAGGCACTATTCTCAACTCTAGGTCTACACTGTCCAACAAGGTTGTCAATGAGCCGGTGAAATTGGCTCATGTGACTGAGGAAGTGTGTTTTTAATCCACCTAATTGTAATTATTTTTAAAATTTAGGTTTAGAAACTGGAACTTGCTTTCATAGTTGGAAAACTTTTAAGTATGTTTGGAACAACTGAGGTATAGGAATCAATGATTTTAAATCTAGATTTTAGGAAATCTAAATACTTTATCAAGTATTTTTTAAAAGATTTTATTTTATTTAAGTAATCTCTACACCCAATGGGGGGCTCAAACTCACAATCCTGAGATCAAGATCACATGCCCCAGGCACCCCTTAAATATTTCCAATGAAAATTTAACATCTGAACTGAAATGAGCTATTAGTATAAAAAATACACACCAGAATTCAAATACAAAAATATAAAATATTTCATTAATAATTTTTTTAAAGATTTTTTTTAAGATTTTATTTATTTATTTGAGAGAGAGAGAGAATGAGAGACAGAAAGCACGAGAGGGAAGAGGGTCAGAGGGAGAAGCAGACTCCCCGCCGAGCAGGGAGCCCAATGCGGGACTCGATCCCGGGACTCCAGGATCATGACCCGAGCCGAAGGCAGTCGCCCAACCAACTGAGCCACCCAGGCGCCCTCATTAATAATTTTTATAACAATTGCATATGAAATGGTAATTTGGCTACACTAGGTTAGAGAAAATACATTATTAAAATTAATTTATTTCCTTTTATATTTTTCAATGTGGCTACTAGAAAATTTTATTTTATTTTTTTTTAAAGATTTTATTTATTTATTTGTCAGAGAGAGAGCAAGCGAGCACAAGCAGGGGGAGTGGCAGGCAGAGGGAGCAGCAGACTCCCTGCTGAGCAAGGAGCTGATGCGAGACTCGATCCCAGGACATGGGATCATGATCTGAGCCGAAGGTAAACGCTTAACTGAGCCACCCAGGTGTCCCGAAAATTTTAAATTACATATGTGACATGAATTATATTTCTTTCGGACAGTGCTACTCTAGAGTATGTCAATTCATTCATATCTTATGTAGCCTAGAAAAGTTGATGGTTTTCTACACATATCTTCACAAATCTCTGCATTTATTATGATTTTTCTTAAGCATTTTAGAAATTGTTGTGAATGGGGTTCTTCCTTATTTCTTTTCCAATGTAGTGTTCCTCTTCTTATTTGCCAGATGGAGCCCAGGATGACAAATGCAGTTAATAGATGAAAGTCAAATCACACCTTTATTATTTTGGCCAGGGATCAGCAAACTACAGCTTGCAGACCCAATCTGGCTCACCACCTGTGTTTGTAAATAAAGTTTTATTGGAACTCAGCCATTTCCATTTGCTTCCATATTGTGTGTGACTGGCAGAGCTGAGTAGTTGTGACAGAGTCTGGCCCTCAAAGCATAAATATTTACTATGTGACCCTGTACAGAAAGTTTAATGGAGCTTGATTTAGATACAGCCCTGATTTAGCTACAGACGATGAAAAGAATAGCTGCAGACTCTGAAAAAGAAGTTAGAAAAATATTTTGGGCAGTAGTGGCATGAGTGGTATTAGCCTTGAATTTCCTAAGATGGTCCCTTTGAAGAGGAGAGCATGCATATAAATATTAAGTTGTGGGCTTCCGTTATAAAGTAAATCAACTTGGGTGGCTCTCAAGGGAATTATGCTCCGCAAACAAGCCAGTCTGCAAAGGTTCCATACTGCAGGATTCCATTTACATAACATCCTTGGGAGGATAAAATTATACAAACGAAGAATCGATTAGTGGTCATCAGGCATTAGGGGAGGGAGCACGTTGTTCTGGTTAAAAAGGGCAACATGAGGGATCCCTCTAGTGATGGAATTTTCTGTATCTTGACCAGGGTGGTGGTTACATGAATCTTCACATATGAAAAACTAAACACACATTCACACACAGGTGCATAAAAACTAGTGAAATCACAGCAATATTAATGGATTGTATCAATGGAAATTTCCTGGATGTGATGTTGCATGACAGGAATGCAAGATGTTATCGCTAAGGGACAGAGGGTACAGAGGATATTTCTGTTTCTTATAACTGCATGTGAATTTATATTATCTCAAAAATTTAAACAAATCAATAAAAAAATATAAAGAGAAAGAGAACCAATCCTATTACTTTAGACTCCTTCTTCTTTGTCCTACGAACCATGTATAAGATGGAACAAACATGGAAGATTACAAACAGGGTTCATTCTGTGTAGATGCCAGAGCTCCCAAAGCACCAGCACCTGCTGTGTGTACTCATTCAGGTGTGGACCTAACAGCTGCCCACGTGGACAGCAGGCCAGGCCTCTGCGGTGGGTGGTCACTTCGTTAACGTTACTGCCCGGCATCATGTCACACCCTGTCCATGCATGCATGGTCCCTACAGAAAGGAGCTTATAGTTTGTGATCTTTTCATAGAATAACGTTCATAGAATCTCAACTAAACTAAACTGCACAACATGGGAGCACCCGGGTGGCTCAGTAGGTTAAGCGCCTGCCTTCAGCTCAGGTCATGATCCCAGGATCCTGGGATCGAGCACCGCATCGGGCTCCCTGCTCAGCAGCGAATCTGCTTTTCCCTCTGCCTCTAACCCCGCCCCGCGCTCGTGTGCATGCGCATACATGTACGTTCTTAGGCGGCTTTGTATGCGTTGTACTCTCTCTCTCGCAAATAAATAAAATCTTTTTAAAAAATAAACTAAGCTGCACAACATGGCAAGAAAATGGGCTTTGCATTAAATGGGAACAGATACCACCTACCTCCTGGGTGAACGTGAGAAGAAAATGCATTTCGAAGGTGTTCAATAAATGTGAGCTATGATGAACCACTGAGAATCCCAGGCTGGAATGCATCCCCTGCTTGGAGGCTGAGTTGGGACTCACATTGACATGCCTGAACAGAGCTTGGCATCTGTCTGCTTCCTGGAAGCCCTGTTGCAGCACCCCGTGCCAGCCCCAGGGCCTCACAGAGGAGTGCACATGCCAGCCCTAAGCGCAGGCAGGCGCAAGGCAGGGAAGCTTGCAAGATCTTACCGCTTCCCCACATCCTGGAGGCAGAGCCCTTAACTTGCATGTACCTGCTCCTCTACAGAGCCTTCCCAGCAGGCCCAGGAAGGGTGAGCTCTGCCGTGGGGGGCCAGGTAAAGGCATGCACCTATGTTTAACACAGCTCCCTGCAAGAAACCTCAAAGGAAGCCCTGCTGACTTCATGGGGAAAAACTCTAAGAGATGAGAACCTGACTTATTCCTGGAGGCCTTTCCTACTGACCTTGATGCCTCCCCAGGCCTGATGGGAGAGGAAGCCCACGGGACTGGTGACACCCGTCTGTCCTGGAGATCGAAGCAGGAAATCCAGCTCTGCCGCATCAACTTCCTGGTTCATGAGGAGAATCTGCAATGTAGAAGAATGGTACCACATTTCTTTAGGAGGTGGGAGTCACAGGGTTCTGGAGATCTTGGGGTTGGCACTCAGGGTAATTATTGCTGCTTTGAACCCTAGAGTTTGCCACCAGTTTTGGTTGTTGAAAGAGGGTGGAGAGTAAGAAATTGGGTATCTCCACCTCACACCAGTCAGAATGGCTAGAATTAACAAGTCAGGGAACGACAGATGTTGGTGGGGATGTGGAGAAAGGGGAACCCTCCTACACTGTTGGTGGGAATGCAAGCTGGTGCTGCCACTCTGGAAAACAGTATGGAGGTTCCTCAAAGAGTTGAAAATAGAGCTACCATACGATCCAGCAATTGCACTACTGGGTATTTACCACAAAGATACAAATGTAGGGATCCGAAGGGGTATGTGCACCCCAATGTTTATAGCAGCATTGTCCACAATAACCAAACTGTGGAAAGAGCCAAGATGTCCATCGACAGATGAATGGATAAAGAAAAGGTGGTATATATACACAATGGAATATTATGCAGCCATCAAAAGGAATGAGATCTTGCCATTTGCAACGACGTGGATGGAACTGGAGGGTGTTATGCTAAGTGAAATAAGTCAATCAGAGAAAGACATGTATCATATGACCTCGCTGATAGGAAGAATTTTTAACCTCGGGAAACAAACTGAGGGTTGCTAAAGTGGGGGTGGGGTGGGAGGGATGGGGTGGCTGGGTGATAGACATTGGGGAGGGTATGTGCTATGGTGAGCGCAGTGAATTGTGCAAGACTGATGAATCACAGATCTGTACTTCTGAAACAAATAATGCAACATATGTTAAGAAAAAAGAAAAAGAAGAAGATAGCAGGAGGGGAAGAATGAAGGGGAGTAAGTCGGAGGGGGAGATGAACCAGGAGAGACGATGGACTCTGAAAAACAAACTGAGGGTTCTAGAGGGGAGGGGGGTGGGGGGATGGGTTAGCCTGATGATGGGTATTAAGGAGGGCACGTTCTGCGTGGAGCACTGGGTGTTATGCACAAACAATGAATCATGGAACACTACATCAAAAACTAATGATGTAATGTATGGTGATTAACATAACAATAAAAAATTAAAAAAATATTATCCAGAAAAAAAAAAAAGAAATTGGGTATCTGTGCAAATCACTCCTGGGTGTGTGTGTATTCGCCCCAAATAACTAACCCTAAACCTTGGTTAGCAAGCATTTCGTACATCAGTCCTAAAGGCCACGGAGTACATCTCCGCAATAGAATTAAGAAGATGACACATACAGGGGCGCCTGGGTGGCTCAGTTGTTAAGCGTCTGCCTTTGGCTCAGGTCATGATCTCAGGGTCCTGGGATCGAGCCCCGCATCGGGCTCCCTGCTCCGCGGGAAGCCTGCTTCTCCCTTTCCCACTCCCCCTGCTTGTGTTCCCTCTCTCGCTGTGTCTATCAAAAAAATAAATAAAATCTTTAAAAAAAAAAGATGATACGTACAAATGACATGATTTGAGGAGAATGTCGAAGTCACATGTAGATATACGCAAAACAGAAATGCATACATGAATCAACAATGCAAAAGTTTCCAGAATAGGGGAGTGGCCAGCAAGCAGGGGTGAGGAGACTAATTTGATTAAACCTTCTATATGTAGTTTTGAATTGGGTGTTGGAGAAGCTAAGAGGTGGGACTGTCTAGGCAGGGAGGGAAGGTGCTCCGGAAAGGGACTAAGGAGTGGGCAGAGGCTAGGAGGGGGAGTTGGTGAGGAGTGTGCAGCGGAAGGTAGAGTGCTCTCTAGAGCTAATAAATGATTCACACTGAGAGGTGCTTGGGAAATTGTCCATCCCCTTTTAAATGGTGTTCTGTGCTCAGAACAGATGGGAATGCTCACTAAGAAATAATAATTTGGCAAGTTTGAGGAAGAGTCTCTAAGGGAGGAAAAAGGCCTGGTAAAATGAAGTTAAAATATTTATGAGGAGAGAAGAGCGAAAGCTAGGGTTGGAAGCTCCTTGGGGCCTGGGGGCAATGAGTGTCAGGAGAGAAGATGCTGGGGTTCAAGCTTTTTATAAGTAGGCTCCACGCCCAGCATGGAGACCAACGTGGGGCTCAAACTCACAACCCTGAGATCAAGACCTGAGCTGAGATCAAGAATCAGATGCTTAACTGACTGAGCCACCCAGGTGCCCCAAATTAAAAATTTTTAAAAAGTAATCTCTGTGCCCAATGTGGGCTCAAAGTCACAACCCCAAGAGCAAGAGTTGCATGCTCTGCTGACTGAGCCGGCCAGGTGCTCCAAGGTCTTTTTATGATGGCCACACTCATCTGGGCTGGAGAGGGAACACAGAGGGTAAGGGGGAGAAGCCACACTACCACATCCCCGTGCATTCAGGCTTTGCAACATGCAAAAAGAGTCAGCCCAGAAGTGATCATAGACTGTTTGGTGTCTAGAATTGAAAGAGGCCTTCAAGATAATTTAGTGTGTGCTCCCAATTAACTTAGGGAAAAAATTCCCAATCCTAAATGATTAGAGGGATAAATGCAAGAAAATAAAATTTTCTTGGCTTTTTGAAGTTGATAATAAGTGGAAGACAAGGCTTTTCTCATTAACACTGGAAGTTCCTGATGCACCCAAACCCTTGAGAATCAGAGTTCTTAAGGACCTCTTCAAGGCCAAGGCTGCCATGGCTATGGAAAGCATTTGTAACTTCTTATTCCATGGGAAGTTTGGGACATTAAACCCGCATCTCTCAAGGTAAATAAATAATGAGGATGCTGCAAATTTTCTTACAGCATCTCAAAAAGTATCTAGTTATTTGTATGGCCATTGAGTTTCATTGTTTGTGCCAGTTTGGCACAAACTGGTAGGCTGCTGGAAGGCTATGTTGAGGAGGATCGTAGGTAATCCGAGGAAAAGAAGAAGTACAACAGTTGATCAGCCATGGCTGCCATGAGTGGGACAATCGTGAGGCAGCACGCGTGCACCATATTGGACCTTCTTGTCCGATGCCTCTGCTTAGAGCCAAACTGTCTTCACATTCTATGGGAAGCGTTATGAAAAGAAGAAACTTTCTTTACACCTGCTGGTTGGGCACTGGAAAATGACCTCTCTTCTAGAAACTTCTTCAATCCACTTTTACCTGAAAGGTAAGCTGAGCAAGATAAGTCAGCTTATCACACTCGAAAAGCCCACGGGTGGTGTACTGGTACACAGAGAAGGTGATGCTGTCTATCAGATTGGTCACGCGCTCCTTGAGGCTCTCATCTGGGGCAGCCTTCTCCACAGCCTTCTGGAAGACGATGCTGAACGCCTGGGGGCAGGAGGTTGGACACTGGTAATTTACACAGATCTCTTTGTATATAGCCAGTAAACTTAACCTGTGAAGAATATTGTAATTTGCCAGCCACAGAAATGTTTTCCCAGCATATCCTGCCAAGAAGGGACCGTGGCAACAAGACAACATGCTATTAGCTTTTTTCTTAGTTTGCTTATATGAATTATTATGTTGCCATGAAGTGGGCAACGCTTTGAGGCATACAGACAAGAGCCTACAGTTTTGACCAGTGAAAAGTAACTATCCAGTAGCCCAAATCATTAAATTAGATCCAGGAAGTTTTGTTGGATAACTACCCCCAAAAAACACAGCCAACAATAACCAGTTGGGATTAATGATCCCAGCCAGTAAATTCCAGATTTCTTGATGGTAGAACGAAAATGTGTTGGGACAAATTTTTGTCTTAAAGGGCCCCTTGTAAACATCCTGGGCACTCAGAATATTTTAAAATAATTATTTTTCCATTTGGGAATGATCAGAATCTCATGTGTTGTATTTCTTCCTATGAACTGTGCATTCATTTGGAGAGTCCACTTACATGTTCCTTATTTCCTGATAGACCCTTCCTTCAATCAGAGAGCAGGCAGCATAGCCTGCTTTGGCTATATCTTCTGAACATGAAGGCTTTCATATGAAATACCAATTTACATGAGTCAATTTTTCATTATTTTAAAGTATACAGCATTTATAAAAGTAAATATTAGTAATGCTACATTTTGAATGTGATATTTATACAACGCATCCTTAAAGGAAATCGAAATCAAGCTATCATTGGGCCTTTTCAATTCGTGGCTATGCAGATTTCCAGTCTTTCTCTATTTTCCTTTCGTGGCTTCAAAAAGAAAATAAAAAAATTCTTAGGTCTTTCTAACACCAGGTATTGAACCTCAATGGAAACGATATACAATCTGTGTCTCGATATTTCCTCATTTGCAAAATGGGGGGGAATATGAATTCCTCTATTTCATAGTTCCATTGTGTTTCTTGTTACTGAAACCCTTGCAGCCTTCCTTCTTCATTCAGTGTTGAGGACTGCAGCAACATCTGACCACCCTCAACCCAATCCCCTGGGATGTTTCCCTGCACTTGGAAGGCTGGGGATTGGAAGAACAGCTTGGTAGAAGCAGATCTTGCCATGCAGTTCCACACAGAACAATCTGAGAAACTTCCCCTTGCAGAGCAGGTCTGTAGAGACCATGTGGGTAGCTTCCCTCTGCCCCCCAGTGGTTAGTGTGGTATTTTTTCCCCCTAAAACTCTCTTTCTTGAAATGACAGCAATCAGTACATAATTTCTAGTTACTAAGCTTAAACAAAGTGATTTGCAAGTCAGGAAAAGATCAAAAGAACATTTAAGGACCTAAGTACACTCAGCATTTTTTTTCTTTTTTAATTTTTTAATTGTTATGTTAATCACCATACATCATTAGTTTTTGATGTAGTGTTCCATGATTCATTGTTTGTGCATAACACCCAGTGCTCCAGGCAGAACGTGCCCTCCTTAATACCCATCACCAGGCTAACCCATCCCCCCAACCCCCCTCCCCTCTAGAACCCTCAGTTTGTTTTTCAGAGTCCATCGTCTCTCATGGTTCGTCTCCCGCACCGATTTACTCCCCTTCATTCTTCCCCTCCTGCTTTCTTCTTCTTTTTTTTTTCTTAACATATTTTGCATTATTTGTTTCAGAAGTACAGATCTGTGATTCAACAGTCTTGCACAATTCACAGCAGTCACCATAGTACATACCCTCCCCAATGTCTATCACCCAGCCACCCCATCCCTCCCACCCCCTACCACTCCAGCAACCCTCAGTTTGTTTCCTGAGGTTAAAAATTCCTCCTATCAGCGAGGTCATATGATACATGTCTTTCTCTGATTGACTTATTTCACTCAGCATAACACCCTCCAGTTCCATCCACGTCGTTGCAAATGGCAAGATCTCATTCCTTTGGATGGCTGCATAATATTCCATTGTGTATATATACCACCTCTTCTTTATCCATTCATCTGTCGATGGACATCTTGGCTCTTTCCACAGTTTGGCTATTGTGGACATTGCTGCTATAAACATTGGGGTGCACGTACCCCTTCGGATCCCTACATTTGTATCTTTGGGGTAAGTACCCAGTAGTACAATTGCTGGATCATAGGGTAGCTCTATTTTCAACTGTTTGAGGAACCTCCATACTGTTTTCCAGAGGGGTTGCACCAGCTTGCATTCCCACCAACAGTGTAGGAGGGTTCCCCTTTCTCCACATCCCCGCCAACATCTGTCGTTTCCTGACTTGTTAATTTTAGCCATTCTGACGGGTGTGAGGTGGTATCTCATTGAGGTTTTGATTTGGATTTCCCTGATGCCGAGCAATGTTGAGCACTTTTTCATGTGTCTGTTGGCCATTTGGATGTCTTCTTTGGAA
Source organism: Callorhinus ursinus (assembly GCF_003265705.2). Classification (NCBI taxonomy): domain Eukaryota; kingdom Metazoa; phylum Chordata; class Mammalia; order Carnivora; family Otariidae; genus Callorhinus; species Callorhinus ursinus. The sequence goes on along the minus strand of NW_027397105.1, from coordinate 5,944,052 downwards.
AAATGTCTGTTCATGTCTTCTGCCCATTTCTTGATTGGATTATTTGTTCTTTGGGTGTTGAGTTTGATAAGTTCTTTATAGATTTTATATACTAGCCCTTTATCTGATATGTCTTTTGCAAATATTTTCTCCCATTCTGTCGGTTGTCTTTTGGTTTTGTGGACTTTTTTATTTTTAATTTTTTATTGTTATGTTAATCACCATATATTACATCATTTGTTTTGGTGTAGTGTTCCATGATTATTTGTTCATAACACCCAGTGCTCCACGCAGAACGTGCCCTCTTTAATACCCATCACCAGGCTAACCCATCCCCCTACCCTCCTCCCCTCTAGAACCCTCAGTTTGTTTTTCAGAGTCCATCATCTCTCCTGGTTCGTCTCCCCCTCTGACTTACTCCCCTTCATTCTTCCTCTCCTGCTATCTTCTTCTTTTTCTTTTTTCTTAAAATCTGTTGCGTTATTTGTTTCAGAAGTACAGATCTGTGATTCAACAGTCTTGCACAATTCACAGCGCTCACCGTAGCACATACCCTCCCCAATGTCTATCACCCAGCCACCCCATCCCTCCCACCCCCCACCACTCCAGCAACCCTCAGTTTGTTCCTGAGATTAAGAATTCCTCATATCAGTGAGGTCCTATGATACATGTCTTTCTCTGATTGACTTATTTCACTCAGCATAACACCCTCCAGTTCCATCCACATTGTTGCAAATGGCAAGATCTCATTCCTTTTGATGGCTGCATAATATTCCATTGTGTATATATACCACTTTTTCTTTATCCATTCATCTGTCGATGGACATCTTGGCTCTTTCCACAGTATGGCTATTGTGGACATTGCTGCTATAAACATTGGGGTGCACGTACCCCTTCGGGTCCCTACATTTGTATCTTTGGGGTAAATACCCAGTAGTGCAATTGCTGGATCGAATGGTAGCTCTAATTTCAACTGTTTGAGGAACCTCCATACTGTTTTCCAGAGGGGTTGCACCAGCTTGCATTCCCACCAACAGTGTAGGAGGGTTCCCCTTTCTCCACATCCCCGCCAACATCTGTCGTTCCCTGACTTGTTAATTTTAGCCATTCTGATGGGTGTGAGGTGGTATCTCATTGAGGTTTTGATTTGGATTTCCCTGATGCCGAGCAATGTTGAACACTTTTTCATGTGCCTGTTGGCCATTTGGATGTCTTCTTTGGAAAAATGTCTGTTCATGTTTTCTGCCCATTTCTTGATTGGATTATTTGTTCTTTGGGTGTTGAGTTTGATAAGTTCTTTATAGATTTTATATACTAGCCCTTTATCTGATATGTCATTTGCAAATATTTTCTCCCATTCTGTTGGTTGTCTTTTGGTTTTGTGGACTGTTTCTTTTACACTCAGCATTTTCTTTACACTCCACTAACTCTGGCTCGCTTTTGCTTTTCATCCTAAAAAGGACTCCTTGTCCTGCTCTCACTTCCAGTGTCTGCAGAGCCCGGCGCCGGGCTGACTTCCATTTGCACGACCCCTCTTGGAGGTCGTCTGCTGCACACACAGTCTTATGGCTGTCTCTAGCCACCTTGTTGCCCTTCCAGGGCCCTTGTCCATTGCCTTGTACCTTAGATATGTTTCATCTTGTCATTTATCAGATTGTGGGCACACTGAGGTCAGGTCTCAGCAACTTTCTTCTCTTCCCTAGAATCCAGCCCAGCTCTTCATGTATGGAAGTCACTGGAAAGATCTGTTAATGAATGACTGTGTCACACTAGTGCCCTGAAGAGCTTAGGCAGAGCATGAGAGATGCTCCAGACCAGGGATCTCAAACTCAAATGCCTCCAGGGACTGGGTGTGTAAGACCAAATTGGGAGGGGGGGAAAGAACATGGTCACAGGGAGGCACAAGCCCATCTGGGAGCAGCCATCCCTTAGCTCTGGCAAATACGTGCCCTGCGTGGAGCGCAAGCTCAGTGTTGCCAAATCTTACACACTTTCATGGGAAGCCAGAAATTTGGGTTTGTATGAAATCTCCTCACTTTTAAATCTTCACACCCAAGAAAGGTATATGAAAAGCCCTCTGAAAACAGGTCAACAGGCCTTCAGCTCTGTGCTCTTTGCTTCTATGTGATTCTTCCCTTCCCTGTCTCTTTGAGAAACCTCATTCCTGCAGCTGGGTCCCACAGGGAACCTCAGAAAGGTGCTGTCCTTCTCAGGACACCCTGAGCACCTGGCAAGTGAAGTCTCATTAACCCCTCTCTTTGCCTTGGGCTGAGTTTTGAAGAAAAATGACAATCACATGGGTTTCATCTTAACCATGTTATGAACTTCCAAGCTTGTTCACGACTGGCTCTTGAAGAGTTTTTGCTTGTATAAAAGCAAATAGACACATTTGAATATATTCCTGCTCAAAACAATTTAGAGGACTGGGATGTGCGGCCCCTGCTCTGAGAATGCCTCTCCTTTCTCTGGAACAACAAATATCGAGTCCAACCTCAGACCAAAGCCAAGACCACAGAGACTCCTGTGGCTGGTTTTTCGTCAAATCACACAAGGCTTCGAAGTGTACTGTTGTTTTGGTGCCTCTGAAGACACTTCATCGCCTTATCATTAAGCATTTAAATCTGCGTTCAATGACCAAGCTGGTCGGCGATTCTTAACAACAGTATGGGGCCCCAAAATGCCCTCCTCCCCCAAATAGCACTTCAAATGATGAAACAAGCCTCTACCAGGATGCTATTGCTGCAAAACAACTTACAACATTTTTGGGAACACATATTTTCATGGGTTTCATTTAATTTCTTTTCAACTACTCTCAGAACTAGGGAGCAATCTTGCAGTTATGAGGCTTATCATGCTAACTTTCATACTGTCTTAAAATATTTCATAATTCTTTCATCTGTTGCTTTGACCTGAATACAAGGTTAAGTATTAGATTTCTTTTAAAAACATAAAATATTATTAATTTTTTAGAGGGGTGGGAGGGGCAGAGGGAGAGAGAGAGCATCTTAAGCAGGTTCCACACCCAGCGTGGAGCCCCTTGTGGGACTCGATCTCATGACCCTGAGATTATGACCTGAGCTGAAATCAAGAGTCAGATGCTTAACTGGCTGAGCCACCCAGGTGCCCCAAACCATAAAATATTATAAACACATTTCATGTAATCTGCAGAGACCCTGAGTTGAGGGAAGGGGACATGGAAATGGTTAAACGCCACCTGCAATTTAATGAGCTCCAGGTCCTGGAGACATTCTGATTTCTCACCGGCTCACCTCCATCCCCACAGCGTGGTCCCCCATATGGCAGTTTACCTTCCCAGAGTAAGCTGTGTGCTCTGAGTGTGTGTATGAGGGTGTAAGTGTGTGTGTCTCTCCTCCGTTAAGTCAAACAAGGAGGTTGTTCAGAAATACCCCACTACCCCTGTTGTCACTTCAACTGTGGTCTTTCCGTGAATACCCTAGGGGAGAAAGATAGACTTTTAACGACTTGCTTAAAATTTACAGGGCTTTATTTTTTCATTAGTAAGTTAAGTTTAGTCAGCACTTAAAATTTGCTAACGTCTTTGGTTTAGAAATATTTCAGCAACCATAAAGCAGTAGCTTTGAGGATATTAGGGTAATAAGACAAGTCCCTTAAGGATGGGCTGCAATTATTGCCTGCTTTGGTCTTTAACTGGTATGAATGACATGCACCTTTGATTGTCCCTCTATCATATTTTAAGATCTTTGGGGGCAGGGGTCACTTCTGATATTTCTTGGTCCTCCACCCCGCAATCAGTAAGCTCAGCACCCACCACATCATCTGTGCTCACTGAGTGAGTCAGCCATCTTCTGTTCCAGCCGAAGTAACCCGTGAGTCCTGAATGACCCAATTAAAGAGATGAAGATTGTAATGCTGGTCTGAAGGCACTGTAGCTGTCTTCCCAGACTTGATCTGGAAGACCTGCCCTAGCTAATGAAGCCCACAGATAAGCTCTCACAGAGAGTTGTGGTGGCTATATTACGATGATTATGCAAAAAACTGCAGGTGTAAGTCACCTTGAGAGAAAACTGGTACATCGGGTGGATCTTGCTGAGGTCATTCATGATGAAGTAGAGCAGAGAGGCTCGGGCAGCTGCTGGCCGGTAGTGCTCTCGGGCCTCATTGATTTTCACTTCTGTCACCTTGGCCTCTTGGACCTGTTAAGGAGGGAAACAGTGGTCCATTGTTCTGACCAACCCATCAGCCTGGCCTCTCTGTGTCAATAGACGTGTCTATGTGCGGAGGGAGGGATGGGTCTGGGTGGGGATGGCAGCCAGAAGGTTAGGAAGCTGCCATGTTAATTAATTAATTAATTAATATTTTGGAGAAAGAGAACACACATGTCCTTATGCATATGTGCACGGGGGAAGGGGCAGAAGGAGAGAGAGAATCTTAAGCAGGCTCCATACCCAGTGCGGAGCCTGACGTGGGGCTCAATCTCATGACCCTGGGATCATGACCTGAGCCGAAATCGAGAGTTGGACCCTTAACTGACTGAGCCACCCAAGTGCTCCATGCTGTGGTATTTTTTTAGTAGTGCTTCAGTGAGAAAGGAGGCGACATACTCCATCTTTCATGAGGGTGAGAGTGCTAGCTCTTCCAGCTGGGAAGTGTGGGCCATGCAAGCTTCTGAGCTCCATTTCAAATGAGAAAGATTTCATGGAAAAAATATATATAACTTGAAAATAAATAAACTTATGTATGTATGTATGTATATATATATATTTACATATATAGTACTTGAAAACAAACCAGAATTCCAGGCAGCGAAAATCCAGTGAAGAGAGGAAGAAAAGATGGTGGAGGAGTAGGGGACCTTATTTCAACTGGTCCCCGGAATTGAGCTGGATATCTACCAGACCACTCTGAGCACCCATGAAACCAGCCTGAGATGTAAGAAGATCTGGATCTCTACAAACAGAATATCGCAGGCGGTTGGTTTTGAGGTACGAAGTGGGGAGCCCTGATTCCGGGGGCAGATTTTGGAGGATAAACGGCAGGGGGAGGGAGCCTGTCCGTGGGGATCCTCCACCGCCAGTGAGCGACAGCCTTGAGTGCTGGCGACAGGGCACAGACTCACAGACCGGTAGCGGAACTGAAGAACTTTGGGGCAGCCCCCAGGTTGGAAACCCAGAGTGGAGGGGTCGTGCGTGCGATCTGGGAGTGGCTGGCAGTTTTAGAAGCACAAAGGGTAGAGACGTGCCCCAACCTGGAGGCAGGACTGGGGGCGCTGTGGAGGGGCGCACAACCCAGGACACTGCAGTTTATAGCAGTATGGACAGAAACGGAGACAGTGTGGCCTGGAGAGCTCACTGAAGAACAGACTGCAATCTGCTCTGAGACAGAGGGCTGGACATGGTCTCTTCTGCTCTGACTTGGGGAAGAGATGCAGAAAGCTGCCAGGGAAAGCTGCCAGAGAACAAAAGCCCCCAAAACTGATTCCGGCTGAACCCAGCCCCCGCCACAGGTGGGCAGGGCAACTCCGCCCAAACAGGGTTGCCTGAGTCACAGTGCGGCAGGCCCCTCCCCCAGAAGACAGGCTGGGAAAACAAGAGGCCAGCAACCCTAAGGTCCCAAGAAAACAGGTGCATCTTGCTTGGGTTCTGGTCAATAATTTGGACTCTATACATTCCCTCAAACACCCATCAACAGAATGACTAGGAGGAGGAGCCGCCAAAATAGAAGACTCAAAGATTATGACTTAGGCTGCAGATTTAGAAATGCATGCAGATATAACCAAGATGTCAGAGATGGAATTCAGGCTAGCAATTGTGAAGACAATGGCTAGAATGGAGAAATCAATTAATGGCAACATAGAGTCTCTAAGGGCAGAAATGAAAGCTGAATGGCAGAACTTAAAAATGCTATCAATGAGATAGCCTTGATCCAATCTAGATCCAATCCAATCTAGATAATCTAACAGCTAGGGTAAGTGAGGCAGAAGAACGAATAAGTGACCTGGAAGACAATTTAATAGATAAAAAGGGAAAAGAGGAGGCCAGGGAAAAACAACTCAGAATCCATGAAAATAGAATCAGAGAAATAAGTGACACCATGAAGCATTCCAATGTCAGAATAATTGGAATCCCGGAGGGAGTGGAGAGAGAGAGAGGACTAGAAGATGTATTTGAGCAAATCGTAGCTGAGAACTTCCCTAATCTGGGGAATGAAACAAACATTTGCATCCTAGAGGCAGAGAGGACCCCTCCCAAGATCAAGGAAAACAGCCCAACACCCTGGCATGTAATAGTAAAACTCACAAATCTTAGAACAAAGGAAACCATCTTAAGGGCTGTTAGGGGGAAGAGATTCCTTTTGTACAGAGGGAGGAACATCAGAATAATGTCAGACCTCTCCACAGGGACCTGGGCAAGCCAGAAAGGCCTGGCAAGACATATTCAGGATACTAAATGAGAAGAACATGCAGCCAAGAATACTTTATCTGGCAAGGCTGTCATTTAGAATGGATGGAGAGATGCAGAGCTTCACAACCAGCAGAAACTGAAAGAATATGTGACCACTAAGCCGGCCCTGCAAGAAATATTAAGGGGGGGTTCTATAAAAGGAGAAAGACCCCAAGAGTGATATACAACAGAAATTTACAGGGACAATCTATAAAAACAACACCTTCACACGCAACATGATGACAATTAATTCATATCTTTCAATAATCACTGTCAACATGAACGGCCTAAATGCTCCCATAAAACAGCACAGGGTTGCAGACTGGGTAAAAAGACAGGACCCATCCATATGCTGTCTACAAGAGACTCATTTTGAACCTAAAGATACATCCAGACTGAAAGTGAAGGGATGGAGATCCATCTTCCATACCAGCAGATCTCAAAAGAAAGCTGGGGTAGCAATTCTTGTATCAGACAAATTAGATTTTAAACTAAAGTCTGTAATTAGAGACACAGAAGGACACTATATCGTTTTTAAAGGGTCTATCCAACAAGAAGATCTAACAATTATAAATATCTATGCCCCCAACATGGGAGCAGCCATCTACATAAGCCAACTGTCAACCAAAATGAAGAGTCATATTGATAACAATACGTTAATTGTAGGAGACCTCAATACTCCACTCTCGGCAATGGACAGATCATCTAAGCAGAAAATCAACAAGGAAACAAGACCTCTGAATGATACACTGGACCAGATGGACCTCATAGATATATACAGAACATTCCACCCTAAAACAACAGAATACTCATTCTTCTCGAGCGCACATGGAACTTTCTCCAGAACAGACCACGTACTGGATCACAAATCAGGTCTCAACTGATACCAAAAGATGGAGATTATTTCCTGCATATTCTCAGACCACAATGCTTTAAAACTGGAACTCAATCACAAGAAAAAATTTGGCAGAAATTCAAACACTTGGAAGCTAAAGACCATTCTACTCAAGAATGTTTGGGTCAACCAGGAAATCAAAGAACTTAAACAATTCATGGAAATCAATGAGAATGAAAACACATTGGTCCAAAACCTATGGGATACTGCAAAGGCAGTCCTAAGGGGGAAATACATAGCCATCCAAGCCTCACTCAAAAAAATAGAAAAATCCCAAATTCACCAACTCTACACCTTAAAGAACTCAAGGGAAAGCAAAAAACAATGCCTAAGCCATGCATTAGAAGAGAAATAATAAAAATTAGAGCAGAGATCAGTGAATTAGAAACCAGAAACACAGTAGATCAGATCAACAAAACTAGAAGTGGTTCTTTGAAAGAATTAATAAGATCGATAAACCACTGGCCAGACTTATCCAAAAGAAAAGAGAAAGGACCCAAATTAATAAAGTTATGAATGAAAGGGAAGAGATCACGACTAACACCAAGGAAATAGAAACAATTATTAGAAATTATTATCAACAACTATATGCCAATAAATTAAGCAACCTGGCAGAAATGGACGCCTTCCTGGAAACCTATAAGCTGCCAAGACTGAAACAAGAAGAAATTGACAACCTGAATAGGCCAATAACCAGTAACGAGATTGAAGCAGCGATCAAAAACCTCCCAAAAAACAAGAGTTTAGGGCCTGATGGATTCCCTGGGGAATTCTACCAAACATTCAAAGAAAAAATAATACCTATTCTACTGAAGCTGTTTCAAAAAGTAGAAACAGAAGGAAAACTTCCAAACTCATTCTATGAGGCCAGCATTACCTTATTCCCCAAACCAGGCAAATACCCCATCAAAAAGGAGAATTTCAGACCAATATCCCTGAGGAATATGGATTCCAAATCCTCAACAAAGTCCTAGCTAATAGGATCCAACAATACATTAAAAGGATCATCTACCACGACCAAGTGGGATTTATCCCTGGGATGCAAGGGTGGTTCAACATTCGCAAATCAATCAATGTGATAGATCACATTGGAGGGAGAAGAACCATATGGTCCTCTCAATTGATGCAGAAAAAGCATGTGACAAAATACAACATCCTTTCCTGATTAAAACTCTTCAGAGTATAGGGATAGAGGGAACATTCCTCAAGTTCATAAAATCTATCTATGAAAAACCCACAGCAAATATCATCCTCAGTGGGGAAAAGCTGAGAGCCTTTCCCCTAAGATCAGGAACACGTCAAGGATGCCCACTCTCACCACTACTGTTCAACATAGTACTAGAAGTCCTAGCAACAGCAATCAGACAACAAAAAGAAATAAAAAGTATTCAAATTGGCAAAGAAGTCAAACTCTCTTTTCGCAGATGACGTGATACTTTGTGTGGAAAACCCAAAAGACTCCACCCCCAAATTACTAGAACCCATACAACAATTCAGTAATGTGGCAGGATACAAAATCAATGCACAGAAATCAGTTGCTTTCTCATACACTAAGAACGCAACTGCAGAAAGAGAAATTAGAGAAACGATTCCACTTACAATAGCACCAAAACCCATAAGATACCTCGGAATAAACCTAACTAAAGAGGTAAAGGATCTATACTCTAGGAACTACAGAACACTCATGAAAGAAACTGAAGATGACACAAAAAGATGGAAAAATATTCCATGCTCATGGATCGGAAGAATAAACATTGTTAAAATGTCTATGCAATCTACACCTTCAATGCCATCCCGATCAAAATTCCAATGACATTTTTCAAGGTGCTAGAATAAACAATCCTAAAATTTGTATGGAATCAGAAAAGACCCGAATTGCCAAGGAAATGCTGAAAAAGAAAAACAAAGCGGGGGCATCAAGTTGCCCGATTTCAAGCTATATTACAAAGCTGTGATCATCAAGACAGTATGGTACTGGCACAAAAACAGACATATAGACCAATGGAACAGAACAGAGAACCCAGATATGGACCCTCAACTCTATGGTCAAATAATCTTCAACAAAGCAGGAAAAAACATGCAATGGAAAAAAGACAGTCTCTTCAATAAGTGGTGCTGGGAAAATTGGACAGCCACATGCAGAAGAATGAAACTCGACCATTCTCTAACACCATACTCAAAGATAAACTCAAAATGGATGAAAGACCTCAATGTGAGACAGGAATCCATCAAAATCTTAGAGGAGAACATAGGCAGTAACCTCTTTGACATCGGCCACAGCAACTTCTTTCAAGATACATCTCCAAAAACTAGTGAAACAAAAGCAAAAATGAACTTTTGGGACTTCATCAAGATAAAAAGCTTCTGCACAGCAAAGGAAACAGTCAACAAAACAAAGAGGCAACCCACAGAATGGGAGAAGATATTTGCAAATGACACTACAGATAAAGGGCTGGTATCCAAGATCTATAAAGAACTTCTCAAACTCAACACCCAAAAAACAAATAATCAAGTCAAAAAATGGGCAAAAAACATGAAAAGACACTTCTCTGAAGAAGACATACCAATGGCTAACAGACACATGAAAAAATGTTCATCATCATTAGCCATCAGGGAAATTCAAATCAAAACCACATTGAGATACCACCTTACACCAGTTAGAATGGCAAAAATGGACAGGGAAAGAAAGAACAAATGTTGGAGAGGTTGTGGAGAAAGGGGAACCCTCTTACACTGTTGGTGGGAATGCAAGTTGGGACAGCCACTTTGGAAAACAGTGTGGAGGTTCCTCAAAAATTTAAAAATAGAGCTACCCTATGACCTAGCAGTTGCACTCCTGGGTATTTACCCCGAAGACACAGATGTAGTAAAAAGAAGGGCCATATGCACCCCAATGTTCATAGCAGCAATGTCCGCAATAGCCAAACTGCGGAAAGAGCCAAGATGCCCTTCAACAGATGAATGGATAAAGAAGATGTGGTCCATATATACAATGGAATATTACTCAGCCGTCAGAAAGGATGAATACCCAACTTTTACGTCGACATGGATGGGACTGGAGGAGATTATGCTAAGTGAAATAAGTCAAGCAGAGAAAGTCAATTATCATATGGTTTCAATTATTTGTTGAACATAAGGAATAGCGTCGAGGACATTCGGAGAAGGAAGGGAAAACTGAAGGGAGGGAAATCGGAGGGAGAGATGAACCATGAGAGACTATGGACTCTAAGAAACAAACAGGGTTCTAGAGGGGCGGGGAGAAGGGGGATTGGGGATTGGTTAGCCCGGTGATGGGTATTAAGGAGGGCACGGACTGCATGGAGCACTGGGTGTTATACGAAAACAGTGCATCGTGGATCACCACATCCAAAACTAATGATGTATTGTATGGTGACTAACATAACATAATAAAATTAAAAAAAAAAAGAAAATCCAGAGAAAACAGCATAATAGAAATTTCTGTTTTAATTTTTATGAAAGAGTTAATGTGTAAATTCACAAAGAGGATCTCTTTCTTTTTTTTTTTTTTTTTAACAAAAATGTAATTCCAGCATAGTAACATTCAGGGCATATTAGTTTCAGGTTACAATATAGTGATTCCACAACTTTATATATCACCCAGTGCTCATCATGAGAAGTGTACTCTTAATCCCCATCAACTATTTCACCCATCCCCCTACCCACCTCCCCTCTGATGACCATCAGTGATTTCTCTAGAGTTAAGAGACTGTTTTTGAGTCTTCTTTTTTCTTTGTTCGTTTGTTTCTTAAACTCCACATATGAGTGAGATCATATAGTATTTGTCTTCATCTGACTATTTCACTTAGCATTAAAGTCACTAAATCCGAAGGGCACAGCAAGATGGTGGAAGAGTAGGAGACCTGGATTTCGTCTGGTCTCAGGAATTGAGCTGAATAGGGATCAAACCATTCTGAACACTGACGAACTCAACAGGAGATCGAAGAAGAGAGTAGCAACAACTCTGAACAGAGAAGCGACCACTTACTGGAAGGTAGGACGTGCGGAGAAGTGAATCCGAGAAGCGATCGGGAGGACAGACGGCAGGGGAGGGGGCCTCCGTCGGCCACTTCTGGCGAGTGATAGAGCCGCGGAGCACAAAATCAGAACTTTTAGAAGTCGGCTCCACCGAGGGACGTCGCTCCAGTGGCTAAGCGGGGGGTGGAACCCTCGCGGGACAGTGTGGTCTCAGGACCCTCGGGGTCACAGAAAGACCGGGGGTGCCTGAGTGCGGCAGAGCTCCCAGGGATCGGAGCGGGGAAGCCGGCTGCAGAGACGGAGCCGAGGCGCGGGCTCTCAGCTCGGGGTTGCCATAAACTGTGATCGGTGACAGTCGGGCCACTGCTCCTCCAGCAGGGACCCAACAAGCAGCAGAGCCGGGGAGACTCCCCTCCCTCCCCCAGGAGGAGCAGCGCGGGAGCGCACCGCGGGGATCTGCTGGGTTTGGAGACTCCACACGGGGTCGGGTGCCAGAGACAGAAACGCTCGGTCACAGGCCGGGTGAGCACGGAGTGCGGCCGGAGACCGGGGACACGGGAGTGATTGACTGCTTTTCTCCGGGGGTGCACTGAGGAGCGGGGCCCCGAGTTCTCAGCTCCTCTGGGTGTAGATTGGGAGGCCACCATTTTCACCCTGGTCCTCCAAAGCTGTACCGAGAGCTTGCAGGGAACAAAAGCTCCCGAGAGCAAACCCGAGCAGCTTGCTTAGCCCGGACTGACAAGGGCGGGGCAATTCCGCCTCCGGCAAAGACATTTGGGAACCACGGCAACAGGCCCCTCCCCCAGAAGATCGGCACAAACAGCCAGCAAGCCAAGACCAAGTTTACCGATCAAGGAGAATGGCAGAAATCCAGCACTAGGGGAATACTGCACATAGAATTCATGGCTTTTTTTTTTAAACATGATTCATTAGTTTTTCAAAGTTAATTTTTTTAACTGTTTTTTTTTTAATTTTTCTTTTCCCCTTTTTCAACCAAAATCTTATCAATCCCTTCTTTAAAAAAACATTTTTTATTTTTCATTTTTAGAGTCATATTTTATCCCTTCATAGTAGTTACCCTTATTTTTGGCATTTATATGTAAGTCGTTCTCTCTTTAAAATTTTAAGATACAGTTTCTTCTAACAGATCAAAATATACCCTAAATCACTAGTGTATGGCTTTGTTCTAGTCTCCTGCCTGATCACATTCTCTCCCTATTTTTTCAAATCTTCTTTCTTTTTTCAAAGAACTTCTTATCTTATCAATTCCTTTTATAAAATCTTTTATAATTTTCATCTCTACAGTCATCTTTCATCCCTTTATTGTGTCAACCCTTGTTTTGTACATATATAAGTCTTTCTTCCATTAAAGTTTTAGGAGGCACTTTTTTCTAACAGACCAAAATACGCCCCAAATCTAGTGTGTGGCACTGATCTATGCACTAGCCTGATCATATCTGATCATATTCTCTTTTTTTTGGATTGTTCTGTTTTTGTTTTTATCTTTTTCTTTTGTTTTTCTTTCTCTCCCTTTCTTTTCCCCTGGTTTCAGGTCTTTTCTGATTTGTACAGAGTATATTTGCTGGGGACGTTGTTAACCTGTTAGCATTTTGATCTCTCATTCATCTTTTCTACTCTGGACAAAATGACAAGACGAAAAAAATCACCTCAGCAAAAAGAACAAGAGGTAGTACCATCAGACAGGGACCTACTCAATACGAACATTAGTATGATGTCGGACCTAGAGTTCAGAATCATGACTTTAAAGATACTAGCTGGGCTTGAAAAAAGCATGGAAGTTATTAGAGACACCCTTTCTGGAGAAATAAAAAATTAAATCTAACCAAGTCGAAATCAAAAAGGCTATTAATGAGGTGCAATAAAAAATGGGGGCACTAACTGCTAGGATAAATGAGGCAGAAGAGAGAATCAATGATATAGAAGACCAAATGATGGAAAATAAAGCGGCTGAGAAAAAGAGAGATAAACAACTACAGGATCACGAGGGCAGAATTCGAGAGATGAGCAATATGATAAGACGAAACAACATTAGAAAAATTGGGATCCCAGAAGAAGAAGAAAGAGAGAGGGGCAGAAGGTATATTGGAGCAAATAATAGCAGAGAACTTCCCTAATGTGGGGAAGGAAACAGGCATCAAAATCCAGGAGGCACAGAGAACCCCTCTCAAAATCAATAAAAATAGGTCAACACCCGACATCTAATAGTAAAACTTACGAGTCTCAGAGACAAAGAGAAAATCCCGAAGCAGCTCGGGAGAAGAGATATGTAACCTACAATGGTAGAAATATTAGACTGGCAACAGACCTATCCACAGAGACCTGGCAGGCCAGAAAGGACTGGCATGAGATCTTCAGAGCACTAAACGAGAAAAATATGCAGCCAAGAATACTATATCCAGCTAGGCTGTCATTGAAAATAGAAGGAGAGAGAAAAATGTTCCAGGACAAACAAACCCAAAGGAATTTGCAAACATGAAACCAGCCCTGCAAGAAATTTTGAAAGGGGTCCTCTAAGCAAAGAGAGAGCCTAAAAGCAGCATAGATCAGAAAGGAACGCAAACAATATACAGTAACATCACCTACAGACAACACCATGGCACTAAATTCATACCTTTCAATAGTTACCCTGAATGTAAATGGGCTCAATGCCCCAATCAAAAGACACAGGCTACCAGATTGGATTAAAAAACAAGACCCATCAATATGCTGTCTGCAGGAGACTCATTTTAGACCCAAAGACACCCCCAGATTGAAAGTGAGGAGGTGGAAAACCATTTACCATGCTAATGGACACCAAAAGAAAGCTGGGGTGGCAATCCTTATATCAGGCAAATTAGATGTTAAAACCAAGACTGTAGTAAGAGATGAAGAAGGACACTATATCCTACTTAAAGGGTCGATCCAACAAGATCTAACAATCGTAAATATCTATGCCCCTAACATGGGAGCAGCCAATTTTATAAGGCAATTAATAACAAAAGCAAAGAAACACATTGACAACAATACAATAATAGTGGGGGACTTTAACACCCCCCACACTGAAATGGACAGATCATCTAAGCAACAGATCAACAAGGAAATAAAGACTTTAAATGACACACTGGACCAAATGGACTTCACAGACATATTCAGAGCATTCCATCCCAAAGCAACGGAATACACATTCCTCTCTACTGCCCATGGAACATTCTCCAGAATTGAGCACATCCTAGGTCACAAATCAGCTCTCAACCGGTACCAAAAGATTGGGATTATTCCCTGCATATTTTCAGACCACAATGCTTTGAACCCAGAACTCAATCACAAGAGGAAAGTCGGAAAGAACTCAAATACATGGAGGCTAAAGAGCATCCTACTAAAGAATGAATGGGTCAACCAGGAAATTAAAGAAGAATTAAAGAAATTCATGGAAACCAATGAAAATGAAAACACAACTGTTCAAAATCTTTGGGATACAGCAAAGGCAGTCCTGAGAGGAAAGTATATGGCAATACAAGCCTTTCTCAAGAAACAAGAAAGGTCTCAAATATACAACCTAACCCTACACCTAAAGGAGCTGGAGAAAGAACAGCAAATAAAGCCTAAACCCAGCAGGAGAAGAGAAATCATAAAGATCAGAGCAGAAATCAATGAACTAGAAACCAAAAGAACAGTAGAACAGATCAACGAAACTAGGAGCTGGTTCTTTGAGAGAATTAACAAGATTGATCAACCCCTGGCCAGACTTATCAAAAAGAAAAGAGAAATGACCCAAATCAACAAAATCATGAATGAAAGAGGAGAGATCACCACCAACACCAAAGAAATACAAACAATTATAAGAACATATTATGAGCAACTCTATGCCAGCAAATTAGATAACCTGGAAGAAATGGGTGCATTCCTAGAGATGTATCAACTACCAAAAGTGAACCAGGAAGAAATAGAAAACCGGAACAGACCTATAACCACTAAGGAAATTGAAGCAGTCATCAAAAATCTCCCAACAAACAAAAGCCCAGGGCTTCCCAGGGGAATTCTATCAGACATTTAAAGAAGAATTAATACCTATTCTCCTGAAACTGTTCCAAAAAACAGAAATGGAAGGAAAACTTCCAAACTCATTTTATGAGGCCACCATTACGTTGATCCCCAAACCAGACAAAGACCCCATCAAAAAGGAGAATGACAGACCAATATCCTTGATGAACATGGACGCAAAAATTCTCACCAAAATACTAGCCAATAGGATCCAACAGTACATTAGAAGGATTTTTCACCACGACCAAGTGGGATTTATCCCTGGGCTGCAAGGCTGGGTCAACATCCGCAAATCAATCAACGTGATACAATACATTAACAAAAGAAAGAACAAGAATCATATGATCCTCTTAATAGATGCAGAAAAAGCATTTGACAAAGTACAGCATCCTTTCTTGATCAAAACTCTTGAAAGTATACGGATAGAGGGTACATACCTCAATATCATAAGAGCCATCTATGAAAAACCTACAGCGAATATCATTCTCAATGGGGAAAAGCTGAGAGCTTTTCCCCTAAGGTCAAGAATACAGCAGGGATGTCCACTCTCACCACTGCTATTCAACATGGTATTAGAAGTCCTAGCCACAGCAATCAGACAACAAAAAAAATCAAAGGCATCCAAATCGGCAAGGAAGAAGTCAAACTCTCACTCTTTGCAGATGATATGATACTGTATGTGGAAAACCCAAAAGACTCCACCTCAAAAATGCCAGAACTCATACAGGCATTCAGTAAAGTCGCAGGATATAAAATCAATGCACAGAGATCAGTGGCATTCCTATACACCAAGAACAAGACAGAAGAGAGACAAATCAAGGAGTCGATCCCATTTACAATTGCACCCAAAACCATAAGATACCTAGGAATAAATTTAAGCAAAGAGGCAAAGGATCTGTACTCAGAAAACTATAAAATACTCAGGAAAGAAATTGAGGAAGACACAAAGAAATGGAAAAACGTTCCATGCTCATGGATTGGAAGAACAAACACTGTGAAGATGTCAGTGCGACCTAGAGCAATCTACACATTCAATGCAATCCCCATCAAAATACCACCCACTTTTTTCAAAGAAATGGAACAAAGAATCCTAAAATTTGTATGGAACCAGAAGAGACCCCGAATAGCCAGAGGAATCTTGAAAAAGAAAAGCAAAGCTTGCGGCATCACAATTCCGGACTTGCAGCTCTATTACAAAGCTGTCATCAGCAAGACAGTTTGGTACTGGCACAAAAACCGACACATAGATCAATGGAACAGAATCGAGAGCCCAGAAATGGACCCTCAACTCTATGGTCAACTCATCTTTGACAAAGCAGGAAAGAATGTCCAATGGAAAAAAGGCAGTCTCTTCAACAAATGGTGTTGGGAAAATTGGACAGCCACATGCAGAAGAATGAAACTGGACCATTTCCTTACACCACACACAAAAATAGACCCCAAATGGTCGAAAGACCTAAACCTAAGACAGGAGTCCATCAACATCCTAAGGGAGAACACAGGCAGCATCCTCTTCGACCTCAGCCGCAGCAACTTCTTCCGAGAAACATCGCCAAAGGCAAGGGAAGCAAGGGCAAAAATGAACTATTGGGATTTCATCCAGATAAAAAGCTTTTGCACAGCAAAAGAAACAGTCCACAAAACCAAAAGCAACCGACAGAATGGGAGAAAAAATATTTGCAAATGACATATCAGATAAAGGGCTAGTATATAAAATCTATAAAGAACTTATCAAACTCAACACCCAAAGAACAAATAATCCAATCAAGAAATGGGCAGAAGACATGAACAGACATTTTTCCAAAGAAGACATCCACATGGCCAACAGACACATGAAAAAGTGCTCCACATCGCTCGGCATCCGGGAAATCCAAATCAAAACCTCCATGAGATACCACCTCACACCAGTCAGAATGGCTAAAATGAACAAGTCAGGAAACGACAGATGCTGGCGGGGATGTGGAGAAAGGGGAACCCTCCTACACTGTTGGTGGGAATGCAAGCTGGTGCAGCCACTCTGGAAAACAGTATGGAGGTTCCTCAAACAGTTGAAAATAGAGCTACCCTACGATCCAGCAATTGCAGTACTGGGTATTTACCACAAAGATACAAATGTAGGGATCCAAAGGGGTATGTGCACCTCGATGTTTATAGCAGCAATGTCCACAATAGCCAAACTGTGGAAAGAGCCAAGATGTCCATCGACAGATGAATGGATAAAGAAAAAGTGGTATATATACACAATGGAATATTATGCAGCCATCAAAAGAATGAGATCTTGCCATTTGCAACGACGTGGATGGAAGTGGAGGGTGTTATGCTGAGTGAAATAAGTCAATCAGAGAAAGACATGTATCATATGACCTCACTGATATGAGGAATTCTTTTTTTTTAAAATTTTTTATTGTTATGTTAATCACCATATATTACATCATTAGTTTTTGGTGCAGTGTTCCATGATTCATTGTTTGTTCATAACACCCAGTGCTCCATGCAGAACGTGCCCTCCTCAATACCCATCACCAGGATAATCCATCCCCCTCCCCCCTCCCCTCTAGAACCCTCAGTTTCTTTTTCAGAGTCCATCATCTCTCATGGTGATATGAGGAATTCTTAATCTCAGGAAACAAACTGAGTGTTGCTGAGTGGTGGGGGGTGGAAGGGATGGGTTAGCCTGGTGATGGGTATTAAAGAGGGCACGTTCTGTGTGGAGCACTGGGTGTTATACACAAACAGTGAATCATGGAACACTACATCAAAAACTAATGATGTAATGTATGGTTATTAACATAACAATAAAAAATTTAAAGCAAAAAAAAAGCAGTAGAGACGAAAGAAAGCATAAAATCAGGACATTGTAAGTAGGAAGACATATTGCCTGAGACAAAACATAGAAGTAACTAGGACTTCTAAAAATAAGAATTCAGTTATTTAAATGAAAAAGCAGTGCAAAGGTTAAATAATGGACTAGCATTGGAAAGAGAATATGCGAACCAGAAGACGGATCTGAGGAAACTGCAACAGAAGCAGCTCAGAGAGAAAAAAAAAAGATGAAAAATATATAAGACGTTGTGAGAGTTGGCAGACAGAATGAGAAGATTCAAAATACATCTAACAGAGGGAAGTAGAGAATAGAGAGAAGCAACAGTTGGAGCTATAATAGTTGAGAATTTTCCAAAATCGATGAAAGACCAGAGTTCGTCATCATCAAAGTGAATTTACTATCCACAGGCCCTTGAAGAAATAATTATTTGCTTCAGTTAGAAAATGATTGAATCCAAAAGGAAGAAACAAGGTCTGAGAATTTCTTAAATATATGGCTAATCTAAATAACAAAGGCCATAAAAAATGGCCACCTTGGGAATAGTAGGTAGAACTAAAATATAAAACAGTAACAGAAGATGGAAAAGGATGATCAAAGTATTCTAAAGTCCTTATATTGTTTGGAAGAGGCTAGATATATCACTTTATATTAGACCTTGTTAAGTCAATATATATATTGTTAAGTCACATATAAAATGAAATATAATTTCACATATAAATGAAATAAGATTCATCAATAAAATAAAACAATTGTGCAAGATTGTTGAATCAAAATCTGTACCTCTGAAACAAATAATACATTATATGTAAAAAAAGAAGAAGAAGAAGAAGAAGAAGAAGAAGAAGATAGCAGGAGGGGAAGAATGAAGGGGAGTAAGTCGGAGGGGGAGACAAACCATGAGAGACGATGGACTCTGAAAAACAAACTGAGGGTTCTGGGGGGGGTAAGGATGGGTTAGTCTGGTGATGGGTATTAAAGAGGGCACGTTCTGCATGGAGCACCGGGTGTTATACGCAAATAATGAATCGTGAATTGTGATTAACATAGCATAATAAAAAAAAAACCAAAGTAAATAACTTCAAAATCAGCAAAGGATAGAGAGGAGAATAAAGAAAAAGGAAGGAGAAAAACTAAGCGTGGTGGCTAGAAAACACAAATTAAGATGGTAGGAAGAAATTCACTCTATCAATAATGTTAATAAATGTAAATCAGTTAATTCAGTAATTGAAGACATAGATTCTCAGAAGAGGCTGGACTGAACAAAAATCATACAATTATTCAGAATGGCGTTCTGAGATTCATACGTTTCAAGCTCACCTGGGTTCTTAATGCTGTCCATTAACTGTGTTTCCTGAGTCACCTTTCATTCCTATTTCAGCCATTGCAAACTTTTACTCTGTTCCCAAGCTACCTACCTCACCAGCACTCCTTTACTCCCAGCAGGTGAACATGACACGGCTCTCCCCGTTTATATAAAGACCAACAGGAAGGACTCTCCTTCATTTCTTCCTCTCCTGATTCCTTTAAGTCTCTCTCTCCCTAGCTCAGCTGCCTACATGGATCCATGGATCATGGATCTCATTTCTAGGCTCCTTTTTGTCCCCAGCCCCTATCACATTGGAGCTAGCTCTCCATCTTTCTATTTAATTTTTAAAAGATTTTATTTATTTAAGAGAGAGAGAGAGTGCACGAGCAGGGGGGAGGGGCAGGGCAGGCAGAGGGAGAAGCATACTCCCTGCTGAGCAGGGAGCCTGATGCAGGACTCCATCCCAGGACCCCGAGATCATAACCTGAGCCAAAGACAGATGCTTCCCTGACTGAGCCACCCAGGTGCCCCTCTCCATCTTTCTAAAGAGAAGCTCACCATCTGTGACCTGAATGGCATTTCCCCTTTCTTATGTACCCCACTGTACTAATCATTTCTTCTTCTTTCTGTAAATTCACCTTCTCTTCTTGCCTCCTGCTCTTCCTTTATAATCCATGCATCCTCCCAACTCCTGGCCAGGATCTTAGTACACTCAGTCTCTCCCATCTCAGGGGATCCATGTCCTTCTTAAGTTACAATCCTTTCTCTCCCATTTCACAGTTTGGCTTCTTTAAAGGGTTATTTATACTCACTTTCCCTTTCTCAGCTCCCATTTGCTCTCATTCTAATGTAGTCTGGCTTCTGCTTTCATGGAAATCATTCTCCCCAAGATCACTGATGACTCCTTTTTGCAAAGTTCAGTGGCCACATCTCAGCCATATCTTATTTGAGTCCTCAGCATCATTCAACACCATTGGCATGCCTTCTTGAAATGTTTTCTCTCACAATCTCTTATTTTCCCTGCTTTTCCTCCCATCTCTCTGCTCTATTCCACAGTTTACATCTTCTGTATTTCTCTTAATATGTATTAGTCTTCTTCCATGCTCTACTTCCAGTCTCATCATTGTGCACACATATCCCCAGTGACTTCATCCACTCCTGGTTTCAATGACCAGCTACTTGTTGATGACTGTCAGCACTTTATCACCAGCCAAGATCAGATATCCAAAAACCCATGGGACAGACCTGTGTGAATGGCCCAGAGGCACTCCAAACTCAACACAACACAAACTAAAATAATAATTTCTTCTCATCCCTAAATCCATTTCTGCTCCCATCTTTTAGATATTGGCACCTTTACCTATCTAGGTGTTTATTCCTAGAACCTGAGACATTTCCTTGACTAAAACTTTTTTTTAAGATTTTATTTATTTATTTGACAGAGGGATAGAGAGAGCGAGCTTGAGCAGGGGGAGCAGTAGAGGCAGAGAGAGAAGCAGGCTCCCCGCTGAGCAGGGAGCCTGATTCGGGACTCAATCATAGGACCCCGGGATCATGACCTGAGCCGAAGGCAGATGCTTAACCGACTGAGCCACCCAGGTGCCCCTAAAACTTTTATCCATATATAACCATATGTGAGTTGGGTTCTGTCCACCCCCCCATTTCTCTTGCCCAAGACAGTGGAACTTCTACATAATTATTGTACAAACTCTGCACCATCCTATCTAGAGATATGGAGGCCACAGAGAACCAGCAGTAAAACCTAGTGGTCACATATTGGCCATGGAGACGATGCGAGGCTGGAAATCCCTGCTCTTAGTGTCTCTCCCTCCAACCTCAATTGTCTGTTATCCCAGAGTGGGCATGAGCTGGTCTACCTGCCCCCATCATTACTTTTCATTTTTCCTACCCTGTCCCTACCTGGAACAGAGGCTTTGATATTTGGAGAAGTTCCAATAATCTGACAGAGTGTATTCCCTCAAAGGTGTGCTGTTACAGTACTGAGCAGTATCCTGCTCAGAACCAGGGTCTTGATTGCTCCTCTGATCCGGGAGCAGGGCTGGGAATGTTGTTGAGCCTGCATAGGACAACAGCCTGCCCACAAAGGGTGAGAGGCTCGGACACCCTCAAGTCCTGTCTTCCAGTCCCCCACAGGGGAAATAAAAGCCTTCCAAACATTGTGGGATAAAGGAAGGAAGCTATATACTGCATCATCTCCCAGGATGACAACCGTTTTTAAGAGCTGAGCTTCCTGAGAATTCACTGAAATTCCCTCATGGCAATCGGACTTGTGAGATTTTTGCAGGCTGGTGGGTTTTCTCAGGGTGCAATCATGCCGAACCAGCCAATGCTCACAGCAGTGGGACTCCTTAGCTTCGGGGCAACCGCACACACTGGCTGAGGATGAAGTCTGAGCTACCATCCCCCGCATGGAAGACGAGGCTGGGCACAGACTTAATGCTCATCAGACTTCCATGGAGTTGAGTTGTCAAACGCACCTCCCAGAAGGTGGGAACTCCCTAACACGGGGTGTGAGCTGGTCGACTCAGGAATCCTGCCTCGCTGGACTTTCTAGAAGGAATTTGGAAACATGGAAAAGGTACTTGGGAATTCTGACTTTGTGTTTTTTTTTTCCAAAAACTCGGGACTCAGGGGCTGGGAGGAGGGCCTTGCCGCCCAACCTTGGCCGACAGGGCAGTTTTACCTTCTTCTCAACTTCGGCGGCTGTCTGCTTGGTGGTCTCCAGGTTCTCCACTAAGGCCGTGTCCCCCAGGAAGTTCCCAGATGCTGAGGACAGGCGAGATAGCAGGTTGTCTTCTAACGTCTTCAGGGTGATTTTGAACCCATTCTGCTGCTTCGTGAGATCTGACTGCAAACATCAAGTAAGGCAGAGTCAGATGGGGAAGCCCTGAGCATCCTGAATAAATAAATGCTACGGGGTCAAGCTTCTTCCTTCAGATGGATGAAGCGGGAGACAGGACAGCATGAGAACAGACAAGCAGATGAACTGAATCCCAAATGCACCATTTATTAGTCATGTGACTTTGGGCTAGTTTAGCTTCTTCTTCTTTTTTAAAATATTTTATTTATCTGACAGAAAGAAAGAGAACACAAGCAAGGGGAAAGGCAGAGGGATAGGGAGCAGCAGACTCCCCGCTGAGCAGGGAGTCCGATATAGGACTCGATCCCAGGACACAGAGATCATGACCTGAGCTGAAGGCAGACGCTTCACCAACTGAGCCACCCAGGCGCCCCACCTTCCTGGTTTAAGTTAGCCCCTTGGCTTTTTAATATCACGCTACTTTATTTTCTTGGAAAGTCTTGTCATTACCTCGAATGACATTATTTGTCTACGCTATTTATTTTCTGTGTTCCTCCACTAGACTATAAGCTCTGTGAGGGTGGGAACACGGTCCCCCAGTCCGTGGTATTTTGTTATAGCGGCCTAAGTTGACTAAGACACTCTCCTCACATGGTGGTTACTTCTGGACTCATGTGTGGGCCCAAGCACGTTCACAACCCTGGGCCAGGCTCTGCTCTTGGTGACAAGAGTGTCTGGTCTCCCAGCTGTCTTTGGCCTCTCTGTTCTTCATCTTGCTCCAGTCTCTGTTTCCCAACTGGACATTCAGGCAGCTAAATGGTGATGGCCAGCCCCCACCACCCCCCAAAGTCTAGCAAAGAACCATGCTGCTCAGCTCCAGGAAAAGCAGCCCCCACACCTCACCCAGAATGGGGAGCAGGGTCTCGTGGCCGGGCATTTCCATCCTCCCTTCCTTGGTGGATACCCCACGTACCTTCAGCTGCTCCAGGTCCGGCCTCTCCATGCTGACCACAGCGGCCAGCAGCTGGTCCTCCAGGCCGTCCCTGGTCACCGTGAAGTTGATCAGGGTGGCCTGAGCCTGCAGTTCGGGCTGGTAGTGAGGATTGGCTAGCTTGGTGTGAAGGATGAGCCGGAACCTGGGATTGTATTCACACTCTTTGTCTCCAATTTTAATGAATCTGGAACACGAAGGGTCATGTGAAGGTGGGTTGCTTTCCCATGAGAATCGGTTCAGGGACAGAATTCTAGGTGTTTTTCTGTGAGATCGTGGCAAGCAATATGGCCACATTCGGATTCCTCCCAAGCATGTCTAGATTGAGCCCTGAGATCCTTGTTTGCCTTCATGTGGGGCATGGGAGTGGAGGGTGAGAGACTTTCTCCCGCGGCCGCCATGTTTGATTTGACGTGCATGGCTGTTGGGAGAGCCATTCCCACTGTAGTCCAAGTAGGTTGGTACATTATGAAACTTTCCCAGCAGATGGCAGTAAAGTGTTTGCAGAAAAGGACACCATCAGTTCGCACAAAGGTGCTTGATAGGCTTGCAAAAATAGGGCGTCCTTTTTTTCATGGCTGACGGAGAACTATGGGTGGCAATGGTTAATTCAGCAAATGAGCACATCCTAAGGACACGGAAAGGCAATTTATGGCCTGGGCAGTGGGTAAAGCAACTCTCCATGATAATGCTCTCTCTCCTATGTGCCTATTGTCCTTCATCCTCTCTCATCCTCTCCCTTCCGCCAGACGCTTGCTAAGCCTTGATCACTTGCCAGCCCCCAAAGCAACAGGGGCTCATCAAAGGGCCAGAGCGCTGAGTTCTCAGAACCCAGGAGTCTAGCTTGGATAAAATGCTCACGCTTACAAGGCAGTCTGCATTTTGACCACTTCCCTTCTAGAATTCCTCCAAAAGAGTGCACTGTTCCCATGTAGGAGGAAGTCAAGGAGGACGTGACTGATGGGAGCAGTTATTGCAGGAAACTTTCTCTACGAGTCAAGGGCAGCTAAGTATTCCCTCTGCGGAAGTGAGAAAGGTGTGCGTGCCGCAGGAAGCCGGTGGCAGGAGTTGAGGAGAGGATGTTCAGGGAAGAGCAGATCTGCTCACGTTTCTGGGAGCCTGCTCCTCAGGAAGGATCAGCGACATGGCGGAGTCTTACCGTCCTTTCTTGATGACCTCTCTCCCAAGCAGGGGTCCCAGAACAGGGTCAACGGACTCTTCTAGGTTTTCGATCAACACCATGTCTCCAGCCTCCAGGGCACGCTCTAGGGTTTGGAGATAGCTGGGGAGAGAGTTGGGCAGTATGAGCCTGTGGCAAGGTACAGATGCACAGGAAATGTAACAGGACAACTGGGGCCTCCATGGAAGACGTGGGGGTGCAGCTGCCCGGGCTGACCTCAGTGGGCCCATTTTTCTCTATTTAAAAGGATATTTATTTGATCTTGTACAGTTTCAGAAATAAGGAAACATGACAAAATACAAAAAAGGACACAAAAATGAATGGGACCCTTTCATTGGTCATTGGTATTTTGGTGTTGAATGTGTATGTTTGGATATATTTTCAAGTTGATTCCTTTTATTTTATTTTATTTATAATTTAATTTATATTTGCATTTATATTTACTATTGGATTCATACAGCACGTTTATTTTATAATTTAGTTCCTGTACATAAAATGTATTGGAAACATTTCCCCACGTCATTAAATATTCTCCTGTAACAATTTTCTTTTTTTTAAAAGAATACATTTTAATTTTATCATGTTATGTTAGTCACCATACGGTACATCATTAGTTTTTTTTTTTTTAAAGATTTTATTTGTTCACTTGAGACACAGAGACACAGAGAGAGAGAGCATGAGCAGGGAGAGAGGCAGAGGGAGAGGGAGAAGCAGGCTCCCCGCTGAGCCAGGAGCCCGATGTGGGACTCGATCCCAGAACCCTAGGATCCTGGCCTGAGCCAAAGGCAGATGCTTAACCATCTGAGCCACCCAGGTGCCCCACATCATTCGTTTCTGATATAGTGTTCCATGATTCACTGTTTGTGTATAACACCCAGTGCTCCATTCAATACGTGCCCTCCTTAACACCATCACCAGGCTCACCCATCCACCCGCCCCTCTCTCCTCCGAAACCCTCAGTTTGTTTCCCATAGTCCACAGTCTCTCATGGTTCATTTCCCCTGAGCCAAATGACCTGAGCCAAAACCAAGAGTCAGAGGCTCAACCAACTGAGCCACCCGGCCGCCCCTAGAAAGGAATGTTTTAATCAAAGTGTGGGGAAGAGGCTAGGATGAGATTATCTGGTCCATGACACAGATAAACATATACCCTGGTATACCTTGGGATTCATTTCTCCTCTTACCCTCTCTAGAAGAAGGGATCCATTCTGGTAGTTTATATTTGCTTTGTTTAACTGTTTTTGTAACATTGCGTGTTTGATTTAAACAATGCTGGCTGATCTGGACCTCTGGGCAGCCACGTTTGGGACAGACGACCAGAGCAGTAAGCCTCACCTTGGCGGCTGAGTGTTGGAGAGGATAAACCTTGGATTTCTAGCTGAGGACCACCTGCTTCAAACACTGCCTCCATCAGTTTTAAAAAATATTTAATACATTAATTTACAATTGCGGTGAAATGTACATAACATACAACCTGCCATCTTCGCTGCTTCTAACTGTACAGCTCAGGGGCACCAAGCACATTCACACTGCTGTCACCACCATCCGTCTCCAGAAGTTTTCCATCTTGCAAAACTGCAACTCTGTACCCCTTAACTGATGACTCTCCATACCCATCCTCTCAGCCCCCTGGGAACAACATTCTGCTTTCTGTCTCTGTGGATTTGCCAACTCTAGGAACCTCATGTAAGTAGAACCATATAGTATTTGTCCTTTTGTGACTGGCTTATTTCATTCAGCACAATGTCCTCAGGGTTCATCGATGTTATAGCGTGTGTCAGAATTTCACTCTTGTTTGAGGCTGAATAATATTTCATCATATGGATATATAACACATTTTGTTCATCCATTCATCTGTCGATGGATACTTGGGTTGCTTCCACATTTTGAATATTGTGCATAATGCTGCTATGAGCATAGCTTTTAAAATGGTATACTCTTGGGGCACTTGGGTGGCTCAGTTGGTTGAGCATCTGATTCTTGGTTTCCACTCAGGTCATGATCTCAGGGTCGTGGGATCAAGCCCCGCGTTGGGCTCCCTGCTCAGTGAGGAATCAACTTGTCCCTCTGCTCCTACCCCCGCTCATGCTCTCTCTCTCGCTCTCAAAATAAATAGATAAAATATTTAAAAAATTAATATGGTATACTCTTGCAGACATTAATTTGCTTCTGTGAACCTCAATCTCCCCAGGTGTGAAATGGTCCCAGTAACGCTAACCTTATCAGCTGTGTGGATTAAGGAAAGCATTTGAGATAAGGTCCCTAACACGAAGATTGGCACATACCCAACCGCCTCACAAATGATCTCTGTCCCTACCTTTACCCCCACGGCCCTGTCCTATCCCGCTCATGTATCCTGATGGCACAGAACAAGAACTGAGAACTGAAAATACCAAGCTAGGTTCTAACACAGTTAATGAAGCCACGAGGTGGGAGGTGTGGAGGCCTGGGGCGGGTGCTGGATAGACATTCTCCACGTCATTCATGTCCCTTTGGGTAGTAAGTCCCCCGTCGGGTACGTATGAGGCGGCATGGCAGGTACCAGGGCTCTCGAAGGTTCACAACTGACTTGGGTGCTGTGCCTCCAGCTGCAATGTCCCATCGTTCCCCAGGAGAGACAATGTTTAGGTTTGTGCTCTGGGGCTCTGGGCCGGAAGTGGGAACACTGGGCGGAGAAGTGGGCTCGAGGATGGGCTGCGACAGGCACAGTTTGGCTGAATGTGAGGGAGACTTTGTGAAACCCAGATTTGTGCCTGACCAGGGAGGACGTGTCCAAGGAGAGAAGGGAAGGGAATGCTGGACGGTGGAGACAGGACTCCTGAGGGGTCGGGAGGCTCACGCACACTCACGCATGCACGCGCGCGCACACACACACACAGGTGTGTGCACACACACTCACGCACACACACGATTTCTCATGACAAAGAAAAGCAGAGACTTGGTACCCACGCATCTTTCATTGGGAGGTTTCCCAAAATGGGAAGAGAAACAGGAGAAGCCTTGTGGAGGAAGCAGGAGGGTAGACACAACGCACTGGGGCCTAAGATCCCCTCGAGACACTTTTTTGTGCCCTCTGCACACACGACGAAAAGGGAGAAGCGATGTGCTCAGCCACCTACCCCTTCTGGCCGATCTGGGTGACCTGGAGGTTCTCGCCGTATTTGTTCTTGATCCACTTGATGCCTTGCAGCTGCGGGTCAACCATGAGGGGCCAGCGCTCACAGCTGAGGAGGATGGTGGCATTCTCCGTGGACATGCGGTCCGCGGGGAGGCCCTGGTCCTGCCAGGCGGCCACATCGGCATCATCCGTCAGCATCCTTAGGGGATCCAGGGTGGGGGTGACGGGGATGGGGACCTGATGAGGCAGAAGCAGGACACCCGCTCAGAGCAGAAGGTGGGGGAACAGGGGAGACGCCCAGGGGCTCCCGAAGTCGGCACAGCTCCTTCAAAAGCACGATCAAAATCCCCCCAGAAGCATGCTTTCTGGTTTCGTGATTATTTCTGGAAGCAGGTTTTCTTCAAGTCCCGAGAGCCTTTTTTTCTCTTGATGGAGGAACAGCAGCAGAGATCCGGCCTCTGTGACCCTTCGTTCTTGGGTATACTCGCCTAAATTGAATTTCTAGCATAGATTATGTGTGTATTATCAACAGTCTCCTCCCTGCCCTTACTCGTGTTAGTAGGGCCCCTTTCCCCCTGCGTTCTGATTCTCGTGCATGCTCTCCGGAGCAGACCCCAGGCCTGGCTGGGCTTCCCCCACCTGTGCCAGCCCACATCACCCTTTCCGTCATGCATGGCACTCACCACCTGCTGACAGAGGCCCAGCTTGCAAAGAACCGGAGATGCTCCCCTTTCTCCCAGTCCAGAACACCCCCCACTTCTGGGGTCGCCCGCATGACCTCCCGCTGCAGACTCGCTTGCTGGTGCATGCTGGGAAGCCCGCCAGTGCACCTCCGGGCCCGAGGATGCCTCCCTGGGACCTGGTTCCCTCTGTGGCCCCCGTGTGTGCCCCAGATCCCTCCTTTTCTTTTCTGTTGACCTTTCTCAGCTCATTCAATTCTTCTACAGCTAAGATTTTCCACTGGGGACACGCATACCTTTTTAACTGGGGTAAAATCCATGTCACTTACATGCACCATTTTAGAGTGCACGATTCAATGGCATTTGGTCCTTCACAATGCTGTGCGACCACCAGCTCTATCTGGTTCCAATACAGTGTCCTCAGCCCTAAAGGAACCCCATACCCTTTGGCAGGCCCTCCTCATTCCCCTCTACCCCAGCTCCCAGCAACCACTAGTCTACTTTCTATTTACCTCTTCTGAATAGTTCACATAAATGGAGTCATACAACAGGTAACTTTCTGCGTCTGGCTGCTTTCTCTTAGTAAAATGTTTTCGAGGTTCACACACACACACACACACATGACCCTTTAACCTCTCCGTCCCTCTCTCCTCTGTGGTTTGTCTCCCCTGTTACCTCAGGAAAGCGTGTCCAATCTAGCCCCTTTCCCTTAATCTCACTCACTAGGGTATCGGATGGCCAGCACTCTACCATCAAACAAACCTTGAAAGCAAGATCTGCCTCTGGAGGTTCTTATCCTGGGATCAGGAATGTATTTCAGGTCCATTTTATGCACTAAAAACATTCCTGTGAGAAGAAATCCGTAGGTCTCACTGGAGCGCCAAAGGGGTCACGGCCTAAAAATGCTTAGGAACCCCCCAAAAGCCAGAAAAATCCCCACTGAGCTGCCCTTGAGCTCCTCACTCTTTTAACAATTTCCTTTCCCATGGTGTCCAAGATAAATAAATAGCAGCTTTATTTTTGTTTCTTTCCTAGTGCCGTAAGGGCATGTATGTACGTATGTATTTCCATAATAGTTTTTATATCACTATTTAACAAATCATCAAGTGAGTAAGGTTTTGGGAGCTGATCTATGGAACCAACCGTCACCAGAGAATAAGAGTTTTATGTTCTGAGGATCTGCCTATGGACACATTCTGGAATACAACTCTTCTGTACGTAGTGAACTTTTGGGCTGACTCACTGCAGCCACTTTCTGTGAACCTAACTTCCTCTACGGGACGGTGACCTTCCTGTGGGCGTGTGGGTCTTTGAACGGCTTTTGTCCTCCTGTCTGGTGGAGAGGGAGGACATGCGGAACCCTCAGTGAACATCTGTGGATCGAGAATGACGAGTGATGACAAAGTGGACAAGGTTAGGAATTATTCTGACTATAGGCTCCAGCCCTGAGCCCCTTTCAGCCAGGGACCAGCATTGCCCCCCGCAATCATCTCAGTAGAAATGGAGGGGTGGGGAGCAAAATCCACCCACTTATACTAGGAGGACAAGCTGAGGACACATGACCGAAGCAGGCAGAGCTGTTTGCATAAGGGTGTCCGGGTTCCCATGACCAGGATCTTGGCCCTCCCATGGCTCTGAAGTTTGGCTCAAGAGCAGGGAGACTGGAGGGAACACACAGGGTGCTTCGGATGCCTCTTGAGTTTTATAGTTTTGAGGCAGCCTGCTGGGCAGTGGATCAGAGTGTCTCTGGAGAGCCCAATGGAGAGGAGAGATCTTGTCCTCAGGTGGCCCAGAGGGCAGTGGAAGGGAACGTGGGTGAGCAGAAGGAAGAACATGGGTGCCTATGTCACATGCAGGTGAATGCTCAGGTGGGCGTGGTGGGAGGAAGTCGGCAAGAAGGAACAAGAAGATCTGGAAGGTCAGTGTTCCGTGAGCTCACTGGTAGCCCCAGGCTGGTGAGGTCAGGAGAAATTCAGGCTGTACCTACTTCCAGCCGGCTCAGGTAGGGTCTCCAGGTCCCGTCCAGGAGGCTCTGCCGGTATCTCTTCGTAAAGAAGCCGAGGTAGGACACAAAAGCCGTGGTGAGTAGAATGTCTCCACATAACTTGCTCTCCTGGTGTCGGAAGTTCTGCACGGCTTCTGCCCACCTCACGTTCTCAGAGGCAAGTCCTCCCACCTACGAGTTCAGGGACCAGACAGGAGAGAAGGCTCATCATCCCACAGGCTCTACATAGTGCCATGGACTCAGTCACAGAGAATGCACAGTGCACGTCTGATACCAGAAGACTCGGGTCATCACCTATGTGGCCCTTTGGGTCACTGGGGACTTGTACTGGCCACAGCACACACTCAGTAAACACACCTATTCTGTGCTGAGCATCATGTGGGCTGCAGATGGACTACAGGCTTTGAGCGCAGGCTTCCGGGCTCTGCCCTTTATAAGGCATGAAGACAAATACCACCCATCTCCAAGAGCTGGGGAGAAAATTAAATGTGATCATGTACGTTCATCACCTAGTGCAGTGCCTGGGCTGCAGGACCTATTATGTGTTCTCCCCCTTCTCCTCGCCAAGTGCTGGGAATCGGAAAATAAATAAAATCCCTTCCAGGCGCTATAAATAATTCACAGTGGGTGGGCAGATAGACACAGTAATTAAGACAGAGTTAGAGGTCCCAGAACATGGGTGTGCACAAAGTATCAAGATGGTGGAACACGTCCTGACTGTGTCTGCCCCACTTTGGTAGGGCACACCTCTCCGTGGGGACCCCTCTCTGGGGAGGAGAGGCCTCCTTTCTATGGATATGGCAGAGCTGAGTCTGTGTTATGACCGACCCCTCGTCCTTCCTCGAAAGATGGCATCGTAGAATGTCACAGCTGAATGGGCCAACCCAATCATTCCCATGCCTGTTTATAGATGACACAGATAAAGACCAGAATGTTGAAGTATCGGGCCAGGACCTCTAGGTGGGTAGAGACGGGGTTGGATTCAGAGCCTGCACACCCTGCCTGCCTTCCAAGGGGACTGATTCAGAAAATGCTTCACCCAGGCAAAGAAGGCTCTGCTAAGTTCTGCAAACGAAACAGAAAACGGGATGGAAGACAGGCCAGCTAAGAGGTCTGGAATGCTTCTTGCCTCTTTGCGGAAGAGCTATCTCTAAACTGAATTGTTCAGTTCAAATGATCATCTCAACGCAATGCAAGAGCAGGTCCAACAAACAAGTACACAGACACACTCCTGTGGAAGAGCCTTTCCTCACTAAAGCACAGCTCAGTTCCATCATGCTGTGACTCGTTTCTCCTTCAACGAGAAAAAGCTGTCTTCATTTTAGAAACACACTGTGGCTGGAATAAAAGTAAAAAGGTATCGACTCCACCTCCCATCATTGGAGACCAAAGTGCTGTAAAGGCTCTCTGTGGAAGAGAAAACATGCCCAGCGGACACTGCTTTGCAGGATCTTAGCTGATTTAGGACAAGAAATATAAGCCATGGGGGATTTCAAAAAGGCTATGAATTCTTTGACACGCCCTTCAACAAGAATTGGCACCTGGGGTGCCGGGATGGTTCATTCAGTTAAGCATCCCACTCTTGGTTTTGGCTCGGGTCATGATCTCAGAGTTGTGGGATCAAGCCCTTAGTCAGGCTCCCTCCCCGCCCCCCACCTCTCTTCCTGTGCTCTCGTTCTCTTTCTAAAATAATTAAATAAAATCAAAAAAGAGTTGCTGCCTATGCTCCTCCTCCCTGAACCTGAGACTGCTTTGGCCAATAGAACGTGGTGGAAGGGATACTGTGTTTGGCTTTTGGTCCCAGGCCTTAAGAGACTGGAAACTTCTACTTCCTCTTAGAACCCTTGTGCTTGGAGCCCCGAGTCCCCGCGTAAAACGTCTAAGTACAGAGGCCTGAGACTACATGGGGGAAGCTCTGCCCTTCTAGTGGTTCCTGCCGAGGTGCGTGGGACAAACCAGCCGGCCACTCAGTGGCCCCAGTAGGTACCACCCAGAGCCGAGAACCTGCCAGTTGCAACCTGCCCAAATTCCTGACCCACAAACTTGTAAGAGACAACGAAATGGTGGTTGTGTTATATCACTAAGTTTCGGGGTAGTTTGTTAGCAGACACCCATGAGACACACAGCCTGCTGTGACCCTCAGATTTCCTCTCTTAGGGAAGCCAGAGCCTGCGTGTGTATGTGTATGTTTGTGTGCACACGTGTGAGTGTACCCATGCGCATGGGCAAGGTTATGCTCACAGATGCTCAGGGTCAAGAGGTGTCATTCTTCTCTGCTTCTGTCTCAGTCCCTAATCCTGGTCATGCCTTTATCATCAAACATTCCACGGTTAAGAGCTGCAGAGCTTGCCTGTCGGGTGGCTAGCTTTGTCTTGTAAGGCTTCCTCTGGTCGAGGCGCATATATGCACGTAAGCATGTCACGTCTCACCCCGCTGTCTGATAGATCAAGGGCTCCCATCCTCCCAAACGTCTCTGTAGGGAAACTCTCTTGACCAGACCAGGGTGTGCATTCACACTTCTCAGGACTCAGGCCCTGCAACCCAGCACATTTTAATATCTGCTCCCCCTACCCCGCCCCCCCTCAATCCTAGTACATTTTAATATTTCCCCCCAAGTCAAAGCAGAACTAAGCTGTGCTCATCTATTTTGTACCTCAGCAGCACTTGACGAGCTCAGCTAATATAATTATGGCTCAGGCTGCTGAGGCTCACACTCACCAGGCGATTTGCAAGGGAGATGGTGCCTGCAGTCACTTCAGCTTCTTGCTGACATTTGAGTTTATCTGCCGTTGCTTTCTCGAACTTGGCTGTGAGTTTGGCCAGGTTTTCATTAAGGTGCTGTTTAGGAAGGAACACAAGGTCTATCGGTAATTCCAGCCTAAGTCATCACCTCCAGTGGGGCCGAGATAGAGTCATGTGTAGGTGGTTTTTAAGGAAGGCCCTCCCAGGGCAGGAGAGCTGTAAGGGACTGGAGAAGGCAGGGCAGAGAAGGAAAGGTAGGCAAATTAGGGGTGATCTCAGGTGCAGTCCTGGGGGAAGCCTAGGCCAGTCCTGACCCAAGTGAGAGAGCTGAGCTTTTTCCTACCTTGGTCCTTGGTGTGGGGCTAAGAGGGGTGATGGACATGGGGGCGGGGTGGGGAGCATAAATTCTGTCTCTCCTTGTAGTGGAAAAAAAAGGGTTGTAGGGGCCTGCCAAAAAAATATACCAGTGTGCTATTAAAAGCAAAAGTGCACCAAAGCCTGGGGTGGCCTGAAAATGGTCATTAGGATGCCAGGGGTCCTGGGAGGGTCCTCCCACTGGAAGTCTAGGGTTTGGGATTGGGCCGTGTGCAGCCTAAGTCCTCTCCTTGCTTTCAGGTCCTAGGAGGACAGGTAACTTTTGCTTAACCTCACCTAGTCTGTCCAATTATCCTGAAGTAGAGGAGAATTTTGTAAGAAGACACGGTTTCGATGTTTTCTAAATTCATCAAGAGTTTAGAATTGAAGCACGTAGCTTGTGTTGCCCTCAGAATACGTATTTACATACACGAAGACATAGGGACACATGGTAGATGCCTCTAAATATGTCTCATGTCTACGCAGTAACTGGGATTTGGGCTGCTTTGCTGGCCATTACCATGTCCCAAGAGAAACAAATCAAGGGCCAAGTTTATACAGCCAAGCAGTTTGAAAAGCAGGTGGTGAGCCATCGATTGACGATGGCAGACTGGCCACACTCATTTACTTCCTCTTCTTCCCAAGACTTCTCTAAAATAATTTTGAAAACATCATAAATCCTTAACGCTAATCAACTGTTGAGGGTCACTGGAGAGTGAGGGTTTCCAATCGATTTATGTTAGACTGGGCTCACAGAGGAGTGGGAACGGCCAGAGGAGGGCACAGGAAGCTGCAACACAGTGCGGGCCTCAATTCACCAAAGGGGGCATGCAATGGGGATTTGGAAATGTCAGGTGGGATGGAGGGGGTGCTGGAAGTAAGAGAGGTTCACTGGAAGCTGACTGATCCTCTATGCCCATCTCCACCCCCAGGCCCAGTGTCCAATGTCACCAGGCATTCGTGTCGCCAGCAGGAGATTCAGTAGTGGCAGAGGGAAGACAGCACATTCTGGCATCGAGGATGCATCCGACATTATTCAACTGATCCTGAAAACAAATTCTGCCTCTCAGTCAGCTCTGCCCTTGCTTGCAGAGCTATAACCAGCTTTTGAGCACTACTCTTTTAAACATGAAAGGACAAGAAGCCATTTAATGAAGGCTAGATTAAGGTAAACAAGAGGGGGAAAAAAACCACCTGAGAAAAGAGATAACTTTCATCACAAGGGCACAGTAAAGCATAAAACCCTTTATGAAGAGTTTCCTGGGAAAATTCAAGATGTTTCATCCATAAAACAAGAAGAGAATGCTAGCAAAAGGAACAGAGGGGAAAAAAAAAACTGTTGCAGACGTTATTTTCTTGTTAATGTAAAAAAAAATCATAAAGTAAAGGGAAGGGTTAAAAGACGAATTTGAGGAAATCTAGAAAGTATAAGAAAACATAAAGTGACTCTGAGGAAACAAAGGACTCAACAGAAGGTCCAACAGCCAACAAACATGCATTCTAGAAAATAAGATCAAAAAGTAAACAGAAGGGAGATTACCAAAGAAATAATACAAAATAATTTTCCAGAGTCAAAGAAAAGAAGTCTCCACATGCTGAGTACAATGAATCTAAAAAATGGCAGCTAAGCACATCAATGCAAAGTTTCAGAAACCAAGAATAAAGAGAAAGGGGTGCCTAGGTAGCTTGACTGGTTAAGCGTATGACTCTTGATATTGGTTCAGGTCATGATTTCATGGTCATAAGATCGAACTCCACATGGGCTTGGCACTGGGCATGGAGCCTGGGATTCTCTTTCTCTCTCTCCCTCTGCCCCTTCCTCCACTCGTGCTCTCTCAAGAAAAAAAAAGAATAAAGAAAAAAAATGTAAAGACTTTCAGAAAGGTGGAAACAGTGCATTGACAAAGGAATGGGACCCTGACTGCTCATCCGACTTCTCACTAGAGAAAAGGGTAAGGCATTCAGTGTTCTAAGGGGGATAAAAAAAACTAGCCTCAGAATCCAGTACTCAGCATAACTGCCTGATCAGTTTAAAAATCTCTTTTTAAAGATTTATTTATTTGACAGAGAGAGACATGGCGAGAGAGGGAACACAAACAAGGGGGAGCGGGAGAGGGAGACGAGACTCCCCGTGGAGCAGGGAGCCTGATGCAGGGCTCGATCTCAGGACCCCGGGATCATGATGTGAGCCGAAGGCAGATGCTTAACGACTGAGCCACCCAGGTGCCCCAAGAGTGAAAGGTCTTGAGGGCAAAAATGGAAGTGGTAGGATACTGGATTGCATGGAGAGTTGAAGGGAAATTGAGGCTATGCAAAAGGAATGAAAGGCAGAGAAAGAAAACACAAAGGCAAGTGGAAACTCCAGGGGGAGGGGGAAAATTGTATAAAAAAAAAGGAAATGAATTAAACATAGAATTGTCTTAAACAAGAAGCAGACTCAGACCTATAAATACAGAGAATAAACTGATGGTGGCCAGAGGGGAGCAGGAAGTGAGGGTGGGCAAAAGTGGGTGAAGGGGAGTGGGAGGTCCAGGCTTCCAGTTACAGAATGACTGAATCATGGGGATGAAAGGCACAGCATAGGGAACATGCAGTCAATGATGTTGTAATAGCGCTATGTGGTGACAGGTGGTGGCTACACTTGTGGTGAGCAGAGCAGAACATAGAAACTTGTCCCATCACTATGCTGTACCTCTGAAACTCATACAACATTGTGTGTCAACTATCCTCGAATAAAAAGAACTATTTTCTTAATCTCCTTTTTGGACTGTTCAATGCTTACATATAGAAATAGTGATTTTTGCCTGTTTATTGTATATCCTTCACATTTTCAGAATTTATTAGCCCAAATAGCATTTTGTGGATTGTTACTAATAAATACTAATTTCTATAAAAAAGGGAAACATAATTCTAATGGACCAGTTAGATCTGCTATGAACAATATAGGAAGGTTCATAGAAGGCAAAGGGAATTTACTGATTTTTCAGCTTTCCCAGTCAGTCAGTGAACAGAACATGGGACACTTAATTTTGGTTGCAGAACAGAACGGAGATATTTTGCGTCTCGGTGACTCAAAAGCAAAAGTAACAGTCAGTAATGGTAAGAGAAGGTGGGAGGCGGGAGGTCGGGGGAAGAGCTGAAGGAACGGGTAACAATTTTATCTTGAAAACAGACGGTTCCAAGGAAGCTGCCTCTATATGCCAGGACAAGAAATACAGGTTACGTCAACTAAAACTAGTTGTCCTGACGGTATCAAGAAGACACACGGATAAACATCTTAGTGCCTCATCTGGCAGAGTGCCAACCTGCCTGCCTAAGGTATATCAAGAAACAGGGATGCCTGCACAGTACAGAGACAGGAGCCGGGGCCAGGAAGACGATGGAAGCTGGTCAGGGGAGGCTGGCATTGAAAAACACAGGCATTGGTGGGAACCTGGGACAGACCTGGGTTGGATGGGAAGGTGCTACCCAACTCTAGGATTGGTTCATGATATTCAGGAATCTGAAGATTTTAGGACCAGCCAGAAATCAGATTTTTACGAAAATCTCCTGTTGATTTAAATACTGGTGGTTCACGAAATCACTGACAAAGACGGAGTGAGTGTGGGCCAAAGGAAACGCGCAGAAGCTACTAGTATGAAGGCCCTGAGTAGCTTGACCAGTCCTTTGAGACAGACACAAGCATGCAAAGGGCGGAAAGCTGTGGTTTCTCATTAGATGGCTTTCTCTGATATTTTACTTACGTGTCAGTATGAGCTCTGTGAAAATGCCTTACTTGTTTTTATTACCATTCTTTTTATAAATTGTTACATTAATATATGCTCATTACAGAAAAAAGGAAAATATCTAATACGCAAAACCCATCCAAAATATAACACCTAGATAAAAGTGCCACTATCCATGTTTTGATGTATTTGATAATCGGTCTGGATATACGCTTCCTAAAAAAAGAAACTTCGTCTTGGATATAATATTCTTTACTTGGAATTATCCTAAAATCCTAAAAATAAGGCTTGGGGACCGGAGGAGGCTGGCAATGTCCTCAGGGTCACGGAGGGAAAAATTTCCTTGCCCGGGGTGGGCCTCACCTTAGGGGTGGGTATCAGGCCTCTGTCGTTAGTGGGGGGAGTGTCCAAACTCTTGGGATGCTGATAGGCATGTGGATGAGGAAAGCATGGAGAGGAAGTTGTTAAAAGCAAGAATACATTAAAAAAAAATATTTTGGCAGAAAAGAAGTGTCTTCCTAAGGTAGCCAAGTCTTTGAAAGATATGCTTATTGCTTTCACAGGTTGAGTGGGCCCATCATGTGAATGTTGGCTAGTGAATAGGTATAAACATTTTGAAAACATTCCCTTTGCACCAAATGTTCCTTTAGTTAAAATAACTTGAGTAAAAAAAGAAAAATCTTTGAAAATGCAGTTCTTAAAACATTTTTCTGGGAGAGACTGCAGAATACAAAAATTATCAGGAGGATTTTGCCCTTCAAAATCAGCCATGGGGGTGTTCAGGGGTTCTGCCCTGGGTGTTCTTTGAAGAGGGCCATTGTTAAGGTGATCATCACCTGTTTTAAGTAGACTGGCCCCTGAACATCTGGATTTATGAAGCCAACATACTGAGAGATTAGCTGCTTTGCCCAAGTATCTTTTCTTGAGAGAGAGAGAGATCGGTGGCAAGGTTCTTTGAACTAGTGCCCTCAGCCACAGAATTTAATCTAGCAGTCAATACACCCGTGTCATATGGAGCTCACTTCTCACCATCTATAAAGCCCTTTTGACCAATCTGCCACAAGGCTCTTATTTGCCTGGAAATGCATGTGCAGAAAGGAAAGCCCCAGGAAGTGTTTTGGACTGCACTTGATCACAGGAGTGACCGATCACCAGAGCTAGCACATGTCTTGGGAGAAGGAGGGAGAGCAGAGGTAGGGTAGCAATGGTCATGGTGACCGTGGCAGTGGCCTCAGCCCCACGTGGCTCTGTGGGCACGCTCTCTTCTCCTCGTCACTATGATCTCAATAAGCGAGAGGTTACTGTGTCCATTTTACTTCAGGAAACTGAAGTGTGGGCATTTTAAAGACCTTTCTAAAGGTCATACATCTGCAAATGGTACAGCTCGGATTGGGTTTTCAGCTGCTCTCCCGTCCTGAGGGATTCAGATTTCTAGTTTTGGTTGTATCCGTTTTAAAGGCAAAGGTGAAGTTCAAGGGGGGAATCTCTCTGAAACAGGTGTAAGTCCACGATCACCCCACCCCCCAGTCCAGAGAGAGGCAGATCTACTCCAAACATCACCAAGAAGTTAATAAAAGCTAGTGACCCTCGCCATTTTACATTTATGGTCAAGGGACCACCCCCCAAACCACAATGTACTACTTGCTTCTAAAAGCTTCCATAGAACACTGCAGATCACAGAAGACCAACGGTCTGCTGGATTTGTCTCACATGGACTGTAGAGTATTTGAGAAAGAGCAAAAGGTGCCTCAGTTGAAAAGTCAGGAGCTTTGGCATCCCACTTTGGTTTCCCTGCCTCTTTTTCAAAACCGGGACATTTGGGCGCTGGGATGTGGGGGCACATGCAGTTGGCACCAGAGGCTGCCCCGTGGGCTGGGGTGGGTGGGGGGACTCCGGCCTCACTTACGGTGATTTTGGCTTTTATGGCTGCCAGATTCTCCTGGGCGGCAGTGAGGTCTGCAGTGGCTCTGCTCAACGCCTGGCGCTTGGGTTCCACGTCGCAGAAGACCTCGTAGAACCGCACGATGTTGATGACCCAGGAGCAGAGACCCGCAGCCGCGTACGACTTGGTGGCCACGAACTCGGGGCGGAACTCTGGATCCTGCAGGTACGGCCTGATGGCCTTGAGGCAGCTCTCGGGAATGTTCTCCTTGTCGAAGTTGATGAGGGAGTCCAGGAAACTGTCCACTTTGGCCATGGTGATCTTGGCAGCCTTCCAGCTCCGGTCCTTGGGCACCCGGCCCCCGGGGGCCGTGAGGGTCATCACCGCTGCACTGACGTTGCTGACAGCTGGAGGCGGGGCCCCAAACGACTTCAGCTCGGTCAGGTTGGTCTGCGGAGAGAGGATGAGGTGGTTAGGGAAAAGCGAAAAGCGGACGGGCTTTCTTTGTCCTCGGCCGCTCGTGGACTTGGGTTCCAGGGCGATCATTCTGAAAGGGCTGCTTTGAAGCCTGCGGAGCCCTTGGAAGTTTAAATGTCATGACTCATCCGAAGGAAACCAAAACTACTCCCCAGTGGCTTCAGACACCCCCCCCAACCCCGAATGGCTAACCGAGATTCAGCTCTGTTTGTTCAGTCCTTTAAGGCCACTCACAGCCCATTAGAAACACCCAATTATTTCACATTCAACAGAAAAATAGAAGGATGCCAATATACTCTGAAATAGGCAGCATGCTATGAATAAAAGATAAGGTTATTATAAATTAATTTCCCATCTTGGATTGAAGAGACTAGCCCTGTAACCCAACAAATTTTGTTTTTCTTAAATTAAACTGCTTTGTTCCATGAGCTTATTCTAACTACACTTGACTGTCCTGATAGCAAAGTGACAGTTTCCGCCAGGAAATAATTCAGACCGAAAGCCGGGCACAGTCACTGCCCCTGCTTAGATGTGGGGTCGTCCTCTGCTCCAAGCATCACTTGCACCAGAAAGATACGGCCGACCGGCCTTGGCAAGTCACTTCAACTCTCCAGGTCTCTGTACTTCCATCTATAAACTGGAAGCAGGGGGATGCACTCATCTGTGAGTGAAGCTGTGTCTTAAATGCGTGTGAAGTTGATTTAAGGTTTGTCATGACCATCCGTGAGAAGCCCATGACCTGAAAAGCTCTTGTTTTGGGGGGCTGATTTTGGAAGTGGGGGAAAAGTCCTGATTTCAAAGATTATGGCCCCTATGCCAAATTAATTTCCAGCCCAAGAGGGCCTGAAAATCTACAAACGGCAGGGGGGAGGGGATTACTTCTCGCACCTAATGAAAGCGCATGGGAAGATGCTCTTTGCTTCTGAAACTATCTTCACATTTGGTCATGAAAACTCATCAGAGGCAGGGATGGGAGGACAATGTACATGCGGGGGGGAGGGGGCAGAGTCAGAAACAAAACCCCACGATTTTTTTTTTAAAGATTTTATTTATTTATTTGACAGGAGAGAGGGAACATGTACAAGCAGGGGGAGCGGCAGGCAGAGGGAGAAGCAGGCTCCTTGCTCAGCGGGGAGCCCGATGCGGGGCTCGATCCCAGGACCCTGGGACCATGACCTGAGCCGAAGGCAGACGCTTAATGACTGAGCCACCCAGGCGCCCCCAAAACCCCACGATTTTAAACTAGTTTAAGTTCAGCATGCTCAATGTCCTGAATTAAGAAAATATAAAAACATATAGAGATGAAATGGAATCCTACAACCCAGGTATGTCGCCGTTAATATTTCCATGTAATTTCTTCTAGTCTTCTTTATATTCAGTCTCTCTCAGTAAATTACTCACAGCCTTTCTGGTAGTAGTGACAGAAGACCCAGCTCAAGTACAAAGGGGACTTTTTCGCTCAAGTATCTGAGGGCGATGAGCTGGGAGCTGGCTGTAAGGACAAGTGGACCTGTGTTCAGAGCATTTATGGGCTCTCTGGATCTTCTCTCGTTTCTGCTTCTCCTTGCGCACACTTCTGTTTCACACAGCAGTTTCCTTGTGATGCAAGGCATACCACCTACCCCTCTGCTGTCAGCCTGTGCCATTGTCTCTGTCTGTCCCTGAGCTCTAGCCACGGTCACCTCCTTCCAACGCATTGACTGCAAGCTCGTCCCCACCCCAGGACCCCTGCCTGGAACACTTCTTGCTAAGCTATTTGCGTGGCTTATCCCTTCTCATTCATCAAGATCTCAATTCAGAATTCAGACGTTGCCCACTCAGAAGGACTTTCTCGTCAGCTTCCCCTTCTCATCATTTTCTATCAGCACCCTGATGATCTGCAGAGAACTCAGGGCCATCAGAAATGATCACCAACTTTTCCCTTATTGAATTTCCATATCCTCATCTGAGGATGAGAACAGGGACCTCATCAGTCTTGTTAACCACTGTCGCCCCAGTGCCTAGAACAGAAACTGGCATGCAGCAGGTGCTCATCAACATGGGTGTTCAACAATCACCTGCAATGAACGGGGCTCGGCAGCTAAAGGTCACGGCCATCACTTTGCAACCAGAAGGGGAGGAGACTTTTTCTCCAGAGCAAGTGGAAATAAAAATGTCCTGGGAGGGGGCGCCTGGGTGGCTCCGTCGGTTAAGCGGCCGACCCTTGGTTGCAGCTCAGGTCATGATCTCAGGGTCCTGGGATTGAACCCTGTGTCGGGCTCCTTGCTCAGTGGGGAGGCCGCTTGAGATTCTCTCTCTCCCTCTCCCTTTGCCCCCCCCCCGACTTGCATGCTCTAAATCAATCAATCAATCAATCAATCTTTAAAAAACTGTCCTGGGAAATGATCTTGTTTAGTTAGGTGGGGCTCCTGTCGCCAGTCACTGCAGGGCAGCCCGATATGGTTCTCCTAAGAGGAACGCGGGATGGAAGAAACAGTTCTCAGAAGGTAGACGGGGATTTGAGCAAGCCAACAGCCCACATGCTTGGTTTCTGCACCCCACTCCTGCCATCAGGCTCTTGCTGTCCCTGCTGCCTGATGCATTCGCTCTTCTCCAAGTTTTTACTCCAATTTCTCCTTCTCTGTAGAGTGGGGTCGGGAGGGTGGTAGAGGTGGGGCAGGAGAGCCAGTCAGGATCAGAGCTCCAGGGAGGATCCAGAGCCACAGGGGACGGACGGTTTGATATCATTCTAACGTCCAAGGGGAAGCCCCTGGAGGGTTTTGGTCAGGGAGTGAAATGATGTGGTTTTGCTCCGAGAGCTTTTTGCGGCTGGCCCCACTGCGGCAGGGCAGGCTACACAGTTGTTCAGGGAGGAGACTGAGCCAGCTGGGGGCCAGGACTCTCAACAGCAGAGACGGTGGCAGGTGACCGGGTTTGGGACATATGTTGGAACTAGCACAGGCAGAAGTTTTAAAAAGAGGCATGAGACATAGACCTGTACCCCTGAAATAATACATTATATGTTAATAAAAAATTAAAAAAAAAAAGAGGCATGAGAGAATGTCGCTTGTTATTCTTCTCAAACAGAATTTGATGTCAAACATTCAATTTCTGGAAACCTTTCCACAAATTAACCACGTGGATAATGCTTTGCAGGACATTCTTCACATAGATCTTCGTGAAAAGCTTGGATTAGCTCTTTGGGAATGGATTTGCTGGGTCAAAGGGCAGGGCACATATTTAGTGTTCTTTGTACATACTATCAGCTTCCCCAGAAATTCCAATTCCAGCTTTCAGTGTTGGAGAACGTTTATGTTCGCTCCCATTCAGCATTGGTCACGTTAAAAAAAAATTGTTTTTTTAATTTGACAGGCTGAAAATGCGGTAACATTGGTTTAATTCATATAGGTGCATATACATATTTACTAGTGATACTGGTTTTTTTCATGTTTTTAAGCAATTTGAGTTTCTTGTTTCGTGAATTGTTGGGTATTGACCTTTGCCGACGTTTCTGCTGGGCTGTTATCTTTTTATTTTTGATTACTGTATTAGTCAGCGTCCCTGCAGGCCAAAAAGATGATATAACATCCTGGCTAATTTAAGGGGAACTAAGGAAAGGAACTCTTTATAAAGAGAGATTGCCTTCCCCTGGGCTGGTAGCACAGTTGGGCTGGGTGCGGCTGGGGTGTCTCTGTTTCCACCCCTGGGAACTGCGGTTGGAAGAAGGAAGGCAGAGAGAAGAGAGGGAAGGAGAAGAGAGAGAGAGAGAGAGAGAGAGAGAGAGAGAGAGGAGGGAAAAGGAGGGAGGGAGGGACAGAGTGGGAGGAGAGAGGGAGGGAAGGGGAGGGAGGGCGGGCAAGGGAAAGTGTCTGATGCCACCCAAGCGAGCCTCCCAGGTCATGGAGAAAAGAGAACCCTCCCCCCTCTCGTGTGCTCGCTCTCTCTCAAATAAGTAAATAAAACCTTTATAAGAAAAAAGACACAGAAAAGGAAGATAATGAGTATATACATGAATAGGAATATATATGGGAACAAATATGTATCTGGCTCATTCATGTATATACACATAAACATATACACGCGAATATACACATATCAATCACTGTTTATACTATTTTTTGAATCTGATTTTCACTGAGAATTATATCTGAAATTTTCAATGTCACTGTTTTTGTAAAACATGATTTTAAATAAAGTATGCAGTTTTCTCTCATTTAGATGAGCTGCAATTTATTTCACCAACCCCATATTGCTGGACATTTAGGTTATTAAATCTTTAACAGCTGCTTAAATGATATGAACTTAAAGACATTAGATACAAGTAA
Organism: Callorhinus ursinus; assembly: GCF_003265705.2. Lineage (NCBI taxonomy): Eukaryota > Metazoa > Chordata > Mammalia > Carnivora > Otariidae > Callorhinus > Callorhinus ursinus. Next base: position 5,900,311 of record NW_027397105.1, on the reverse strand, counting down.
AACAAAAATCAAACTGGAGGTAATTTAGATTTACGTTTAACTTTTAAATTATTTGAGAAGTAGCAGACATCCTTGTAGTACTGAATCTTCCCATACACAGACTTGGTATATATATTTGTCTATTCATATCTTATTTTATGTTCTTCAACAAAGATGTGAAGTTTTCTTCACATTGTTTCAACAAATTTATATTCACTTATTTGTATCTTGTGCTTTGATTGCTCTTTTCAAATATCATATTTTCCAACTGGCTACTGTTGATATTAAGAAAGCTATACATTTTTGTAAATTATTTTGCGATGGGCCCTTAACTCTTCCCTATTATTATTTTTTATAACAGGTATTTTGTAACAATTACATGATGATTATTTTTCAGTTATTGCATTGGCTAGAAATTCTAGGACATTTTTTTTTATAATGGTGACAGGGATCATTATTATGCTTTTTCTATCTTAATGGGAATGCTTTTAATGTTCTACCATTGGATAGGATGTTTTGTCCTTGGATTGGGATTGATTGCCATCTGTTAGCGCAATATCCAAATATCCATGTATTCCTACTTTACTGAGAGTTTTGATAAGGAACGGATGCTGAATTATGTCAAGTCCCATTTTGACATCTCCTAAAATGATGATGAAGCTTTTCATCTTTGACTAGGGGGTTGGGTATGGTTACACGCATAATCTCATATAGGGAAAACTCGCCAGTTGGTGGCATAGGTAAATCTGACTTACTAGTATTTTATACAGGTGTCTTACACCACTGTTCATAAGTTAGATTCATCTGAGGTTTTATTTTCTTGTGCTATCCCTATTACTTTTAGTACCAGGCTTAATCACATAACATAGGCCTTAAGAAGTCCTGTCGGAAAGAAGTCCATTCAACTTGGAAACTCTAGAATTTTCCAAAGTATTACAGAATCTGTTTTTTATGTTACTTGCTAATATTAAAAGTCAAATGCTAGGGACTCTACGTTGAGCACGATGCAGGGCTTGATCCCAGGACCCCGAGCTCATGACCTTGAGCCGAAACTAAGACACGCTTAACCGACTGAGCCACCCAGGGGCCGGATGGATAATTTTTAATAATGAAAATGTCATTATATGTTATTTGTATAATAAAAAAATGAGTTCACTGTAAAAAATACATAGGGAACAAAGAGAAAATTCTAAGTAACTTTGTAGGGGGCAGAAAAGGCCATGAAATTACAAACAAAACCATTCCTCCCCTAAGGCAGGAAAAGTTACACTGGATTTATTTCAGTTTAGCTATAAAAGTGAAATAAAACTGCCAAAGCAGAGACTCAAAACGTGCAGAGACTTACTACCAGCCTCTGATTTACAGGTGTTCTTTATGCATTAACTACAGATTTACTAAGTTTGAAAATGATGAGAAAACAGGCAAGTGGTCATGAAATACCAGAGTTCTGTGAACGCAGAGGGTTTAAGGATACTCCAGGGGTCCTTGGGTCCACAAAGCAGTAACGCCCTCATCACACTTGGTACAGGCTGATCCATTCCACTTCACCAAGTGGGGTGATGGAGGGCGGGGGTGGGGAGGGGGGTGGGGAGGGGGTGGGGAGGGGGGTAGGGAGGGGGGTAGGGAGGGCAAGATGTGCAGAGGGGCTCAAAAGGAACAACTTCCTGTTATAAGAGAAGTAAGTCCTTGGGGATGTCTGGATAGCAGGGTGACTGTAGCTAACGATACTGTGCCGTGGATTTGAAAAGAGAGGAAACCATAAAAGTTCTCATCACACACACAGAAATCTGTAACTGTGTGTGGTGATGGATATTAACTAGACTTACTATGGTGACCGTTTCACAATATATACAAACACCGAATTATGATGTCATACACCTGATAGGAATATTGTCACATGTCAGTTATACTTCAATTAAAAAAAAAATGCTGTCTGAGACCCCATAAATGCATTCTGCAACCTGTAGACTGTAAACCCTGGTCCACGGTTCAACTTCTTAGTGATACCGTGGGCTGGTAATGATCTTGGCCAACCCACCTTCAGAGACTCATCGTCACATCACTTCCTGAGGCGCCCACTCGTGCACCATGGCTCACACACTCCCTTTCCCCATGCATCCGTGTCTCTGCAAACATTGCTCCTTTCCGAGATGGTCTTCTCCACCCCCTGCCCCATCCAGGAAAATGCTCTTCCTTATCGTCCTTGCTTCATGGGCATTCTCTTCCCGAGTTCCTACCTGGCCAGCCAGTTAGCCGTGTCCTCTTCTGTGCTCTTGAGCCACTGAAATTGTAGCTTCTTTCTGTTTGTGTAATACATGCACAGAGTTTGCAAACTCTAATAGGGCCAGAAGGCTTAGAACGAAACCCATGCCTGGTAGACTCTGACTTCAGCTCTGTAGAAGTCATGGCTTACAATTTTTTCTGTTTCTTCTAGAGTTTACTTCTTATCGATAAGGAACATGCCTCTGCTGCTGTTTTATTATTCATTCATTCATTCATTCATTCATTATTTGAGAGAGAGCGCATGCATGCAAGTGTGTGCGTGCGAGCAGGGGGGAGGGGCAGAGGGAGGAGGAGAAGGAGAGAACGCCAAGCAGTCTCCCTGCTGAGCATGGAGCTTGATCTCAGGACCCTGAGATCATGACCTGAGCTGAAATCAAGAGTCGGATGCTTAACTGACTGAGCCACCCAGGTGCCCCTATTTTTCATTTTAGATGTTAGCAAGTGACTTCCTACTTAGGAATGAATATTTAGCTATTTTTACTGCCCTCCTAATTATTATGGTTATATCAAATTTTTAGTTAATGTTCAGAATGAATATGACATGATTATAAATATTGTTCACCTTGGGTTATATTTTCTTTCTAGTATATCCTGAGTTTTTTTTTAAATGAAATTAACAAGTGCTTTTATTACTTGTTTCCTGTGGAAGTAACTTTTGGACAAACACCCGACAGAGGGAACCAGGATGCAGGGGGGTTTGGGGGAAGAGGACTCCCCAGTGAGCTGATCGCTCATTCAGAGGCCTTGGGGTGGGACTGTGCTGGGGGTGTCTGAGACACAGCAAGGCCGGTGTGAGGGGTTGGAGTGACAAGAGGAAGACTAGTCACTGGTGTAGCAGAAGAAGGGAACAACGGTAGGGTCTCGTGGGCCACTGTGGATTTTATTCTGAGTATGATGGGAAGCCAATGGAAGATTCTGGAACACAGGGATGATGTGGTCAAACTGCTGTTTGATTACTCAGCACCTGGGTGGCTCAGTTGGTTAAGCCTCCGACTCTTGATTTCGGCTCAGGTCATGATCTCGGGGTCGTGGGATCAAGCCCCGAGTCAGGCTCTGTGCTTAGTGCGAGTCTGCTTCTCTCTCTCCCTCTGCTCTTTCTCTCAAATAAATAAATAAAGCCTTAAAAAAAAAAAAGATCACTCAGGTGGGTGGCTACCATCTGTTAGTTTCTTTTCATACATTATCTCATTCCATCCTTGTGACAACCTAACGGGACTGCATCACTATTTTTTTTTCAAGTAATTTTTTTTAATTTTTTATTGTTATGTTAATCACCATATATTACATCATTTGTTTTGGTGTAGTGTTCCATGATTCATTGTTTGTTCATAACACCCAGTGCTCCATGCAGAATGTGCCCTCTTTAATACCCATCACCAGGCTAACCCATAGGCTGAGTGGAGAGAAAATCATACCCAGAGCCACATCCAGTGAATGGCACAGCCAGTATTTGGTCTCAGCTCATTTTAGGAACTATAACCCCTCTGTCAAAAGATCTCATGAAAGACGTTTGCCTTATTAGCAAGATACGATCAGCAAACACTTCATGTGTGTGCGTCAGTGAAGTCGTCTCGTGGTTTGTGCTGTGGGAATCAGAAGAGGGCGAGACGGATCTAGAATTGTAAGTCTGAGCTTGAAATATGGGTAGGATGGGGGCAAGAGGAGAGGTGGCGGCGGGGAGGGGTACAGGCTCATCAGAGGCCTGGACATGGAAGTGGTTGCTGCTGTGAGGGGCTGGGAGAAGCTACCAGGTTCAGGCTGAGAAGTGGGAGCGTAGCTGGACTACCCCTCCAATCCCTGGTCCACCCCCACGGTAACCAGGTTCCCAGTAGAGACTCCGGTGTTTTCTCCTGATGTAGGGTGGGGGTCTGTTTAGGGCCTTCGAGGCCCTTGGTGCCTTAACCTTTAGGGCATAAAAAATAAAAAATCCTGGAATGCATAATCCTAGAATCCTTCATAAAGAGTCCTACAATGCACTCATCTCTCAAATTACAATTTACATGGGACTAAATGTCACAGGATTCTACAGAGTTCCTAATTCCATTTTAGATTTGCCCAGGCCTGAAACTGCCAGATGCCGAAGTGAGGCAGGAGATGGAGGTTTCAGAAGGCCGGCGTGTCTGCCTCTCAAACGCCTCACCTGCCCTGAGGGTGTCAAAGCAGAGGAAGAGAGAATTTTTCGTGAGACCTGCTGGTGAGTACCCCCTGCTCTGCCTTCAAGAGAGGACGTGTCAGCAAAGCCAGCACGGGCTGTCTTAGGCCTTGGCCAAGGGGTCCAAGTGAAGGGAAGAGAAAGCACCCTGATGACCGGGGGAAGGGTCTCCATGTGAGCATCCCAACAGAGAAAGGGTCAGCTTTTCAGTCCCGCTCTGACATCTGCTGCTCATGACCAGAGTCTGTCTGCCCCATTCTCTTCCCCTCTGCCCTTGCCTCTCAGCCACGGTTATCCACATGGGAAAGCAGTTTAATGGTGAAAAAGAGAGGGAAGAAGTAGCTAACCACCCCCCTCAACCCCAGGACACACATACATGGAGTACATCTCCAGGGAACCTAAATAAAAGTACCTTGTGAATACATCTCAGAAGTCATGCTTCGTCTACCAAATGGTTACGTATAGGAGCTGAATTTAATGGACACACAGCTACGTGTTGTTGACGTTTGAATATTTGCTAATTTTGATTACCTAGTTTTTTTTTTTTTTTCATATTTTGGAGCCAACATGGGTTTTCGTCTCCTATCTTAAGTATTTTCTCAGGGCTTTATAAGGCTCATGTGTCCTGTCACTTGTAACGGGTGAAGTGACCATGGGGTACATAGCTGGGAGGTCTCTGGACTTGGATTCTGAGGGTGTGAGTTGAAGTCTGGCTCTAATATGGCTCTGGGCAAGTCAGTTCTCCTCTCAGGGTCCTTGCTTTGTTATCTGTGGAGTGGAGGGTCCGGACTAGTCAGCATCTCCTGTTCTGGTTGGTTCTAAGACTCACATCACTGGGATTTCCTCGGTAGTTTGCAGGAGTCTGATATGCCCTCAGTTTCAGTGAATGTTTGGGGGCGCCTGGGTGGCTTAGTCGGTGAAGCGTCCGCCTTCCGCTCAGGTCATGATCCCAGGGTCCTGGGATCGAGCCCCGAATCAGGGCTCCCTGCTCAGCGGGGAGCCTGCTTCTCCCTCTGCCCCTCCCCCCTGTTCATGCTTGTTCTCTGTCTCTCAAATAAATAAATACAGAAAAATTCTTAAAAAAAAAAAAATAAACGAGTGTTTGCTGAATGAATAAGCCAGTGACAGCTGGATCCCTAAACCCTCCAACTTTGCCCTTGGATCTCTTTGGGACGCCAGGGTGGCGCGCTGTCTGGGTCACGGGAGCCGCTCCCCTCCCCCACCCCTGGGCGGGGAGGGGTGAGCAGATGGGACAGACCATCCTCCTACCTTATTGAGGGTGTTGAGAGCCGCCTGGGCTGCCATGAGCGCCGGCTCCGCCTTGGCCAGGTCCTCCTCACAGTCCTTCTGCTTCTGCTTCACCTCGAGCATGATGAGGGCCACCCTCCGCTCCTCCTCGTCCGCCACGGCCTTCTCTCTGCTCACCTTGTCCGTCTCTACGCCGACCACCTGAATCAGCTTGTCCGCGTCGTCGTTCTTCTGCCTCAGCTCCCCTTCCTGGGCGGCCAGCTTGGCTTTCAGCCCATCCACCTGCAGCAGAGAAGCCCTGGGCTTATGGGGAGCAGCAAGAATTTGGACGGGGGCGGGGGCCCGGGGATCTGACACCCCCCCCCCACGGAAAAATGCCAACTCTCGATGTGAAGGAAGGTGCAAAGCTGAGCTCTCCTCTGGGGCCAAGTGCCCTGAGCTGGGAGAGGAGAGGGATCCTGGACTCCCTCTTCCCCCTCCCTCTACAGTAAACGTGGTAGAAGAGTCTAAGCAACACACACCCTGACTTTTCTTTCTCCTTGATGCCCACGTGACTTAGGCTGCTTCTCACGGACATCGGTGCCCGTGTCTTATAAAACTCCGTGTGCAGGAGCGGAGCAAGATGGCGGAGGAGTAGGAGACCTGGATTTCATCTGGTCTCAGGAATTCAGCTGAATAGGGATCAAACCATTCTGAACACCTACGAACTCAAGAGGAGATCGAAGAGGAGAGTAGCAATAACTATCTGAACGGAGAAGCGACCACTTTCTGGAAGGTAGGACGTGCGGAGAAGTGAGTCCGAGGCGATATTCGGGAGGATAGACGGCGGGGGAGGGGCCTCCGTGGGCCGCTTCTGGCAAGTGCTAGAGCCGCGGAGCACAAAATCGGACCTTTTAGAAGTCGGCTCCGCGGAGGGACGTCGCTCCAGTGGCTAAGCGGGGGGTGGAACCCTCGCGGGACAGTGTGGTCTCAGGACCCTCGGGGTCACAGAAAGACCAGGGGTGCCTGAGTGCGGCAGAGCTCCCAGGGATCGGAGCGGGGAAGCCGGCTGCAGAGACGGAGCCGAGGCGCGGGCTCTTAGCTCGGGGTGGCCATAAACTGATCCGCGGCCCAGTCGGGCCACTGCTCCTGCAGCAGGGACCCAACAAGCGGCAGATCCGGGGAGACTCCCCTTCCTCCCCCAGGAGGAGCGGCGCCTGAGCGCACCGCAGGGATCTGCTGGGTTTGGAGACTCCACACGGGGTCGGGTGCCAGAGATAGAAACGCTCGGTCACAGGCCGGGTGAGCACGGAGTGCGGCCGGAGACCGGGGACAAGGGAGTGCCTGCTTTTCTCTGGGGGGCGCACTGAGGAGCGGGGCCCCGAGTTCTCAGCTCCTCCGGGTGGAGATTGGGAGGCCACCATTTTCACCCTGGTCCTCCAAAGCTGTACGGAGAGCTTGCAGGGAACAAAAGCTCCTGAGAGCAAACCGGAGCAGCTTGCTTAGCCCGGACTGACAAGGGCGGGGCACTTCCGCCTCCGGCAAAGACATTTGGGAACCATGGCAACAGGCCCCTCCCCCAGAAGATCAGCACGAACAGCCAGCAAGCCAAGACCAAGTTTACCGATCAAGGAGAACGGGAGAACTCCAGCGCTAGGGGAATACTGCACATAAAATTCATGGCTTTTTATTACCATGATTCATTAGTTCATCAAAGTTAATTTTTGTTAACTGTTTTTTTTTTCTTTTTCCCTTTTTCAACGAACATCCTATCAATCTCTTTTTTAAAAAAAAAATTTTTTTTATTTTTCATTTTTAGAGTCATATTTTATCCCTTCATAGCAGTTACCCTTATTTTTGGCATATATATATAAGTTGTTCTCTCTTTAAAATTTTGAGATACAGTTTCTTCTAACAGATCAAAATATACCCTAAATCACTACTGTATGGCTCTGTTCTAGTCTCCTGCCTGATCACAGTCTCTTTTTTTTTTTTTTTTTTTTTTTTTTTTTTTTTTTTTTTTCAAACCACACAACTTCTTATCAAGTCCTTTTATAAAATCTTTTATAATTTTTATCTTTACAGTCATCTTCTATCCCTTCATTGTATCAACCCTTATTTTGTACATATATGTCTTCCTTCCTTTAAAATTTTAGGAGGCACTTTTTTCTAACAGACCAAAATACGCCCAAAATCTAGTGTGTGGCACTGATCTATGCACTAGCCTGATCATATTTGATCACATTCTGCTTTTTTTGTATTGTTCTGTTTTTGTTTTTATCTTTTTCTTTTTTTTTTCTTCTCTTTCTTTTTTCATTCTTTCCCTTTCTCTTCCCCTGGTTTCAGGTCTTTTCTGATTTGTATACAGTATATTTGCTGGGGACATTGTAAACCTGTTAGCATTTTGTTCTCTCATTCATCTATTCTCCTCTGGACAAAATGACAAGACGAAAAAAATCACCTCAGCAAAAAGAACAAGAGGTAGTACCGTCAGCCAGGGACCTACTCAATACGGACATTAGTATGATGTCGGACCTAGAGTTCAGAATCATGACTTTAAAGATACTAGCTGGGCTTGAAAAAAGCGTGGAAGTTATTAGAGAAACCCTTTCTGGGGAAATAAAAGAACTAAAATCTAACCAAGTCGAAATCAAAAAGGCTACTGATGAGGTGCAATCAAAAATGGGGGCACTAACTGCTAGGATAAATGAGGCAGAAGAGAGAATCAGTGATACAGAAGACCAAATGATGGAAAATAAAGAGGCTGAGAAAAAGAGGGCGAAACAACTACAGGATCACGAGGGCAGAATTCGAGAGATAAGTGATACGATAAGACGAAACAACATTAGAATAATTGGGATCCCAGAAGAAGAAGAAAGAGAGAGAGGGGCAGAAGGTATATTGGAGCAAATAATAGTAGAGAACTTCCCTAATGTGAGGAAAGAAACAGGCATCAAAATCCAGGAGGCACAGAGAACCCCTCTCAAAATCAATAATAATAGGTCAACACCCCGACATCTAATAGTAAAACTTACGAGTCTCAGAGACAAAGAGAAAATCCTGAAAGCAGCTCGGGAGAAGAGATATGTAACCTACAATGGTAGAAACATTAGATTGGCAACAGACCTATCCACAGAGACGTGGCAGGCCAGAAAGAACTGGCAAGATATCTTCAGAGCACTAAACGAGAAAAATATGCAGCCAAGAATACTATATCCAGCTAGGGTATCACTGAAAATACAAGGAGAGATAAAAAGCTTCCAGAACAAACAAAAACTAAAGGAATTTGCAAACATGAAACCAGCCCTCCAAGAAATATTGAGAGGGGTCCTCTAAGCAAAGAGAGAACCTAAAAACAGCAAAGAGCAGAAACGAACACAGACAACAGACAGTTAACAGTCACCTTACAGGTAATACAATGGCACTAAATTCATACCTTTCACTAGTTACCCTGAATGTAAATGGGCTCAATGCCCCAATCAAAAGACACAGGCTATCAGATTGGATTAAAAAACAAGACCCATCCATATGCTGTCTGCAAGAGACTCATTTTAGACCCAAAGACACCCCCAGATTGAAAGTGAGGGGGTGGAAAACCATTTACCATGCTAATGGACACCAAAAGAAAGCTGGGGTGGCAATCCTTATATCAGACAAACTAGATTTTAAAACAAAGACTGTAATAAGAGATGAGGAAGGACACTATATCCTACTTAAAGGGTCTATCCAACAAGAAGATCTAACAATTGTAAATATCTATGCCCCGAACATGGGAGCAGCCAATTATATAAGGCAATTAATAACAAAAGCAAAGAAACACATTGACAACAATACAATAATAGTGGGGGACTTTAACACCCCCCTGACTGAAATGGACAGATCATCTAAGCAAAAGATCAACAAGGAAATAAAGACTTTAAATGACACACTGGACCAAATGGACTTCACAGACATATTCAGAACATTCCATCCCAAAGCAACGGAATACACATTCTTCTCTAGTGCCCATGGAACATTCTCCAGAATTGATCACATCCTAGGTCACAAATCAGGTCTCAATCGGTACCAAAAGATTGGGATCATTCCCTGCATATTTTCAGACCACAATGCTTTGAAACTAGAACTCAACCACAAGAGGAAAGTCGGAAAGAACTCAAATACATGGAGGCTAAAGAGCATCCTACTAAAGAATGAATGGGTCAACCAAGAAATTAAAGAAGAATTAAAAAAATTCATGGAAACCAATGAAAATGAAAACACAACTGTTCAAAATCTTTGGGATACAGCAAAGGCAGTCCTGAGAGGAAAGTATATAGCAATACAAGCCTTTCTCAAGAAACAAGAAAGGTCTCAAATACACAACCTAACCCTACACCTAAAGGAGCTGGAGAAAGAACAGCAAATAAAGCCTAAACCCAGCAGGAGAAGAGAAATCATAAAGATCAGAGCAGAAATCAATGAACTAGAAACCAAAAGAACAGTAGAACAGATCAACGAAACTAGGAGCTGGTTCTTTGAAAGAATTAACAAGATTGATAAACCCCTGGCCAGACTGATCAAAAAGAAAAGAGAAATGACCCAAATCAACAAAATCATGAATGAAAGAGGAGAGATCAC